>NC_141793.1:12883458-13483458 GCF_054643075.1 Acanthaster planci
ACCATACGCTGTTATGCCATTTGCTGTGCGCTGTTTTCCTAATTTCGTTTAATCAAAGTTCTTGTACAATCTGTAAATGCATACCAGTGCAGTAACAGTCATTCTTTCCATATTTTTCCCTGGAAGAATTATGCCTAAGGTGCAGCCACCCCCACCGATGTTTGCATCACCGGATCTTGTTGAGGAGGCCGTCCGGCTCCTGATGTCAGCCAAGAAACCCCTCATCGTTGTTGGCAAAGGTACTAAATGTTTTTCAAACTCAATGTATGTGTACATGTACATTGCTGTGTTTTTCAACTGAAGTGTTTAACGCTGTGGATATTGCACTCCATGATCTTAACCAGGAGCAGCCTATGCCAGGGCAGAGAGGAACGCTCGTGAGTTGGTTAACAGGTATGGTTTTCCCTTCATTCCGTCTCCGATGGGCAAAGGCGTGGTTGAGGACGACCATCCGCAGTGTGTCATCGCTGCTCGCTCCAGGTAAGGGTTGATTGGTTTTGGGGTTCATCGCCATCATCAATGTACCAAATTGTAAACATGGCCATCTGCTTGTTTTGAAAAATTATGTGTGGTGAATGAAGCCTGTTTGTCTACCTCAGCTCCACTGTTTGTGTGTCTGTCTGTCTGGATGCTCAACAAGTTAATCATGAATTTGTTTGTTGGTTGTTTTCCAGGGCATTACTCCAGGCTGATGTCATTGTGCTCCTCGGAGCACGTCTCAACTGGATTCTTCATTTTGGACTACCTCCAAGATTCAATCCTGATGTTAAATTTATTCAGGTATGAACAGAGGGTGTGGCCAGTGGGGGGGTGGGAGTGGTGGATGTGTGGGCGGGGCTTGGCGAATGAAGCCTTAATAATGAAGTTTTTCGTACATATTGCACCAACAAGGTTGATATTTGTCCAGAGGAGCTTGGCAACAACATTGGGACGGAGAGATTGCTGGGGGTGGCAGGGGACCTCAACTCGGTCACTAAGCAGGTAAGAATGACCAAGGTACAGGTTAACCCTAACAGTCTTCAGTCCTCCAACAGGTGAAGGATTGAGGAGTGTTAGGGTTAATGTACGGTGCTTGGCTTAAATATGTTGATTGCATGGCCATGCTTGCTGGGTGCAAGTTTTCTGTTGTCAGATAACTATGGTGAACATGCTTTGGTTTGTATGGCTGAAAAAAATTACCACGAGAAGACTGGTCTTTTGAATGACTTTTATCTCACTTTGCTATGAAAGTAACATCTTGAACGGAGGATAAAATAAGTCATTTGAATGTAGCCTTTTTAGAAATTGATTGTGAATTTACACAAGTCTTTGGCCACGCATTTTTATTTATGCATCAAGAAACAATTTTTGTCATCTTCCTGAAGATGTTGGAGACCTTCAAGTCTTGCAGTCCCAATTGGCAGTATCCTAGCGACACACCGTGGTGGCAGAATCTCCGTAGCAAAGTGTCGGCCAATCAGAAGGCTAGCCAGGAACTTAGCGCTGACCAATCGGTACCCATGAGCTTCTACTGTGCACTGGACAAGGTCAGCAATCCAACATCCCAAGTTTCAGTTCTTTCAACTTCTCTTTTTCACTCCTCTCACGTCACACAGTTTGTTGTCTTGTTTTTTTTGGTTTACCAGGTGCAAAAGCTAATACCTCGTGACTCCATCATCATCAGTGAGGGGTCAAATACCATGGATATTGGGAGAACAGTGCTTCTCAACCACTCCCCAAGACACAGGTAAGGCAAGGATATTCTGTGGATCAATTCTTTTTAATTCAGAGCAAAATTGGTAAGAAGCATCAAGTCTTGTGTAGCAAACGTCCACATGTACCTGACTCATAAATGAGACAGGTAAAATCTGTCATTGCAACCAGTCACTTGTCATGTAAACAGGTCTATAATTAAAGACAGTCAAGTGCCGTTTCTGCATTGCTCATTCCTGATTACTGAACTATGCATAGAATAATTGTTTAGTACAAAAACCACAAAGTGGTGCAAAATAGGTTACTAATATCCATCACCAGTGTTAGTGTTACTTAAGGCTGCGTCCAAAGGTTCTGGCTGTGGCTAGAAATAACACTTAAACCTACAGAAGCCACTAGCTTGTGGCTGAACACAGTTCCCATAGATGTGCGTGTTACTGCAAGCCATAGCCAAGTACTTTAGATGCAGCTTTCCTGTTTGAATGCTGTGATCCACCAGGTTGGACGCTGCTACGTTTGGAACCATGGGTGTTGGGTTAGGTTTCTCCATTGCTGCTGCCCTGTTGGTCAAGGACAGGTGGCCCGGCAAGAGAGTGGTGTGTGTGGAAGGAGACAGTGCCTTTGGCTTCTCTGGGATGGAGGTTGAGACAATCTGCAGGTGCGTGATGTCAAGCCCTGTTTCACATTACATAATGGCACTTATGTTTACAGCATTAAGGCCGGCGTAACTTCATGTCAAGTCGGCCCTATCGTTCAAAGGAATTTGCAAAACTTGCATTGAAATTGGACTTTAGTGTTAATGGGAAGGTCTTTGGTAGCATGCCACATAGTATCAGGCTAATGACAGTGTAGTTTAAAACCACAGTTTATCACATGTGTAATGTGTTGCACAGCGTGGCGCCATAGAGTACACTACCGAACATTCCCAACAACGTAAGGGTAACAACTGTGTGGTGAGGGATGGATGGGATAATATTGGACAGGAAACATGATCAGAATTATTTTGACCAATCTCTGTCTTGCACATGGAAAGGACCGCTTCTGAATTCTCTGTTTCTTTGACGTTTCGTTGACAGGTACAATTTGCCCATTCTGATGATTATTGCAAACAACAACGGCATCGGAGTGGGAATTGATGCAGAGACGTTTCGGGAAATCGAGGTCAAAGACAGAGGAATCGAGTAAGCGAAGAGATCAATTGGTGGTCTTTAGACAACAATTTCATCTTGGAAACGTTTAACAGATGTACAAAACGTAAACATGCATAATGCACAAGATAATAATAATCAAGGTCACTCGCTGTAAAGTTTTCTGGGCAGTTTTTGACTAGTGCTTGAAAATCTCAAATTTATTTGAAATCTTCCATTTCAAAATTGTAGTATAATATACAATACCATATATGTGTCAACAACTAGGATGGAGAGAACAAGGAAAGTTGACAACACACTGGGGGTATGCATGCAACTCTGAATACTGTTTTGTGAAATCAACATTCAGATCCTTTGTTCTCTCTTTGCACCCTTTACTTCCTAGCATTCCGGCTACTGGGCTTATGCCAGATGCACGCTATGAGAAGATCATGGAAGCATTCGGTGGGAAGGGTTATTTCGTCACAACCCCCTCCCAACTAGAGAATGTTTTACAGGAGAGCCAGACCACATACGCTGACAAACCGGTGGTCATTAATGTGGCTGTGAGTCCCCAGTCCATGAGGAAAAGCCAGGTATGCTGAAACATGCTTGGAATCTTCCACCTCTCCGGCCCCACTCGGCCAGTGAGGTTTATCCCAGTATTTCTTCACTGTATACCAAGAGCTAGATGCATTTTCCCCGGATTCATCTTGAAATGCTCCCAATCTTGTGGTGTAATTTTTTTTTTCTTTTTTTCCCCTCTTCGTGGTGCAGGAGTTCGGCTGGCTGACACGAACTGAAAGTAAACTGTGAGTGCACCGTTGTCAGTCTTTGAAGCCAAGGTGCAGCCTCTACAGGGCTCTGTTCTGGGATTAGTTCTAAAAACAAGTTTGTCTTCCAATTCAAAGGAAAAATTACAGCCAAAATAATAGCTTGCTTGTAAAAGCAGCAAAAATCAGTTTTATCAAAATTTCTGCTATCATATGCTTTGTCTAGTTAGAACTAGAGCTTACAAATATTTCCCTAAATTTGAAAAAGCACAAATCTGACATCAGGGAGATATGTAATGACACATTTCTTCTTCACTGAACAGGTGAAGGTAATAAACCAAAATAATTTGGACAAACTAGATGTGAACAGTCGTACTAAATCTGGCACTTTTCGGACAGTGGACGTGCACTGTCTTCAATACTTAGAACCAAGATGAAGCCTTCACAGGGCTCTGTTCTAGGATTAGTTTCAAAAATAAGTTTGTCTTCCAATGAAAGTCTGTTTCATCAGAAATTATGCTATCATATGTTTTGCTTAGAACTGTAGAGTTTACATATTTTCTCCTCAATTTCATAATGGATAAATTTGAAAATGGAGAGACATACAATGAGACAGTACTTACATAGTTCTTGACAGAACAGGTGACGGTACTGGTGCATAGTTGCAGGAAAGCTTAGTTGCACTTTTCGTTAGCGATGTATACCCACGTTTTGTTTTACGAACTATTTTCAAAGTTTTCAGTGAAACTACACCTGACTATATTCAAATACTTTTCTTTAATACAAAGGCAAATTGAATTGGAAAGACAAAATAATTGAAAACCTTCACAAGAGTCATTTCTGACATTGATTTTTTTTAAATCAGGGTTGATCATGGTGCAATATAATTTTCAAAGTGACAGTGAATTATTTTGTAAAGGTGAAAGGGAAAGTTTGTGAAGAGATTTGTAAAGAGATGAGAGCTTCAAGTCTTTTAAAGACGTTGATGTAATCGACTGAATTCATCAGTATTCAGATTTTTAATAAAGCATTTTTTGAACAACTAAATGTGGTATTTCTCTGGTCAAAATTTATTTAGAACTAATTCTATTTTTTTTTAAATATGAAATTTTGAATATATATCACAGTGCAAATTGATGTCTGCTTGCAACTTAAAAAGAGGATGTGAATGCAAATTACTCAATTTCTGGAACATGAGCATCGTGAGACAATCTTTCAGTCAGAACTGCACTTGCCTTTTCTTTCACAATATCTTGGCTGCTTCACTGAACGGTTCATGTTGCCTGGATGCAGGTTTAGGCTTAAGGCCATTTGCAAGGGGAATGTCCCAGTTATCAAAATGCTTTACGGTTTCTTGCCTGCTTAGAAATATCTATTCCAGCCCATGTAGCTCTCACGACAAACTGGCCTTCTCTAGACTCCGGGTGGCGTCCTTCAGCTTACTGACCAAATCCTGCATGAGGAGGAATTTCACGTGAACAACACAGCGAGTACTGATAACTTGGGCTTGTTGTCATGTGTTTAATAGTGGAATGGAGTGAAACCCATGAATAATGCTATTTTTAAAAATTAAATCTGATATGAACTTGGAATTTGAAGGACTGAAGTACACTAGGTCATAACCCCTCCTGTGCAAAGACTCACCGTGTCGGTCAAAATCAGTTTCATGTTTATATGTCCATGTACTTCAGCAAGAGAATTGGAAGGAATTCTTGACCCTCTGTGACTTACAACAGCAGGAACGCTGACAGGGAAAGTTTATGCTAAGCAGATCACCTTGTGCTCACCAAAGTGCAATTTACCGTTCCACGCCGCAAGTCATGTTCAATTACTCTAAACCTCTGAAGCTTCAAATAATGGTGCAGTCAGAACCATATGTCCGAAATTTGGAAATTGAACACTTCTTGACGAGAGTTTGAGTTGGGAATGATCGAATTTTCAGCCAGTTTAGTCTTTTGGACGTCTTGGATAAAAACCATTTAATTTCAATAACTTCCAAAAACAAACAGAATTTTTCCTCAGAGGGCAGAAATCTGCTCGCCACACAGAGATTGATCGTCCCCACAAAACTGCTGTCTCCTCCCCTTCCATGAAACCACCCACCTGGAGTTGTTCAAGGGAGCAACAGAACTGGATATCTTTTGTTTTTCTTTGTAGGTCCCCTTCCTCTGTCTTGAGTGTGATGAGGTATAATGCTTCATTCACTTTGTCCTTGTGGTTATTCTATTGACAATGACAAAAAGAACACTGACACAATATTCAGACCCACTGATGTCTGATTGTAAACCTTCGTATTTTCCAGCTTGGGAAATACATGTACTTTGGAAGCCATTAGACAATGCAGCTTTCAAATGCACACCAGTAGCTGCAAGGACAGAACAAAACCATATGACTAGAACTGCAAAGCCACCATAGCTCACCGCTTCATATGAATCTAAGCTTTTTTACAGCAAATCTAAACATCTATGTCAATTACATATGGCTCACCAAGTGGAAGCTTTACCACAATTTTTACAAACAGCTAAATGCTCTAAACTTTTTCGGTTAAGTAACTATAATTACGAAACAATAATTTCTCTGCGGGCTGAGGTCCTCGTTTGGAAGGCATATGATGCGCCGTACCTTCATGTAGTAGTCTAGTCTCCAGTCTACATCAACAATGTGTGGATGGGATTGCCTGATGTTGCCAAGGAGGACTCTGACTGTCTCCTTCTGATCCAGAAAGATGTTGATAAAACTCTCTGTTCTATCTGTGGTCCATTTACAGTCTTCCAATAGTGGGCTGCACATACACATTGATATTGATATAATACTAATAAATCATGAAAAACAAATTGGTAAATACCCTTCTAAACTGATGAGAATTAAAATTTTCATCAATTATAAATCATTCATTCGTCACAGTGATAACTTTCGTAAGTTTTCGCTGGCAACGTTTTTCAATTTATTTTCCCCATTTGTTTCAGCTCATTTGCTTTTCATAAATTCCTGTTTTGCAGATGCTACTCTTATCTACCAGAGAAAGAAGCATTTATTTCGCTTCTTAGAGTTAATGACTTTTTGTTAATAATATAATACTGACCATTACTTACAGAAAGGTGCAAGCACAGGAGTTCAGTTATGAAATCTGTTATTTGCTTTACCTTAAGTTTGATAAATTGGCGTCATGTTTGGCGCCCTCTAGTGCTAGTGTACATAGTGCTGCATAGGCTTGTTTCACAACCGCAGCATCCAGTGATTTCAAATTTCCATCTTCTGTTGGTAAAAGAACAGAATATGTTGGAATGGGCATTTTTCAATGGTAAATAATGACTAGGCCTGTTGTTAGGCTAACATAATTAATAGTTCAGCATGCATGACGTGCAGTGCATGTCAACTTCCTACGGACATGATGGATGTAGGCCTAGGCAATGGTGTTCATTACCTTCACCCTGTTACTATAACTTATAAGGGAACAAATTCTGCTTTTCCGAAACAATTTACCTAAACAAGTTATAGGAAAAGGGTGCTAAAGGTAATAAACACCTGTCCTAGTTTACGCTAAATATGCTCCGACATGTCCGATGGTTGGGCAGCTATGAACAAGTACGAAGTAACACGGCTCATGCTCAGAAAACGCCCACCTTTCAACAACCTCGCAGACGGCCGTTTAAAGATATCTTCGAAGACCCTCTCCAGCAAATATTTGAAAGACTTATCAGGGATATGTGCTGTGTCGCCTGCGAGCTGCAGACCCTCTTGAACTTCTGCAGAAAACTCCATTTCAATGTATTTCAGTTGTCGGCAGTTTCAGAAATCACACGTCCTTTAGTGGAGTTTCACGGCGTCGGATTCCCAACTGCCGAATATAGCTGTCATTTACATCACATGACGCTTTTAGGGGACCTGACTAAATTTATCGCTGTATCAACAGCGCCCTCTATAAAACTTACTCTTTGTCCCCCCTCGCCGTGCCAATAATAATGCAAGAAAACTTAAATCTAAGATCACGAGATGACGATAAATTCTGTAAACAAAAGCCTTACATCACGTCTTTGCAAATTCTCCAACAGCTAACTTGACGCGCTAATTCTTTTGCCAGATTTACTTGGCAACTGTGGACCTTCAAACTGCCAAGTACGCTTCCATTCAACCTAAAGCACACGATAAAGATGCAACTTGACCACACCATTTTCAAGAAACTTGAGGAAATTCGGATGCAAAGTCACTTGGATGCCGTTTGTATCTGTACTGTACGATGAACTGGCAATGATTTATTTTAATCGATGCATTAATTTCTGTAACCATCACAATAACTAAAAAATACAAGACAATTTACTTAATGATAAGGGAAAAAAAATCTTTTTGAAGAATCAGAACTCGGAGATAAACCAAAATTATTGTTGGATGGAAGCATTGTTTGCTTTCAGATTACAATAAAAGTATCACTCGGTGTCAAAGAGCAAGTACCAAAATATGACAAGGAAAAGCAAATGGATTAATAGCAACTATTTTTTTTGTAGTTTGATGCAATCTAGAATAAGAATATCAATGTGGACAAACGCTTTGGTCTTCTCAAACTGTACTTGCATTCATAAACACATTTTTCAGGCGGTGGAAAATTAAATTAGATTTGTTACTTTGGAACATTGGTTTAAATAATTTGCTTTATGCTGTTTGTGGTAGCAATGATAATGCTGAAAATTTCCGAATTCCTTTCAAAAAGGGAAACAAATCTAAGAAACTATGACACTACATTCTGAGCAATATCATGATAGAGTAAGGTTTTGCAGAAAGGACGATTAGCATTACAAAAATATTGAATTTCATTTTACATGAAAGATTAACAGAATTTTAACAGATAAGTACAAAAAGAGTCAATATATCTTGAATTTCTGGAAGCAAGAACTATTTGGCCTAACAGTTCCGGAGCAATTTTATCCCCATACATCTCAAAGGCTAACCTGCTACTGCCCTATTTCTCAACAAATAATCCTTAAAAAAAGGAGAAAAAACTATCCAAAGGTTTGGCTTGGGGATGTCATAATTTCTGCCAAACTTTTGGGTCAAATGAGGGCAAAGCGACTAGAGAAGAGCTACCGATGAACACAGCAGGGGGGAGACATTTTAAAAATATAAGTGCTCAAGTTCTACTTGAAGAATTCTACATAGGTCAAGTACTATGGATATCTACGCTAATTCTGGAGACAAACATAGACCAGCCAAGAAATTTTTCAACAAAATCAAAGTTACTTAGGTAATAAATGCCGGTAGGATTTAATTTGTTACATATTTTTTTTAAAAAAGGAACTAATTTGTGGCAGAAAGCTTGGAGAGGAGGATCTCATTCTTTCGACATTCCTGTGAAAAGTAAAAAAAGACAAGAAATAAATGACATCATTATGTGGAGTATCATTTTTTAGTCAGTATATTATCCTTTGGGTATTTGTCAGTATCATATCATGAACAGCACTGAAAACAACAGTTGCTGAATACAAACAGCATGAGACACAGCAATGCCAACACTGGCAGCAGAAAGCAGGATAAAACCGGTGTCTTACCTCCTTGAAGTCTCGGACTGTCTTGAAGTACAGTCTCTGTTTTTCCACCAGGTCCAGGAAATTGTCGTTCAACTGGTCCCTCCTCATCTTTTCCTCTTGCTTCTTCTTCTCAACCTGCAAAACAAAATAAACTATTTTATCACCTGCAAAATGGTCTCTCAGACACCAAATCAAATACGGAGTCAGACATTAAAGTCGGACGATTAGCCTACTCCCAAGCAAGTGAGTAAACCTTTACTCACAGCTGATCAACTGGCTAGAAAGTCAGGGAGATGTGGTGTTGGGGGGGGGCTAACATGATGCAGTCAGCTGCTACAACCCAGGCAGGGTAAGTCACAAACTATCCAGTCTACAAACTGACAGACTGGAACATGATGCAGTCAGCTGCTACAACCCAGGCAGGGTAAGTCACAAACTATCCAGTCTACAAACTGACAGACTGGAACATGATGCAGTCAGCTGCTACAACCCAGGCAGGGTAAGTCACAAACTATCCAGTCTACAAACTGACAGACTGGAACATGATGCAGTCAGCTGCTACAACCCAGGCAGGGTAAGTCACAAACTATCCAGTCTACAAACTGACAGACTGGAACATGATGCAGTCAGCTGCTACAACCCAGGCAGGGTAAGTCACAAGCTATCCAGTCTACAAACTGACAGACTGGAACATGATGCAGTCAGCTGCTACAACCCAGGCAGGGTAAGTCACAAGCTATCCAGTCTACAAACTGACAGACTGGAACATGATGCAGTCAGCTGCTACAACCCAGGCAGGGTAAGTCACAAACTATCCAGTCTACAAACTGACAGACTGGAACATGATGCAGTCAGCTGCTACAACCCAGGCAGGGTAAGTCACAAGCTATCCAGTCTACAAACTGACAGACTGGAACATGATGCAGTCAGCTGCTACAACCCAGGCAGGGTAAGTCACAAACTATCCAGTCTACAAACTGACAGACTGGAACATGATGCAGTCAGCTGCTACAACCCAGGCAGGGTAAGTCACAAGCTATCCAGTCTACAAACTGACAGACTGGAACATGATGCAGTCAGCTGCTACAACCCAGGCAGGGTAAGTCACAAACTATCCAGTCTACAAACTGACAGACTGGAACATGATGCAGTCAGCTGCTACAACCCAGGCAGGGTAAGTCACAAACTATCCAGTCTACAAACTGACAGACTGGAACATGATGCAGTCAGCTGCTACAACCCAGGCAGGGTAAGTCACAAGCTATCCAGTCTACAAACTGACAGACTGGAACATGATGCAGTCAGCTGCTACAACCCAGGCAGGGTAAGTCACAAACTATCCAGTCTACAAACTGACAGACTGGAACATGATGCAGTCAGCTGCTACAACCCAGGCAGGGTAAGTCACAAACTATCCAGTCTACAAACTGACAGACTGGAACATGATGCAGTCAGCTGCTACAACCCAGGCAGGGTAAGTCACAAACTATCCAGTCTACAAACTGACAGACTGGAACATGATGCAGTCAGCTGCTACAACCCAGGCAGGGTAAGTCACAAGCTATCCAGTCTACAAACTGACAGACTGGAACATGATGCAGTCAGCTGCTACAACCCAGGCAGGGTAAGTCACAAACTATCCAGTCTACAAACTGACAGACTGGAACATGATGCAGTCAGCTGCTACAACCCAGGCAGGGTAAGTCACAAACTATCCAGTCTACAAACTGACAGACTGGAACACTGGTCCCTATTTCATCACCTGCTAACTTTCCACAATGTTTGCTCACTGATTGTTACCTTGATTTTGTTCTGTTTGACCCCGCCGACAATCTGCTCAAATTGTCGAAGGAACTGTTCCTTGTTAGAAGTGGAATTCATTGCCCTACAAAAAAAAAACCCAAACAAACAAAAGAAGAATTACACTGTCTGGAACGAAACTCCAAAATTTAGGGCTGTTTCAGTGACCAGCGACTTACAAGAAGTGAACAATCTACTTCAAAGAAAAGGAAATTGGACTTACTGTGAAAAGTTGTCATGGATTGAGTTGAGTAAAGTAATTTCTTTCTCCACATATAACTTGGTGTCATCCAGAGTGTTGTACAATGTGTAAAACTGTTTTGTCTCTTTGTGGGTGTTGGCAACTGAAAATTGAAATCAAAGTATGATACACATTTTTTCTGATTACAGTTAAACAATAGATTTTATTCCATATTGTCTTTTGTAGATCTATTCCTATTTCACAACTTGTTGGTATCAAAGCAAATTATTTCCTTTATTTTAGACAACTTTTATACTTCACCTTGATTATACAGCTCAACAAATCGTCTTTGATACTGGGATAATTCAGCTCGTGATGGCACGTCATCTATCTTCCTCTGCAGGGCAGCAATTTCTCTTGTTTTCCGAGCCTGCAGGTGATAAGAACAAATTCAAAAATGGCAAGTGCTTTGTGTTTTGACCTCTCTGAGTGCAGTAGTTGAACGTTCTGTCATCAGTCTTACCAAGAGCAGACGGAGCTTCTGAAGTTTTTCTTGCCCGGCCTCATATCGTTTCAGGATCATCTGATCCCTCTCAGACATCTCTGCTTCTCCTTCATTCTCCTTCAGCCCTGAGATGGTCTCCTGGAGACGAACCATCTCTTCCTAACAAGTAGCAATTTTAAAAAAAAGTCCACCCGCTGTTTAATTTCCTTATGGCAAGGTTTGAAACACCTTTTACAAGACCAAGACAGGCACGAAGCCAACAAATTTTACAGAGTAATAAAATATACAAGTAGTTTGTGCCTTTCATAAAGTTGTCTACAAAAGTAAGTGGATAGATTGGGGCCAGATATAATTCAATGGTTCACTGTCCCTAATGACACTCACCTTGCAATGAGTGCGGAACTCCTGTTCCTGTTTCTTGAGACTTTCGTTCATAGCCACAAGGGAACGCAGCTTCTGAAGAACACTGGAACGAGAGAAGTAAAAAACCAAGAGACCAGGCAAATGCCTGCTAGAGTGCATGCACTGGAATTCCAACTGTGGAAATTAGGATTAGGAATTCTGAATTTTATCCAAGGTTACCTTGGAAACCTATTACCTTTTGTTCTCGTCTGTCTCAATGGATTCCAGATCTTCCATCTCCTTATCGATCTTCCTAGATTGTTCCTGGACTTCTTGTAGCTTAGACTGGGTCCCAAGGTGAGCCTCCTTGAGCTCACTGTGGCGTGTACTCACCTGCAATATAAACAGGATTCGATTCACTGATTTTGGTCATTGTTGGCCATTGGCAACTGCTCACATTTTTAGTATTTAGTTATGTTTGATTTTCACATGTAACTCTCAATGGCCAATTAAGTGTGTATGTTCTGCAGATATCATCTGATTAGTCAATAGTGTCAGGTTGCTATGGTAATGATGTCTCACCTCAGCTAGCTTCTTCTCCTGATTGGCTATCTGTTTGTTCAGTGATGCCACCATTCTCTGATGTTGCTGAGCACCACTCATCCTTTCTGGTTTTTCAGCTTCCATTTGCAGCTCTGATTTCTGAAAAAAAGTTAGCTTGTCCGTTATTTGACACATCCCACCTTAAAAATTAGCCTAATTTTGTCAAAACTGGTATAAACTGCAGGGCTGTAAATCTGTAGGCAAGTTATAATCCTATGTCTAATTGCAAAAAGTTGTTACAAAACCATTAGCATCACAACGAAGTACAATAGGGAGAATTTGTCCCTTACCTTATCTGCATATTCAGACGCAATTTGGCCAATCTCTTCGGACTGTAAACCCACAATGGAACCAACAGTGCTGGCTGTAACTTTACCCTGTCCATAAAAAGAACAAAAAAAATTAAAATGTGTTGTAGTTCTCCGCTAGATCCAGTGACAAAAACAAACCAAAGATCTAAATGCAAAACTGTGCCTCATGCAGAGGTCCTTGATAAGGACTTGACGAAGAAACTTCCTACTTAAGATATCCAAGGATTCAAATTCTGGGTTTCCCGTTCTCTTTCAAGGCCACTTAAATTTGAAGCCATCAGACACAATCTGAGCAACTTAAAGGTCAAAGATGAAGTGTCAAAGGTCACTGAGATGATGCCCTCTCCCCTCACCTCCTCTGAGATGGACATTCCTTTCATCAGGGCCTGGATGCGTTTCTCTTCTCTCTCTTGTGATTCCTCAGAGTCTAAGGAGTCTGACCGGGCCTTGGTCATGCCGGCTTCCAATGCCTTCTTCTTGGCCTCTTTCTGGGCATCCTTCTCTGACTTGGCAGTCCGACTAATGCCGTAACGTCTGAATCAAAAGAGGTGGACGATTACTTGAGACTTGAGTGCCATTTACTGAGCACAGGAATGTTATGCAAAGACAGGTCACTGGCCAGAATGTCATGTGTTTTACTGCCTTTGACAGTTTCCCTGTCAACTTGTGGCTAGCATGTCATTCTATTGAGAGAAACTCTCAGATCTCAAGTTATAGTTAGTGTTATTACATTTCTGTCCCTGAGCAGGATGCTTTGCCACATATTCTCGTAATGTTGATTCTAATGTATGAGATGCAAAGACTGGGATCAGGACATTAACAACAATTTATTACTCAATCAACATTTAAAGTCAGGATTAAGGACATCCAAGAAAATGATTTGAAGTTGTGTTTACCTTCCGTACTCCAGAAGAGTAGACTGTACTCTCATCTCTTCTTCTTTCATCCTGTGGGCGTCAGCTCGCCGATATCTCCTCTGGGGTTTGTAGACATCTTTCACGATGCTAATCGTGTCCACAGACTTGTTCTTCCTCCCCTCAAATTCTACATCCTAGTGACAACGTCTTGTCTAGGTTAGTTTTTAGAGCCTTGATATATTCTCCAAGGACTGATCAGGTTTTTTATTCAGTTAAATAACAGTAACATGGCGAAGTGCAGATAAACAATGAACAACGGCTCCAGAGCACCCTCTGGTGCAAGTCATTTTCTCCGTTTTCCCCCAAGAGGCCTACTCTGTAGAAGGGTCCTTTAACTACCTCTGTCTGACATTTGCTTACCTCTGGTGTCTGGTGCTGTTTGTTGAACTGTGAGATGGAGAAGGCCCTGATGAGATCTCCCATCTCCTCTCTTGTCTCAATGGCACGCTTCACCAACCACTGAACCACGGGGTAGATGTGGATGAAATCTAAGCCTTGGATCTGATGGGGCTCAATGCGGTGAGGGCATTTCATTCTGGGCAGGACGGCGACGATCTTCTCCGTAAGGGCGCTTGGATGCAAAAAGTGATTTAAGCCATGAGTAAGCATGATCCCCCTTGAGACAATATATCAAAACACCTTTCATGTCATGTCATTATCTCAGTGTAAACGTGTATTGCATAAACTGATCCATAACTTTATTGCAAGGATCCTGGCACCAACTTGTGACTTGATGATCTGGTTTAACATGGCTATAATGCAAAAGTATGATTGGGGGCTCCATCACAATGAACTGCCATAAAGAAAGTGTTCTCAAAACCACTACTGTACATATTTATTTGAGGTGTGGAACTTTGCCGTCTTGCATCTATAGGGTTACCCATGTAGCCATCCTGTACTAGTAACGTTGAACGTACTAATGACCAGATATACGCAAGACATCTGTCAAAATCGTTTGTGCTGTTAAACTTACATTTTCTGTCCAATGGTAGAGTTTTCTTGGAAGAGCAAATCCACATCAATGTCAAAGTTACATGTTGTGATGCACCAAGTCATACCCCCAACAACCTAGGATTGTAACCCAATTTTATTTAACAATACATGTGGAGACAAGTTTGCAAGGAACATTACCATACCTACTGAAATGGAAAATCAATATTAAGTACAATTGTGTAAGGGTAAGAAAGAATTCTATAAATACGGATGCCCTGTGCATAAACGCTATGAAATTTGTCTGAAATATTGTGTGTTCTAAGTGAATACTTCATTTTCATGGCTCAGTTTGACTTTTCAGGACATTTTATTGCTTTTGGATGGCTAGTACTCAGTAACAGGTCACCCAGGGCAAAATTAGGGCGATCACATTCTTTCCTCTGAAAAGCGTAAAACATGTAACTTATTATGTGCACATCTGTGTAGGCCATAGACACGATGGATAACATCATGATCATGACGTAATAAATAACACATCTGAAGTGAACATCCTGAACCATTTTTATATTTACAAATGCAAATTGCACGGTATCTTTGCTTAAAAACAAAGTCTGAAATGCTCAACCTTATCAAATGGTGTGAGTCCCTTAATCCGTGCCCTGAAATATCCAGCGGCAAGGAGAAGCTCAATTGTTTCTTGAAGCTTAACATTCTGTTCCTCGTCCTCTCTTGTTTCAACCTAATATGAATGAAAATATTTCACAAGAAATACATGTAGACATTATTCTTGTCAAGAAGACATCAAAAGATTTATGCTATTTAACAATAGATTGCATTGCCAAGGTCATTCTCACAGTCAGGATGACATCATTGCATCTTGATTCTTCTGATTGGTCCGTCTGTGGCTATTTCATATTTCACAATCAAACTCAATGTGACAAAATACATGTTTAATAGTTTGGCGGTCTATGGGGAAAATCTGAATTACTCACTTAAAATCAAATGTGCCTGAAATTTCACTATTTATGCGCTATGAATATCTCCCACACTGTACCGAAAAGGAAACTGTCAGATATTTTTTATCATGTTCATAACGTTGCAGCAAAAGAGGAAGAAAACATGCAATCCCTGTTGTAGGCCTAAAAAGAAACGGAGAGTTGCCCCTTTGCCCAGATGGGACAACCTCTGACCACAGGAATGTACAACTGAATATAGCAGTAAGCCTAGGCCCTATTGCAATGGACTTGGAGGAACTCGGAAAGTATTATGGGTTCTGTCCGGAAATTAGGCACCGCTACAAATTAATTTGTGACAGACATGACATGAAATAACAACACAAAATCTTTTTATTTTGCCACGTATGACCAGCTTTTTTCGCTGTGGGTATAACTGATAATACTTTATTCCATGTACCTCAACTTCCCGTCCTTCAGTGTCGTAAACAACGCCTAATTTTGAACTGGAAGATCGGCCCAAGTGAAAGACGCTTCCGCTGGGGGCTGCCATCTTGCTTAGGTCACGTGAACATCCACCCAGGCCAAAGGTCCAGTGTCACGTGTGAGAGCTTTTTACTTCTGACCAATCAGAAAAAACAAATTGATTTGCCTTTTAAATCACGTGATTTCAATAAACCTTATCGTCTGCTTTTCTTAATTTTTGTTTGACGTGTCTGAAGTTTTACAAGTTATGCCAGTGGAGAACCCATATTTTATCTTGATATAGTGAGTGGTTAATTCTGCCATAATTTTTGCGTGTTCGAGGAAAATTCAAATTAGTTCTTCCTCTTGTAAGGTTAGGCAAGGTTTCTCCGATCTTGGCTCTGTCACAAACAACGTCTTCATTGTGACTAGGGGACTAAGTTAACGTGGGTCCCGCTACGTGCGCTAGGCCTAACTTTTAGACAAATTTTCCCAACAGTGCCGTCAATGTTACCTCAGCCATGGATATTCCAAGTAGGGATGCAGTGATCACCAATACTAGCCTTGACGTGACTGCTGAATTCGACATAAAAGGCATCTGGAAATATGCAGTAGGCGTTCTGGAAAGTGTAATTCACAATTGTGAAAAACTGACAGCGGAAATCAAGGGCAACTGTAAGCTGGAGTTTCATTTAATTTATCATTCAAAATTTATTAAAGTGAAATGTCAGTTGAAATAGTAATTGATTTGATATTAGCAGAATTTAATGGTTTAAAAGAAGTCTTTCATGCAAAATATTTGTCCCAAATGTTCTATCCCATGAAAAAGATTATTTGATATTCTCGTTAGTGAAACTCATTTCAATTTGAGGAACTGTTCCTGAAATATCATTAGGCCTAACAACTTTATTATACTGTGGTTCATACATAATGGATCTGTCACGGTGTTACTTTTCTCCATCCTTAAACATGTTTCAAAGCCACTGAATGGTTGAGAACGGCAGCAGAAAGTTTTCTTGAGAGAAACCAGATTCCTCTAGAGTCATTTGGCTTCTTGGCCCTGGCTGTATTTGTGGCAGTGACTTTCATCTGGTGCATCAGCAATGGATGTAAACATGCTTCTGGTCTGTGACTCTGTTTTGTCGTCAATAGAATATGAATCAAGGACACAGGCCTAGCCAAATGTTTTAGATTTGACTGTAGGTTGATATAGCCTGTTGTTTATTTTTCTTTCATTTGTGATGGCCTAGCAAATAAATTACTATTTTATTACATACTTAATGAATAAGGCAAACACTTGAAAATATTTAATAATCACATTATTTAGTTTTAGAAAGGTCTTGTTTGCTCTTGGTAGTTGGGGACATAAGTTTAAAGGCATGAATAATTTAATACAAGTTTGTACCTTTGAATGTTTCTTATTTGCTTATGGATGTTTATTCATTTTCAGGCGTTGAATCACCAAGATCAACGAAAGTTGTCTCAATCTTTGAGCTTGCTAAGGTAAAATGTTTATCATCTCCGGAATTTTATGATCTTATTGTAGAAATTTTTATTTTCGATTTTTGGGTGAAAACTACAACTGTCAGTTTTGTTTATTTTGTAGACAGTTCATCATCCAGGCCATGCAGGCCAGGTTAAGGCCCTTGTAAGCAAGCTTCAATTTGACGTGAACTTCCCCATCCCCCAAAGTGGAATGACCCTCTTCCTGGTGAGATTTGGTTGAAACAGAGACACTCTATTCTGTCTCAAGGTTCCAGTGATTAAAGTTAATGTACAGTTGCATTGTATAGTGTTCAAACTCCTATTTTTTTACTGTCTACAATTGACGTTAAAGGCATGCATAAATTTTGATTCTCTTTTCCTTTTTGGAAGTATGCTTGCATCAGTGGCCACAAGGACCTTGTAAATTTCCTTTTGGAAAGAGGTAATTATCCTTCACAAATTTTTAAAGATCCAAATGAATCAGGTGTCAGATCTGCAAAGTTTGGATATCTTTGCTCGTAGATAGGGTTTGGCTGATTCATTAGTCTTAGTTCAGAGTTAGTCTGTGGTGTATTAAATGAATGCTTTCGTGTAATAGATTCTGCCAATCAGTAGCATTTGAAGCAAGATATGGGACGGAGGCAACCCCGCTGCCTTTGTGTTGGTCATTGTTTGATCAGAATCTCAGGAATTCTTTACAGACTTCTAGGGGGGATGTGTTAAGTATAATAACAGTATACCATCTGGAACCAAGACTACTTATTCATCTGACGAGTCAAGGTAATCATGAATAATAAATCCTTAAAAATCAGTTCCATATTTTCTTAGTCCTCACTTCATCAGTGACCGTGACATCAGTGGAAATAATGGTGGAAACAATAACGGCATTCAAAAGAAATGGCACAGTAATATCCATTTCTCTTCCATTTGTCAGGAGGGGATGTGTCAGTAGCCAACAATGATGGAGACACCTGCTTGTACCTGGCAACATTTGCATGTGCAGGTTCACCGAGCCAAGATCTCAGCATTCTAGAGCTGCTCATTTCAGCAGGTACAAAATTTGAAATGCGTTACGAGTTTGATTAAGAGACTGCTGGGAGCAAGTCAAGGGCAAGAATGCAGCAGGGGTCATTCTTACATGTACATGTGTATCAAATTCTAGCTTTTGACGTACAGAATCAAGCCCCATCAAGAACTCGGGTAACTTCCTACCCATTTTTCTGGAGCCGGTCACAATTAAGATTGACCTTTGATCAATATTTGATTACAGGTTGTGATGTGAATGCTCAAAACCATAAGGGCAACACTGCACTGCACTGGGCTGCCTCAAAGGGTGACATCAACATCATCAAATTACTTCTCATAAATGGTAATCTCAACACCTCCACATCCCCAATGTTACAATGGTCAAGATGAATAATCCACTGTACATGGGACTTTCAATCTAAATTTAGCTTCCACACTTCCTGCGCTGTCCGATGCATCACATTTGTCTTTGCTGTCCATTCTCAATACAGGAGCTAATCCCAACATCAGAAACAGCATCGGGATGTACCCAATCAGTATGGCAACCAATGCCGGTAATATACAGTTGTTTCTTTACCATATGTAAATCACTGGGGTCTGTAATATAATTTACAATAAAATGGTCAAAGCAGTTTGGTGCAAATGTAAGTTTCCATGCTGTCTATCCATAAACATATAACATTAAACTGTTTATACGATGCATCAATGCCTTGTACCTCAAAGTAATTTTTATAGCTAACATCGCTGGAAACCAAATTCCCACATAGGGTACCTGAAAGCTGGCAAACTCCTCAAGATCAGCCTACCTGATCCCAGCACCCCACGGGACATGTTTGAGCCCCACACCCCACTCTCTGTCAGACTGGGCCTACTTAGCCCACGCAAGGATCACCTGGCTCTCTCACCAAGGCCAAGGAAGCGCATCAACTTGTCCTAGAGCGTCATTGATGCTAGGTTTCTGCCATGTTTTATTACAATGGCTGCATTGTCAGCGTTGATTTACAGTTCAATATAAATGACACATACGTCATAAAATTGACAAAAAAAGCTTAAATATTATTTATTTTGCACTATTTATTCCAGTCTGAAATCACAGACTTAAGTTGGGTTTATTTTTAAACCATTACATGTATTTAATGGCATATTCAGTAACCTAAATATTTACAAAGGTTTAAAGGAAAAGACAAAACACTGACTTCTTTACTTTGAACTGAACTGAACCGAACAAAAAAGAATTTACAATAGGTTTTTCTATGAAACTTGATTCATTGCATTTTGGTGTATATTTCAAGAAACTGTTTGTTTTCAACCTTTGTGCCCGAATATTTAAATTACGAATTTGAGAAAAATCTACCAACAAACCTTGAGAAACTCTCTGTATAAAACCTTTTAAAATGAGGATTTTTCATTTTGTGTAAAATATTTAAGAATAACCCTGCCTCTTTACTATTAGACATTCTTGAAACAAACACCTGGAGACAGAATACTAAAAACAAATATATTAAATATAAGAAGAAAGAACAGTTGTAGGTAAAATTGACACGTACAACAAAAAAGGTCAAAATGTTTTAGCTTTACTGGAGAAAACACAAAATCAAAGTGTAAAGCCTTGCAAGTGTTGTCTAATGCTTTTGTCGTACATGTAAACGAACACTGGAGTGCATGTCAGTCAATGAATTTTGTTTTCAATAATTCTGTGGCAATACTCTAGTTTTGAGTTCAAACAAATGGAAATCTAAAAAAAAAAAAAGAAAACGCTTAAGAAAGTGAAGACAATATGTTGTCTTTAGCACCATGTGCATTTCCAGTATTTATAAGACACCATTATAGAAACAACACAAAGTTAATACGTGTTCTTTACCAATAAAGGATGGACTTTGCTGTGGACATCCATCAGTGTTCCCCTCATAGTCTGTCTTCTGACATATACAGGGGTTTATTAAGCCTCCCTCAACTGTCACTTATTCTAAACTCCTCTGATTAGTACTTCAAAATTTCTGAAGAACATAGAGCTTTGGCACTGTGGAACAAAAAAGCAACTGCACCATTTCTGCCATTTTTCAAACTTGCATTGAAAAACGTGACTCTGTCTCAGAGGTTGTTCACAGATATTTACAAGCTATATACATGATATAAAATCCTCTTTGAAGTAGGCAACGGCGTATACTCCCTGTCTGCCTAAAACTGCACTTCAATTAAAAAGTAGTCACACCTGCAAGCATGGCGTATAGATTCAAGCCATGCGATTACATTAATCCCACATGTGATCATGTGGGTGACACCTTCATAGAAAACTGTCATTAAGTCATCTTTCAGCTGAAAATTGTCAAAACTCCCTCCGGAAAATCAAGGCAATAAACAGTTTACATGTGAAGCACATAGCACAATAACCTCTCAATTTAGAGAGTCTGTTTGCCGAGAAATTATCTCGACAGCAACACAGATTTTTCAAATCTGCACTGTCCATACGAGAGTAATCGGTCCAGATAACACAGTGAAACTACTGAAAGCTACTCCTGGCCACTGGGATAACTTATTCCCTCTACTGGTTAGTGAAAGCCACACTCACCTGTTTCCGTTTCCACCATTTTGATTTCCATCCAAATTTCACCTTGCATTTGGGAAACATTGGGATTGTGGCCTTGTACACAGTCCATGATTTCAATTTCCTCAATGAATTAACACTGTGCAGAATAATAGAAATTTCTTTATCCTAACAATAGTAAAAAAATCAGCCCCTAATCCATCAACCAATCCTGGGTAACATGTTTCCTGAAGACCATGAAGTCTGGTTTCCTAAACATCTGCATGATAACTTTCCAGTAGGTAATCACTTCTGAGACACCATCCTATTTGACATATGCAGCCTCAACCCTGGGCCTAATGGATTTTTTTCCTATGTAATTCAACGTGTTTGGGTACCTCTGAGCCTACTGGGGTGGAAGGGGTATCCCTCGGGGGTCGGGCACCCCAGTATCCGTCAGGTTCTTAATAAGTTGAGCGAGCCACCGCTTGGTTGATGTGTCATCTTTCAGGACGGGAACAAAGGTGTTGTCTTTGAGTTGATCTGGCAGGCACTGGCGAAGGGCTTCTCTTGCTCTGAAAACATCATAAAACGTTGGTCAAAATGGTGAGTCTTATTTATGTAGGACCATCTGCTCTGCAAACATCGCCACACACTTTTCACTGTGAGCAAGACGATGTGTGCATCAGTATCGTTTTCTAACCCATACATGTACGGAATAAAACAGTTTGTGCAGGGGTGTGAGTGGCCACTTAAAAATTAAAGCTGGAAACAGCTAGTAAAAAGCTGAAATCGTCATGTCATCGCAACAAGGTCATATCTCGTGTACAAAAAAATGTGAGTTACAACCTTGTTGCACTGATATGACAAAATGTAAATAGTTCCCATACTTTTGTACAGACCAGGTGTACGGAAAAGCTGAAATACAAGGTCAACATCTAAACCAAAAACAATGCTGAAATCAGCTGAAAAGCTGAATTCTCACACCCCTGTTTGTAACATATAATGCTACAACCAAGACTGCAAATCTCCACCTATGGCAATCCAAAGACATGCTCCATTTCATACACCACAATTTGACCAAAGAAAAGCTTTAAGATGAAAATTAACTACACACACACACCTGGCATTGTCCGAGAGACGGAGATAGCAGCGCACTACGTGCTTCAGAAGTCTGGCTGAAGGTTCCTTAGCCAAAGTCATCACCATTTTGCACTGCAACAAATGTAAGGCGGCCATTAAATACATACCCTGAAACTTACAGGTACATTCGCTGTACAGAAATGGGGTATTCATTTCAATGCAAAGTCAATGAAGTCAATTTAAATACTAAAAGGAAAACTGCTAGTTACTCACTAGAATCATTGCCACATGCGAAAATCTCTCGTAAGTTTGACAAATGTATGACAGGCCTGTCTCATCAAGAAGAATCTTCTGCAATATGAATGTAGCAACCTACAGGAATTGAAAAGCAAAAGAAACAAGTACGAATGAGAGACCTTAACATAACAGCAGAATTACAATATTGTCCACAAGCCAAGTGAAAAAACATATGAAGAATGAAGTTAACTATTTTCGTCCGTCAAATGTTTTCAGAAAGTTGCTTTGGGGCAATGGGCTCTCATTGGACTTTCCCAAACCAAAATTTGGTTCCAGGTTCCTCGGTAAACCTACGGTTTTGGAGAGTTCGCTGCCGCTTTCCATGATTCTCAAACACAGTGGAATGATCTCTGTCGTCAGAAGGAAATTTATCACTTCAGGCTCATCAGTCTGGAACAAAAAAAAAATTACACCAAATAAAATCGAAAGAAAAGGTTGATGTTAACATATTAAGCTCCACATTACAATCAAGTCATGAAGTTTGAGTATCTTCCCTCATTATAAGTTGTGTGATACATAGGAACTTAAAAAGTTTCCATTCTAAAATGCACATCCAAATAGATAGACTCAATAAATTGGCGGTGTCCTTGGAACTCAGAGAGCATCTCAATATCACTAATATTATGTTTGATGAGGTGGAATGCTTCTTTGAGGAAACACAACTTCTTTGTTTCTATTATGTTTCAAGTTGGTATGGGCAGTTCTTGGCTGTATTCAACTCATGTTCTTGACTGGAGGCTTTGGTGATGCCACTTACCTTGACCAATGCTCCAATGACCCCTAGGCTGGTCAGTCTCAAGTACTCAAATGGTCGAGTCTTGCTGACCGTGTGAAGAAATGGATACAGGAACAAAGGAATATGAGCTGAAATGGAATGACATCAAAAGTAGGTTTGAATGACAGTAAAGCATTCTCTTGGATCAAGATTACATGAAACTTTCATGAAGGATACTGTTGAAAGTATCAAACCTCACAAAGAAGCTTAAGACTTTGTCCTTTTTCAAAAATAGTGCCCGTACTGTCCATTTTTGTGGATAATTTAGTTGGTAATTCAGTGTTTTGACAAATCTTGTCAAGTTTTGATAAAAGTTTAACAGAATCTTTGTTCATGGTCACAGAAGTGGAACTACATCTGTAGAACTCCTTCAGTGACATGCCCTAAGTATCTATACTTCTGTTTTTCTTTCTTTGGCTGGAAAATAACACAAGGAAGCTGTGGTGAAACAAACCTTGTAAAAATGCAGATCTTGTTTCTGGATGGGAAGCCACACACTGCAGCAAGGCCAAGGCGTTGCACACACGGTTAGACTGGTGTGCCTTAAAGACAGAAAACAAGAACAGTCAGGGAATTTCAATAGTGATCAGGTATTTTTACACATTTTTTTCTGCACAATTTTTTTCCACAGACATTTTCATCGCACAAAAAGAAAGTAAGAAAAACACTTTGGGAACTTACTGTAAGAGCCGGTGGGTTGATGAAGGGATAAATGTTGACTATTTCTTGCAGTAGAGCTGCAACAGTTCCAAAGGAGTTCCACAGCATAGGAGCTAAATCTTGAACAATTTCTCTCTTTTTGCTGAAAATTTCAACATGAAACAAAATACTGTAAGAATTCCAAAGTTCAGCATGTGGTCTTCAAAGTATGCAAATCTTGTTTGTATTGTTATAACACATAGTATTATGCATGAAAACAGATTGAGCTGAATAGTCACCACATGTTTTCTTTAACCCTAAACCCCAAGGGTTGCTGGCCCTAACCTTCCCCATTCACACAAAGTTAAACACCCATATGGGACTTTGTGCACAGAGGCTGTTGAGCTTTGTTTTTCTGAGGTATGCCAAATCCAATGCAAAAGCCAGCTGTCTGGGCCTACCAGACCTATCCCCACAGAATTAAACACTTTACTACCGTTTAATTCTGTGTGGATGGGGAAGGTTAGGATTAATAGACTTTTTAAAATATTTGAATAAAATAAAAAAATGTGAGACGACCCGTCAATGCCTTGCCATTAGTTTTTTCAAGTGTTTACCTCAGCTCAAGTAGGGCATTTTCTCTGGTCTCTGGGCTAGCCAGTTCAATGATCCATTGGAAGATCTTCTCTCTTTCAACCTGTGCTAAAGCTGCAACAGTGGACTGATTCGCGGGTGGGATACTAGACGAGGTAAGTCTCTGAAATGGGAAACGTGGCGACAAGTCACTGTGTCTGCGAAGTTATTCTGCTAAGATTTTTGAAGTTTAGAAACCACACCAGCAAACTGGTGATGAGATGTCAGTGCGGTCTGAAGTATGACCTTTGAAGAGGTTTGATTGAAAAGGAAGAATTCTAGAGTCAAGTAATTTATCTAACTTGGCTGGATTCAAAAACTTACCCTAGCTTTACAAACTCATAAAAGTAAAATTGCTAGAAGGCACACAGGGTTGTGCCTCAGTTTCTGGTAGTAGACCGACAACTGTAAAATCAACTGACTGCACTATGTGCATCTAACCAGTCTATGCTAACTAGTTCTAACGTGTGTGACCGTATAGATGCCAGGTCCCTGATAATTCGCCACTTAGTATGAAAACCAACGAGACATGACAATAGGTAGCAAAATTAGGGACCTGGTGACTAGTCAGTCATGCATGTTACTCCCTGAACAGCAAGACACTAGTCAGTAGGTCTGATTCTTGACTTAGGTTTTGATGGGTTGGTAATGCAGGGATGAGATTCTCAGAAAAATGAAAGAAGCTGAAATTTGTGAGCACGCAGAGCAAAGCCCTTTGCGGCATGTGGGCCCCAGGAAAATGTTCAACTTTAGATGCTCTGTGGTGCAATCTAATGCTAAGCCCCTCTGGGACACATTTTCAAATAGAAACATACTCTGAAAAACCTAGCGTAACCCTCTTATTATTTGCTTGCTCAGTCTGTCATGTCTCCTGACGACGGACTGAGCACGCAGTCCAAGACGTTGAGTTTACTCCCGGTTCTTTTCAGAACCACACAAACTCATAAGAGATATATTCCTTCGCATGGTACTACCGCAAGCCTTTCAACCTAAATTTGTGGAGGTAAAGAAAAACACTGAAAAGGCCGGACTCCCTATCAGAGGCTAGCTTTTTCTTACCATCCTGCCTTTCATCACGAGACGATCCGCACGAGGGGTCGATGCTATTCCCAGAACTTTGGGGTCCAACGTCTGCCCCCCGACCACGAACCCCACAGAAAACAAGCCCTTTTTTGCCATAGGCTCTATATTACATTTAACAGGTCACGAACAGGGTTTTTATTCTTGTTGTGTGCCCATAGAAATGCTGCTCCATACCCCCTGAGAGTTTTATGTATGGTAGCTTACAGACCTTCGTACTGAGTACCAAGAAAAAAAACGGGCCCAAACCATGCCAATTTTCCAAAAAAAGGTGTAAATATTTCCCGATCAGAATCTGAGCATGGTCCTAGAGTCGTGCAGTTCACATGTGTACTTGCAAAGACGAGCCGCGACCAAATGGTTGACTATGGCTACGATCGATACACAGGACATGGAAATTGGCTGCAGCCACTTTCTGTACGTGTGTGTATGTAAGTCTTAGTTGTATAAAGTAACAGGATGGTTGAGTTGGGCTTGAAAATTTTGTGATGTTTGAAAGATCACTGAAGCATAGTTTTGATGTGATATTTTGTCATCAATAAACAGCTAAAAAAATAGGGGACCAAGTCTGTCAGGTGTCATAAGTTACTTGAAGTCTGTTCGTGTTTTATTGGGTCTTTTGATAACGTTTGATTGAAACAACATGTGTGGTTCATGCACTTGTTATTTGCATCTTGCTCCCTGTGCACCATGTATCAATCTCATGCACACACCGAATGTGCACAGTTGAACGACAGCACCCCAATACGAAAGGGCTGTTTAGCACCAGTTCGACATCGATTTTTGACAAAAAATGACCTTATTTTCTTTGTGAAATTGTAAGCTTCCAAATACACCGTTTCATATATGTTTCATCAACTCTTCATACTTTTGGGGGATTTTCAACAGAAAAATGCACATTTTTTGTTACCTTTTTGTAGTCTTCACAAACCAAAACGAGGCTTGATGGTGCTTTGGTCAAATGCCGTGAGTCATACATCAAATGAAAGATTTTTAACTCTACAAGACGATGACATCATCGTTCCAAACCCGGTTGAGTCTCACGAGATATTAAGCTTAGACGGGACTATGTCACACGACAACAAACAAAGATAGCCGTACACAGTTGATGATGTAGTGTAAGTGGCTCCGATCTTACATTATTTTCATCATAATTTACACCCAAAACTTGACGCAAACAGACATAATAAATGGTACTAACACAAATGTTGGTTCTTTTACAACACAACTGCTTTTCAAAATATAGAATTTGATGCACAAAAAAGAATGAACACACACACTTTTACATGCCTTCAGATATAAAACTTAGAGGTGCCGTTTAGCTGGACTCCCCACTCTTGGCATGCTTGGGGGAAATTGAAGATTGTGTCGGAAATACATGCTCTTCCCATGGGCTCTCCTTTGCTGGATTGAATCTATTTGCATCCACCCACTCAGACCTAGGTCTATTTGCACGCAGAAAATAACCCAAATTGAACTCACTGTATTGTCGAGAATCCGTTACTTACCTGCTGTATACTCAATGCATGCATTTTGGGGCATTTATTGTTGATTTCTACAACAAAAAAGGGACGGACTGGTCTTCTAGTTCAAGCCCTCAGCCTGTCACCGGCACCACAGACATGACCTTTGGACATGACATAATGATGCATTTCACCAAATGCTTGTATTTCTGCGCACGAGCTCATTAATATTTTGTGATCCCACGGGATTTTTTACAATAAGACAGGCCATAATCAAGAGGCATCACAGAAATAAATTCTATAAATCCTGAATTTGGGACTGATAGTTTCCAGTTCGGGGTAATTTTTTCAAAAAAGGCCAAAAATTGCGGACCTATTTTTGATAGAGGCGGGCGGCTACATTCAGAGCTGAGCGCATAGTTTTACTACTGTTTTAGAGGTATCTTCGGATCGCGGAAAGAAGCGAATAAAAAAACATTTCGTGGCGAACCCCCATAAAGTTGAAAGGAAAAGTGATCTGCTGGTCATAATCGTGAATTTCCAGTGAACAAACGGAGGCCAACCTCTTCACCAGAGTCAACAGAGGGCGCTTTTCGGTCCGATTTTGCACTGTTTTCTATGGGCGCGTATTTGGTGTAGTACAACCACATACATCTAAACGCAACAAGTAGGGTACATTCTCTTCCTTTGATATACTTAATCTATAATATAATCTATATCTATCTATAGTTTATAATTATAACGTCCATCACCCACAACCCACTTTGTAAGATTTCGTTAAATTCACGTCACACATCAACAAAACGTTCGTATGTTGGAGGCACCTACAACACATTTCCACACGTGTGACTGATTGGTCTTCTTTTCCAAACCTGTCAATTGAATAAATGTCGCACTGTTAACATTCACTGGAAGTACACCAGATCAAATATATAATCCGTAATAACGAATTAACAATCCTTAATAACGAATTAATAATCCATAGTAACAAATTAATAATCGGTAATAACGAATTATGAAGACATACTTGCCATGGCACTAATTGGCTTTCGTAGCATAGCGCTGCTCGGAGCGCTAGCGCCAAACAACCCCACATTGTGCTCAAAATTAACAAGTTTGCTGCAAAGGCAGGAAATGCACTCGCTTATGCCGTTATAACAGCGAGGTGTCTTTCTATCTTTCTATGGGAGGATGTAAGGCCATTTCATACGTGCGCTGAAAACAGGAATCCCCCCTTGCGATGAAATCTCATCGACGTCACGAGCGCAGAGATAAAGGCTATTTAAATCTGCTGAGAAAGTCGAACTTCGTTTCCAGATTTCAACATGAAACAGGGTCTTTATCGCAAACAAAGATCAGACAAGCTATTTATATATATATATCTTTTGTTACAATTCATTGAAAAGGGAAAACTATTTGTAAAGAAACTTTTGAACATTAAATACTGTTTTAAAATTCTCAAACGGTATGCAAATTAGCAAAATGCAAGTGCACATAATTACTAAGGGACTCTATTTCATTAGTTGATACTGGTTAGAATATGAGTTGACAGAACACTACGTATATTATTAATTAAAAATAAAATTCTCTTTCAGTAATTGTCTTTATTGTCATGTCTGCTGCTCGATTCTTTGCTCCATGCTTAATGACTCAGGCTTTGCCAGCATTAAATGTAGTTTCCCTGTCACCATCCACATCAAAGATTTCCTTGACAACGGTGCCTCCTCACGACAAGATGGCTGCCGGTGTATCCATGGATGAGTGTTGCACGTAAAGTTCATCCATTACTTGCGGAAGTGTATAACCAGAAACTTACCAGCACAAACTACGTGTCCAGGCCGGGATTTGTCGGCAAAGTCTGACAGCGCCCAACGATACACATCCTCAAGGAACGCCTCCTGTTCCTCGGACGGTATGAGACTCAAAAACCCAAGCAGAGTCTTAGCAGTCACTGAAAAAAAAAGCAAACTTTGTACTCTTCACAATACGGGCGATTCACAATAGTGCGCCACCAAGAGTTTGCAATGCGTTGGCCAATCATAACGCGCAAAATTTGTCGACCTTTTCCAAACGCGCACTGGGTCGACAAATTGTGACTGGCCAACGCGTTGCAAACTCTTGGTGGCGCACTATTGTGAAACTGCCGTATTCACTGTACCTGCTGTAAAATTTTATCTGTGAACACCTAATGAATAAACCAATTTGCTGTACTGTGATGTTTTTTCATGCAAAAATCATATTTATAATGAGAACCTGAAATTGCATGTCTTGTAAAAAACTTGCTTGGTAGCATGTAAATTAAAGAAAGTGGCAAACCCACATTTGAATTGCAGCTCGGGCACAGATGTACCCCGTCTTTCGATTTCACAATGCACGCTGGTACAACCATACATCTTCAGTAGTTCAACGGTGTCTGGGATGGGTCGCCACCACAAATACATTGGCCACGTGTAATCCTACGAGTACAACAGCAGTCTCCTCATAAGCCACAAAATTACTGGTTTCCGTAACAACGTCAGATACTCTAAGAAGCTTCAAGTGAAATGCCTTTTTGGTTGGTAATACCACCAAACTGATACTCTGTTCGATGTACTTTGTGTATGGTCGGCAGTTCTTTTGACAACATTGAGATATCAAAGAGCATGGCAAAATGCATTGTATACTATAGGTAAGAAGGAAATCGCTGTAAGCCCATCATGCCAGTGTTCGTATTTGCCTGGGTCGACTCTTTCGACTCGGCACAAATAGTTGGTGAACTTGAATATGATACAACTTCCCAACTGTTTGCGATAGACGCAACGAACCGTTTTCATATAATTGCGTATGGTCTGGGACTTAACGAACGACGAGTCTCTTAACGCCGATATAGAACTAGGCCCCAAGAAGCTCATTGAAAGGTAGCAGCAATCAATGTTTTTGATTACAAACCTGTAAAATGCATGAGCCTCAATAAACCTCATTTTCAACTTTGGTTTCACTAATTCAAAGGGTCTTTCGATGCCTTTTTGTTTTTATGTTGATAAGATTTCCATATTCATGAGCTAAACTGTGACGTCATCTCAGGAAGAAGCCTCAATATTACATAGGTTTGTACACAAAAAAGTCTTGCGTTTTGTAGATTTTCCTAAACTAAGTTTTCTCTTCTTTGCTGATTCATTATAATTTATGTGCATAGCAATAAGAAACCATCAATCCCTCTCTCAGACATGCTCTCAGTTGGTAAAATCTGGGTTGACAATTTGAACAGAAATAGCTATGCACTGAACCATGTCTTCCCTAGATGACTTCACAGGAACAACGTCCTCAGCTGTCTGTGAAAACATTGATAATTTTGATTGTTTAATAGTGTGCACTTTTCAATTCATTTAACCAAATAGGAGTGCGTAAGAGTTTTCATACATTGAAGAAAAATTCATTGCAGCTATACTTTAAAAATACAATCACTATTTGAAATCAGCATCAAACGTACAAATTGTATTTGTGTTCAACTTACCGTCATTTCAAATGTTCTCAAACAGTGTTTAATACAACAATCCAAATTACATAAAAAGGAAGCAAAAATAGAAATAGTTTGAATACCAATACCAAAGAAAGAGTGGCGGTGACAGATTTGGAAAGGCCGTGAAACTACATGTATATACCTTTATGTATACACCCCACTTTGGATGTTTCTTAAAGTGAGCATAAGCGTCCACCAGTATGTCGCCTTTCTTGCAATCAATGCCTACAAGAATCAGACCCTCTCCTCCCGTCTTCAAACAGGCCAAGATGCTCTCCAACGCTTTAGGCTGTTCTGCCGAAGGGATCCAGTGGATCACGAAGAAACTCAAAACTTTATCAAATCTGTCTCGCCATTCTGGGTTGTCGCCGACAGTCCTGGCATCCCAGACAAGATACTGGATATTGGATGCTGAGTTGCTGTTTTGGGCCGTAGCTATCATTGCTTCTGAAGAATCGATACCTGAAGAAATAATAACTTCACGATATAGAAAATTGGTCTTGATATTCGATAAGAAATATTTTCTATACACGTGTCGTGAATGTTCCATTGTGACCGGGAACTATTTTTTGGAGCATTGCATACAATAACACATGCTTAACAATCTGTTGATGGATCTAAATGGCTGGCGACTACGATGTATATGTTGCTTTATTTTAGTGAAGACAAAGAAACTATTATGTGACCTCAGAGCACAATGTTTAGAACTACAAGTATTTTGCTAATGGTTGATCAAAATCGCTATTGTTTATATTTAAACCTCTAAGTCGATTTTAATATTTCCCTTCCTCAGTGCACCTCTGCAAAGGGAGAGCCTATTTGGGAGTCAATTCGCACAGTACAGACAAAACACAGGCAGACACAGCCAAGTGAACCAACACAAAAATGAGTTCTTGTGACTTTCCTTCTATACCTGTTACACTTTTGACCTTTGTTGCTGTCGTTTTGGTCTCTTCCCCTGATCCACAGCCCACGTCCAGAACCTCGTCCCCAGGTTGGAAGGTAAGTTTATCAATGTGTTGCATAATTAAGATGCGTTGGACAACTCTACCGTCTCCACGGTAGTCTTCACTCGCTGAAAAATTCATGCTTCAGTTCTGACGCTCTGAAAAAATTAAATTTTCTTTTTAGCGATAAATCTGATCTAATTAAGTTGCGATGCACCTAAATCGAAGAATGCGACGTGTTGTCTCGTAATGACAAAACACAAACCCAACCTAACCCACTCAAACCGGCATAAACCTTGTTTCAATGTCTGTTATAACCACTTGCCGCTGGGGTTTCTGGCACCTGACATGTATTCTCTATACGCGTGGCCGGGGTCTCCGATATCGGACAAAGGGAACTGGGCCTTGTAACAAAAGACCTTACTCGTAACAAAAGACCAGGCTGCTGGGCATTACCAACACTTTTAAACTCTCAGTAGTGGAGATTATCCAGACTTGTTTTGAAGCAGTATACCACCCACGGTTTGGGGCATTTAGTGCGAGCGCATTACCACCGGAGACAAAAGCGCTCCACCACGCTGCATGCCGCTATGAGCTGCACAGTACTGCTATTGTAATCTGGCCCTATTGAAAAGAGGTCTGCAGCGCACTGTGCCAGTTGATTATAGGTTCGTGAACAAAGGAAAATTACGTAACACCGCAAAATCTGGGCTCATTGTACAAGGCTGCAGGTCTGGCTGAAATACTCGGGCGTCAAAAGATTTCGTCTGTCAGATTAGAGTAACCATCAGACAGTCATTCGTGTGGATGTAAACGTCCATTAATTGAAATTTTTGAAGAATTTTGAAAACTGAAAATCTTGAAAATGTCCCGTATGTGTGCACTGCATTTTTCAAACCCACCTGGCAGCAAGTGGTTTTAACACAACCCATGAAACGATAGACCACCTTTTACATAATGTAAGTTACTTGCACAAAATCAGCTGTTGCGCGCGTCCATTCTCCTGAGCCGGTCTTAAACGTTTAAGACTGGCCAAGCACATTTCCTTATTACTTGTATCAAGGAATGTATTTATCAAATTTACATATCGAATGTTAAAATGCATGGAAAAATTCAAATACAGCATCAGCCAAGATGGGAAAAGGATGTCTTTTCCTACTAATTTGTAATGCAATGGTGCTCACATATCCGCGATTTCAGTGATACAAGAAGGGCATCAATGAAAACTTCATACACTACCCTTTCAGATGCAACATGCTTAAAGCGTATAGGCCTAGCCTACCTTAATACACCCTGGGGAACAATAATCCAGATTTCACGGCAATGGGCCAATAGAAATGTGGGGTGCACTTGTTCCTATTCCTGGTACTGTTTTCTTATACACGATCTTCAAAATCTAGGAGGATACATTTCTTCACAGTTTTTTTCTTTGACTATACAAACGAGCAAAGAACAGCCAAAACTTTAACGATACTTGACTGACAAAAAGTTGACAACATTTCCCTCTTTCGGACAGGGCACACCCTTTTTATGTCACCGTCGTCCTTTTTAACAGTGGTTTGTAAAATTATGGCTTACCATCTTACAAAAGCCCAAAAGAATGATTCACAAACAATCGTAAAGTCTTTCAGACCGATCATTCAAAATACGAAACGAAAACACTTCTTGTAAACAACTAAAAACTTGACAAAATGGCAACCTTTTTAAGGCAATGCATGAAATGTATATTTTAAGGAAAAAAGGCCCCATATGGCATTTGCCAAAAGCGCAATTTCTTCAAGTCTTTTTATTTCAGCCAGCAAATCTTGGGGGGAAAAATGTAATGAACGCATGTACAAGATACATGTACATGTACTTAGGGTGGGCCTACGCTTTGTCGGATCCTGAACACGCCGTAGGCCCCCTATATAATTATTTTGTGTCGTCCTTCTGCCAGCTTAATGCTGAAAATCCTGCGCTTCAAGCTAAAGGGAAGATTCAAGTGTTGGAGCAGACTTACCAAAAGAGGTTTTGAAAGTGTCTTGTGAACTCTATAAAACGGCTGGAAAACCAAATTAAATATCCTTCTTTTACACAGCACGACGAATGCGGTTGATCATCATGGGGAGGGCCGCCATTTCACATGAATGTAGTCGCTTGCACATTCATTGTGACGTCAGTGATGCCAAATGTCATGAACATTGCAAGGTTGTTTTATTGTAGATGCATTCACTCGAGTATACTGCCATTCACACATAGGGTGCCCTTTCAATTGGCGGTTGCGGTTGGCGGGGCGCCACAATGCAACAACCCCATGACAAATTATGTTTCCAAAATGACATGCAGCTAGGAACATTAGTGTGTCGAGAAGGTTGTCCTTTTGACGTACACTATACCTTTTTGGATTTTACCGTGAAACTGGTGTATTTCACAAAAAAGTTCACACCAACTATCTATATAAAGTCTTTCTTGCATCATTGCACATCCTGAAATTACAAGTTAAGAAAAAAGTGGTCCTTAACTTTTGTTGAGTAGTATATAATTGGGACTATCTTTTATTATCCACAGTATTCGAACAGAATTTGGACAAGTGATGTTGGTTGAAAGAGCAAACTTACGTTGCTCAACAACACTGCCTCGACTCTGGAGCAGTAAGCAAAATTTAGAAGTGAATCAATTCTCAGGCGAGGGAACTGATAACTGGTATATATTGATTAAAATAGAATACGAAATCCTCCACCCTAACAACTCGCCCAACCACCCAGGTATTTATTCTCCAAACTGGGAACGTAAATTCTTTCCGAGCCTGCAGGACATTTGAAATAAACTTACAGGTGGGAATGAGCGGCACTGCGCGTTTGCAGCGCCCTCTTGAGTTTTTGGTATCTCAAACGTCGCTAACAGAATTGCCCAAGAACTATATTTCTAGTGAATCCAAGAAACCAGTCTTTACTTTGTGTCAGCAGCCGTATGTCATTGTCAGCTCTGTACCGTCTTGTTATTATCTGCACTACAGGCAGCGTGCGTCACACGCACCATTATGGTCTTTATGTCAGGAGACCAACGGTAAAAGCATTCATCTCCATTATAAAGAAAAGGCATTCGCGCGAGAACCAGCGCGTGAACCAAAACCCCAATCGTTTGCATTGAACTTCCTGGTTGAAAATGTCACATTTCGGTGCTCCACGACTGAAGCATCTATGTGGAAACCCTTTTTTCGTAGGCGTTTTAAGCGTGCGTCGATACAAAATGTAGTTTCAGTTATGCGATAATTCATAAATACCTCAGACAGTCTCCCTATTCGACAACGTGAACTTGAACATGTATTAACATTTGATAAGGCCCTCTAAGAAGTGATAATTCCCGCTGCATAAAAAAACCCGCTCTGGTACTTGCATACGCGACAGTTTACTTCATTCCTATTGGTCAAGAGTCTGCGTATGAATACATGTACATGTAATTTGCACAAGGAATATATCATAAATGGACGGGGGTGTTCTGGAAAATGAAAGTAAAATTTCAGAACACAATCGCTGGAAATCTATCATATATTGACTTCTTTTGACTCAAACTAAAAATTTATTTATGAATGGGAATAACGTTTAAGACCGGCTCAGGGGAACGAACGCTGATAATGCCCTTGCCTACAGCTCGTGCATCAGTCGCGTCCACTCTCCTAAGCCGATCTTACACGCACGTTTAAGACCGGTCAAACACATATTTATTCCCTTAATGCACTATCAGTCTAGGGACATGTTGGATTTTGGTGAGAAACTACTCAACATTAGTTTAGACATCATGCTAAGATTCTTCATGACTGTGGCTCATATAAAAAAATATATGGATATCAGGTATATTACCTATGCATATCAGGTATATTACCTATGCATATCAGGTATATTACCAATGCATATCAGGTATATTACCTATGCATATCAGGTATATTACCTATGCATATCAGGTATATTACCTATGCATATCAGGTATATTACCTATGCATATCAGGTATATTACCAGTGCATATCAGGTATATTACCTATGCATATCAGGTATATTACCTATGCATATCAGGTATATTACCTATGCATATCAGGTATATTACCAGTGCATATCAGGTATATTACCTATGCATATCAGGTATATTACCTATGCATATCAGGTATATTACCTATGCATATCAGGTATATTACCATAAAAATCTCATGTACAAAGTGCGGTGAATGTGTACAACTAAAACAAAATAACCCTTTCGTAAAAGACTAGTCCTGAATGAAAAAAAGAATTTGAAAAGGGAAAAACAGTACTGAAGAAACTATTTACATGTAGTCATTACCTAGTCAAATACTGGTGCATACAGTTACCAATAAACTCTATTCGTTATTTGATACTGGTTAGAATATAAATGGACCTCCATGTACACTAATAATCCAAAAACGGAACTCCCTTTTTGTAATTTTCTATATTTTCAAATATATCTGCTGCTAGATTCTTTGCTCCATGCTTTGCCAGTATTAAATGAAGTTCCCCGTCACCATCCACATCAAAAATCTCCTTGACAACGGTGCCTCCTTACGACAAGATGGCTGCCAGCGTATCCATGGATGAGTGTAACATTTTGAAGTTCATCCATTACTTGCGGACGTGTATAACCACAGATTGATCAGCGTGAAGCACGTGTCCAGGCCGGGCTTCGTCGGCAAAGTCTGACAGTGCCCAACGATACAAATCCTCAAGGAATGTCTCCTGATCCTCTGACGGTATGAGACTCAAATACCCAAGTAGAGTCTTGGCAGCCACTGGAAAAATAATAATACTACTAACTGACAAACTCTTCACAATACTCTGTACTTGTTGGGAAATGTTCAAATGTGAATATCATCTTGCTTGAAATAGCTGCACTTTGATCTTTTCAAGTAAAAGCATATTGATAATGAGAACCTTACAATGCATGGTTTGTACGACCACAAATAAGCATGTATGCATGTACTTGGTACTCGCTCCCTAGCATGTAAATTAAATGTGGCAAACCTACATTTGAATTGCAGCTCTGACATGGATATATCCTGACGTGCGATTTCACAATGCACGCTGGTACAACCATACGTCTTCAACAGTTCAACGGTGTCTGGGATGGGTCGTGACCACAAATTTACCGGCGACACATAATCCTACAAACAAATCAACAGTTCTGTAAAAAATTCTCACTAATATGCAATCAGTGATCGAAATCAGCATCAAACGTTTACGTTGCATTTGTCATCAACTTGACGTCAATTTACATGTCCTAAAATAGTCTTTAAACAACCCACATTACATAAAAAGGAAGCAAAAATTGAAAATAGCCTGAATACCTATACCTGCAGTTTTTGGGAAAGAGTGGCGGTGACAGATTTTTCAAAGGCTATGAAACTACATGTACATGTATATACCTTGACAAATACACCCCACTTGGGATGGTTCTTAACATGTGCATAACTCTGCCTCAATAAGTGGTGGTTGTCAACATCAGTGTCTATGAGAATCAACCCTTCTCCTCCTGTTTTCAAGCAGGCCACGATGCCCTCTAGCGCTTTAGGCTGTTCTGCCGACGGGATCCAGTGGATCACGAAGAAACTCACAACTTTATCGAATCTGTCTCGCCATTCTGGGTTGTCACCGACGGTCCTGGCATCCCAGACAACGTACCGAATATTGGATGCCGAGTTGCTGTTTTGGGCCGTAGCTATCATTGCTTCTGAAGAATCAACACCTAAAAAGAAAATAATATCGCAACACAGAAAATCAGTCTCGATATTTAACTACTAATGATTTCACAAGATTTTCAATACAGTCGAACTTTGTTAATAAGAGACCCTTTGGACTTGGCAAATTATCTTGTTCCAAGAGGAACCTTGTTTTATCAGGAATGAAAACAATGATAAACAAAGGATTGGGACCTATGATTATCATTGTTATAAGCACTCTTGTATTATCAGAGCTCTTAACAGTTATTAACTGTGGAAGGTTCGACAGCACATGTACAATGAATGTGCCATTCAAAATGTGCACTACGTGTATTTTTAAGAACACTATTTACAATAAATTTAACAATCACGTTAATGAATCTAATATTAAATGACCTCATCATATAATGTTTATAACTATATGATAATGATTGATGAAATCGGTATCAACCATAACAATTTTTCACTTTTTAATTGATTTCAGTCCCATCTTTCCCTTCCCGAGTGCACTTCTGGGACAGAAAGCCCAATTCCAGAAAAAAATACTTGAAGACAGAATCAGGTTGACTTTATTTTCCACAAATGGCTGGAGAGGGAGTCCTGCTTGTCAAGTAGGGACCCTCACTTTTAACTACAGATTCAAATACTACATTCACATAGACATTACATTAGCATAAATATGCGAGCTAGCATAATGCAATCATTAGAAATAAAAAAAAAACAGATGAGTACGGCCTGTAACCCGAGGGAATACTCGGTTTCCAGACAATTCCACAGTAATTAGATCATTAAACCAACTCCAACCAAAGGTCTAATGACTTTCATTGTGTACCTGTTACACTTCTGACCTTTGTTGCTATCGTTTTGGTCTCTTCTCCTGATCCGCAACCCACGTCCAGAACCTCGTCCCCAGGTTGGAAGGTAACTTTATCAATGTGTTGCATGAATACGGAATGTTGGACAATTCTACTCTCTCCATGGTAGTCGTCACTCGCTGAAAAATTCATGCTTCAATTCTGACCCTCTGAAAGAGTAAATCTGACCTATGAGGTGATGTATCGAAATCGAAGCACTCAAAGTGCTTTTAATGAGTGCTGTCCCAACTCAACCGAAACCCAAACTGACCCAACCAAACTGTGCTCAAATGAATTTCATTTTAATGTCTGTCCACACAGCCAATAAGAGACCATCTTCTTCACGCTGCATGTTGCAAAAAATCAAGAATTCCATTTAATTTCCCAAAGGTCTGAGTGAAGGTGTAAAAACCTCGTAGTCGTATTTTAATCAGCAATCAGGCAAACGAAGCCCTCAAGTCAACCGACATCAGAACATATGCCGAAAGGGCTTGTGAAATCTTAGAGCACAAGTATTTGTGATGCCTGATGGCAGAGAGGTTCCTCAGGCTGACTTACCCCAAAAACTGTGGGGTCCGATGTCCGCTCCACTCGTGGGAGTGAAGCGGAATTCAGACCCCACAGTTCTGGGGGTAAGGCTTATCACGGCATGGAGAAATAAAAGAGACAGGTCTGTGCTTTTTATTTCTCCATGGTCTACCCATGAGCTTATAACTGAAATAGCGAAATTTTCCAGTGACTGAGCTGAATGAATTAACAATAAAAAACCTGTCATTGTTTTAATTAGCCAAGTAAAAATGCTGTCATGTGTTCTACACCTCCAGCCAAATGGGGTTGTTACAGCAGACTTACCAATGAGTTCTCACAAATTTCAGACTTTCTCGTACATGTATATAGCTGTACAAATTAAACAGTTAAAAGCCAGCATAAATCTCTCATGAAGCGTGGACATCTACACTGTACGTAGGCTAGGCTTACATCATGTAGGCCTGCCACGAAATTTGGAGTGGTTTGGCTTTATAGTGTTCTGCGATGTCATGACCCTTACTGGATCGTTCCATATTTACTAGGGGTATCAAATACATGTAGAGTGCGCCCTCACGCTTGTACACCCGTGTAATAATGTGCACGACAGTTCGTGGTTTTTATTGTCACTGAATTTACATAATTAAACTACCGTCCAAATAATAGGCACACCGGGGCAAGCACCCAAAAAGTTCACCAACAGCGCGGCCGACGGAGAATTTTTCGAGGTTAACCAATACAAAGTTCGCGCAAAGCGTCCCAGCGCGCGTTCCTACCGAAACTTATCTATCATTGCCATAGACTGTAAAGTTATTTCAAGCTACTGCCAAGTGATTCGGACATGGCCTTATACATGTATGTCTGTAAAAATTAAATTTCTAATGTAATATGGCAAATATCGTGATATAACTACAACAAAATAACCACTTTATAACCACTATAAAAAGACAATGCCAAAATAGGAAATCACCTTTTCAAACAGGGAAACTTTGTATTTGTAAGAAACTGTTTCAATTTTTTGCAACGTCGACACAAACATTACCAGATTGGGTTTCCAATATAAAAATTGAAGAAGAGCATATGAACCGAGGCCGGAAAGTGTACATGTGTATGCCCTATCCTTATCGATGCGTAATCACTGTCTCCAGGTGTCTGTTATGTGGTCGATTTACCCCAAGTTGGAGCAAAAGAGAAAGAGAGCAAGTTTCCTAGCAATGGAGGCTCCTTTGGTCGGAACTGCTCTGTGCTGGTTCACCAATGACTATGAAATGCACGTGTTACCCGTTGCTACCAACTAAAATGAACATTCCCGACCAACCTGGCTCTGTTCAACCGATGAAGGGTGCTTCTGCTCAAGGCAGACCATGGAAGTATGAATTTACCTAGTGACATGATTATTAATTAAACCAGAAATTAGGAACCCCTTTTTGTCCAAAGTTTCTCTATATTTTCGTATCTGCTTCAGGGTTCTTTGCCTTGTGCTTGATGACACGGGCTTTGGAGGTAGTACATATCGTGCTTGTGTGACCATCCACATTAAAAGATCTCCTTGGCACCAGAGCCAAGTTACGCCCAAAGGGCCTGCCAGTGTAGCACCCATAGGTCAATCATTTACGGACATGTATGGCAACAGATTCAGCAATATGACGTATGTGCCCTGGCTGGTCCTTGTCCTCCAAGTCTAACAGCGCCTGGCGATACAAATCTTCAAGGAATGTCTCCTGTTCCTCTGCCGGTATGAGACTCAAAAAGCTGAGTAGAGTCTTGGCAGTCACTAGAAAGGATAAAAAACGAAGTAAATTAACTTACTCCAAGCAATACGGTCTACTTGCTGTAAAATAAATTAATGTGAGTACGGGATTAATAATAGGTCCTGAGCTGAAATGGAAAATTCAAAAGTAATACGACGCAAACCTTGTACGCCAACAAAATGTTACCGTATACATGAACTTGGTACGTACTAGCTCGACAGCATGGAAATTAAACAAAGTGGCAAACCTACATTTGAATTGCAGCTCGGACAGGGACATACGGTGAGTTACGACTTCACAATTCACGCTGGTACAATCATACGTCTTCATCAGTTCATCGGTGTCTTTGATGGGCCGAGACCACCATCCAGCAAGTGGCTTGTCTTGCTGTAAAGAAAACAATCGTCGTGTCAAATCAATTCACGGAGGTTTCCAAAATGGTCGTAACAAACGCCGACATCACGTAGGATGACGAGACAAAGACGATGCGTGACGTCATTTCGCCTCAAATTACTTAAAAATCCGAAATTCCCAAAAGTGTTTGGAAAACTTCGTATCAGGAAGCTCGTTACGCGACCAATTAAAACAAAAATCCAACGTACAAGTTACGTTTGTTTGCAAAATGGCATGAAATGTCCTAAAATAGATTTAAGACAGATGAACTACGTAAAACTATATGCATGCGTATATCAGTTATTGGAAAAGAGTGGCGATGGCAGATTTTTAAAGGCTTGAAAATACGTGTATTTACCTTGACGTATACACCCCACTTGGGATGGTTCTTAAGATGTAAAACAGCACCCCTTATTGAGTGGCGGCTGCCAACATCGGTGCAGTTGAGAATCAAACCCTCTCCTCCCGTTTTCAAACAGGCCAAGATGCCCTCTAGCGCTTTAGGCTGTTCTTCCGACGGGATCCAGTGGATTACGAAGAAACTCACAATTTTATCGAATCTGTCTCGCCATTCTGGGTTGTCACCGACGGTCCTGGCATCCCAGACAACATACCGAATATTCGATGCCGAGTTGCTGTTTTGGGCAGTAGCTATCATTGCTTCTGAAGAATCGATACCTTAACAGATAATAACATCACGATACTGAGAATTGGTCTTGATATTCGATGACAATATTTTTATAATACCATTATTTTGCCATTGCAAAGAATAACTGTTATTCAGGCCAATGTTATTTACGATAAAACATAAGTAGTTTGTTGAGGAGTCTGCATAGTCCGCGACTTTACATCATGTGTTGGCGTCTTTATGTTTTCAATGAGAGACCAGGAAAACGTGATTTACCGTAGGACGTTTTTTACTATATTTGATTCGACATCAATATTGTTACAAATTTTCACAACTCCATCTTTCCGTTCCCATGGGCCAGACAGCCTTTCATGCGTTGTATCCAGGTTGTAGGGATTCAAAAGCGAATTCGGATTCGGGCTTATTCAACATGATGTTGGGGGAGGAAAAAATATCAAAAGCCTTCCTCACGGTGCCGACATCCTTGCTGTTATTTCGCGGTATTGTTTTCCTAGGGTTTGGGTGCTAATATGTGATAAATAAAATACTTTTATTAATATTTGATAAAAAAATCCCTCAGGAGGGGGCAAGTTTCCCCCCTCCCCCAACGCCGGACACGCCTCTGAGTCTTTTGGGGAATCCCTATGCACACCACAGACAAAACACAGGGACGCAGATCCAACAGAACCGATTCGAAACAAAGGTCTAATGACTGTCCTTGTGTACCTGTTACACTTTTGACCTTTGTTGCTATCGTTTTGGTCTCTTCTCCTGATCCACAGCCCACGTCCAAAACCTCGTCCCCAGGTTGGAAGGTAAGTTTATCAATGTGTTCCATAATTATGGTGTGCTGGGTAGTTCTAGCGTCTCCAAGGTAGTCGTCACTCGCTGAAAAATTCATGCTTCAGTTCTGACTCTCTGAAAAAGTTTAAATTTACTTTTTAGCAATAATTCTGACCAAGTAGGGGGGCATATCAACATTGAACTATCCAACTCTACTCAACCCAGCCAAACCCAACCCAACCCAATCCAAAATTCACAAGCAAACGACAACTAGGGCCAACAAGTCAATTGTCTAACGATATTTAACTGGCAAAAGGGTTCACCACACTTTGCGTGCGGACAGGGCATGCCCTCTCTATGTCATAGAAGTGTTGATCAATGGTCGGTAAAACTACGACCCAATGTCTTACAAAAGCAAATGAAAATTTCACTATAACGTTAATCTAACGTCGTACGCAGTACAGGACACATGTCCTTGTACCTCGGAAGGGCCTTTGCTTTGGCTGGACCAAAACTGGTCACATATTGTACATGTACAGGTACATGTTTTTTGCGTGTGTATGTGTGTGCGTACCAACCCTCAGTTATACCGAGAAATATGTTGCTCTAGCCAGCCAAAGGGGACAATTGTTACAGCAGACTTACCGCAAGAGGTTTTCAGACTGTCTTGTTAGCTCTTGTAAAGAACGGCAAGAAACCAAATCCAATACCACTCTTCTACACAGCACGTTAAATGTCGGCGTTCGTCGCGGGGAGGGGCGCTATTTCTAATAAATGTACACGTAGTTGCTGCATATCGCGTCACGTGCCAATGTCGAATGTCATGACCACATATGTCAAGGTCGTTTCATCGTACACGCACAGGGTCTGTGCTCTGTGGTGGCAGCTGACCGAGCGTCACGGTGCAAAAATGTACATGTACTGTACATGTACATGTACTATACATGCACACGTTCGTACGTGTATTGTACAGTACATCAACACAGCAGGAGCGGCACAGCACTTCAGTTTAACGACCCCAAACTGCATGAATAATACGGAGTTTGCTAGAAATATGTACATGTATATGATTACGAAAACACTGAGCGCGATGTCTTTCGCTCTGTTGCTCTTTGAACATGTAGGCCTAATCTGATCAGGTGTTCTGTTTGACGTACACTTCCTCTCCAGATTTTAACTTGAAACGGGTCTGTTCCACAACTTCACACCAATTACTATATCTATAATTATCATTCTTGGTACTATTCTTAGTATTTGAAGACGTCATGGTTTGGTCTGAAGTGCAAACCGACGTTGTTCACTGAGCGACACTCTGCCTCGACTCTGGAGCAGTCACGGTAAAACAAGATACTGAGAAAGGTTCAATTCTCAGCTTAGGGCAGAGTTGCTGACTCGGGTCATGTGACTTGCACTTGTGTCGACTCGAGTCGCTATTTTTGTGACTTGTGACTTGACTTGAAAATACCAGCTTTTTAAGTCGTGACTTGACTTGGACTCGCTTGCAAAAAATGATGACTGTGAATTGACTTGGACTTGTAAGAAATGACTTGTTACCAACCCAAGTCAGACGCTGCTCGACCGGCCCCAAATATTTTTTGGAACTCGCAACTCTGTAAGTTGACGCCTAGTTCTTTTTCCTTATTACAGCTGGACAAAATAATGTGCAGCTTGATTTGTACTTGGACAAAGAGACTTGTGACTTGACACGTGTTTAGACCGAATGACTTGCCCTGTGACCAAATGACTCCTAACCTGCCTTGGCTACTGACTTGTGACTTGACTTGGACTTGCAAAATATGACTTGCTGCCGCCTCGGGATTAGGGAACATAAAAGTGGTAATGACGGGAAAAATAGGAGAACGTGAGGCAGGAGGAAAGAGGGGCAGACAGGAACTAAGAGAGGACCGAGGCCCCTCTTTTGGCAACCAATGCTCCGACCTCTTTACAAAATTCCTTCTAAACCCCAACCACTCACCCAACCACCCAGGCATTTACATGTATTCTCCAAATGGGTGCAGAAAAAAGGCCAGGTGGTAATGAAGCAATACTTTTTCTAGCTGGTAGGAGATATGTCTTCTGCCACGACCGTCAAATATAAACTCGAGTACGGGTGGAATGGAGCAATTTTGCTTGTTGCAGCGCCCCCAGAGTTGGGGATCTCAACGTACCAATTAGTACAGTCGAAGGACAAGTGGCGCAATGCCATAGCATTGTTCGTAAAAACTGATTTATCTACTCATTATTAACACATGTTGCCATTCCAGGAGTGGTGAACAAGTCTAACTGTTAATTGTACTGATGCCAAGTAATCCACCTGCAAAACATGCTATTGATTGATCGTCTCAATATAAAATCATCGCGATTATTAATTGAATACTGACTAAAGGCCGGTCTACACTACTTCACACGAAAGCGAAGAGGAACGCGTGTTTGTGAGGGCAGACAGTGGAAGATTTGCGTCGCAAATTCGCAAAGTTGAACACATTTCATCTCAAGCGAAATTCGATACAAATTTTTCACGACGTCAAATTTGCTTCGCTTTCGCCTTCGCGTGAAGTACAACTGGCCTTTAGACAACGAAAGTTGCAGGCTATCTTTGGCGAATTATTCAAAGCAGAGATTAATTCAATAATTCTTAGAATTACTTAGTATACATGTAACTTCAACTTACAAAAGAGTGCAGATTATAAAAGAGTGGATTTTGAACATTTATAATCAGTGTTTGTTGGGGGTTATAGGCCCTCGGTTAAGTTTAATCTATTTCTCCACTATCTTGAGCTAGCGACGTTTTGTTTCACAAGAAATTGATAAACAAATAACTGTTTTTAAATGTGAGCCATGAGGACTTTGAGACTTTTATTTTAAGTTTGAGACTGTCAAATCCGACTTCAATTTTCCTGTGTCACCTCATTCAAATGACCAACAGGTACTGTCGGATTTTTACTGCATTAAGGATAAACCAACTTCACACTATGCCACAGATACAACTGTAACTTGGAAACATTCTTGGCACACATACCATTCAACACAGTATACATAAAAAGCATCAAGTTTCACTTCAAAACAGCAAGGTACATTTAGATTTGCTCTCATTCTAAAAAGTTGCAATTTAAGACATTTTGTTTAATAAAAGCGATGCTGCTACAGGTGCCTGCAGTCACGGTACACAACTGATGCAGCCAACATGTTCATATACTGTACATGAGTTTGTCATTGACAAACTTACAATATAGTGACCCTCACAGCATTAATAACCTCCCCTTCAAAGGTGTTACTTCAGGAAAAAATACTTCAAAATGCATGCAAAAATACCTTTAAGTATCAAATGTCTGTCTTCATACAGATGAAAATGTCTGTCTTCATACCGATGAAATTCCCCGCAAAATGTGCAAAAATGGAGCGCCTCCCGTTGTATCATTTCACAGCCGAGCATCACATGCACACCATGTGACACAAGCAATGCAGCATCGCACAGTATAATGCACATGTAAATCTGGTACCCAGTACCCCGGTGTTGAGTACTAACTCTGGTACCTGACCAGTCTGAAATCTCAGTTCACAGTTTGAAGATTGAGCATAGAAACATGTTACCACCAGACTATTCTTGGAAGATAACTGGTTAATTTTGCATTGTCGTCTGCATGTACTTCTGTCATGTTTAGACTCAATTTGTTGGATGATGATGCACTTTCCTATACCGAAACTATCATTACCATAGACTCCCGTGTAATTTCAAGCTATTGCCAAGTGATTCAGGTATGGCCTTATAAAAAAATTACCCAGTCTAAATTGCTAATGTAATCTGGCCAATATCATAATATGTATAATACAACAAAATAACCCCTTTATAAAAAACAATGCCAAAATAAGAAATCACCTTTTCAAATAAGGAAAATAACATTTGTAAAAACTGTTTCAATTTTTTGCAACGTCGACACAAACATTGTCAGATTGGAATTCCGGTTTAAAATTCAAGAAGAGCATACATATGAACCGAGGCCGGAAAGTGTACATGTGTATGTCCTATCCTTATGGATGCGTAATAATCGCTGTCTCCAGGTGTCTGTTATGCGGTCCATTTGACTTTTTGCCCCAATTTGGAGCAAGAGAGGGAGCAAGTTTTCTAGCAATGGATGCTCCTTTGGTCGGAACTGCTCTTCGCTGGTTCATGAATGACTATGAAATGCATGTGTTACCCGTTGCTACCAACTAAAATGAACTCTCCCGACCAACCTGGCTCTGTTCAACCAATGAAGGGTACTTCTGCTCAAGGCAGACCATGGAAATATGAATTTACCTATATTAAGTGACTTGATTAATCAGAAAAGAGTAACCCCTTTCTGTTCAAAGTCTCTCTATATTTTCGTATCTGCTTCAGGATTCTTTGCCTTGTGCTTGATGACACGGGCTTTGGAGGTAGTACATATCGTGCTTGTGTGACCATCCACATTACAGATCTCCTTGGCACCAGAGCCAAGTAAAGCTAAAACGGCTGTAAAGGTCAATTATTTACGGACGTGCATAACTACAAATTCACCAACATCGTGTATGTGCCCTGGCTGGTTTTTGTCCTCCAAGTCTAACAGCGCCTGGCGATACAAATCATCAAGGAACGCCTCCTGTTCCTCTGCCGGTATGAGACTCACAAACCCGAGTAGAGTCTTGGCAGTCACTAGAGGGAACAAAGAAGAATGAAATAAATTAACTTACTTCACGTAATATACGCTCTACTTCCTCTAAATTAATTTCAAGTTTGTATGTCAGGACTGAATTATAACAGGTCATCTTGCTCTAAAAATGAAAATACAAATTCGACGAAAGCCTGGAAATGCATACGTTGTCTACAAAATGTTACCGTATACATGAACTTGGTACGTACGAGCTCGATAGCATGGAAATTAAACAAAGTGGCAAACCTACATTTGAATTGCAGCTCGGACAGGGATATATGGTCAGTTGCGATTTCACAATTCACGCTGGTACAACCATACGTCTTCATCAGTTCATCGGTGTCTTTGATGGGCCGAGACCACCATCCAGCAGGTAACACGTATTGCTGCAAAGAAAACAATCGTCATGTCAAAGGGTCGTAACAAACGCCGACATCACGTAGGATGTCGAGACAAAGACGATGCGTGACGTCATTTCGCCTAAAAATAATTAAAAATCCGAAATCCGAAACTGCCAAAAATGTATTGGAAACTTCGTCTTAGGAAGCTCGTTCGGCGACCAACGATAACACTCTCTTAACACGAAAATCCAACGTACAAGTTACAAAACTATATGCATGCGTATAAGTTATTGGAAAAGAGTGGCGATGGCAGATTTTTAAAGGCTTGAAAATACATGTATTTACCTTGACGTATACACCCCACTTGGGATGGTTCTTAAGATGTAAAACAGTCCCCCTCACTGCGTGGCGGCTGCCAACATCGGTGCTGATGAGAATCAGACCCTCTCCTCCCTTTTTCAAACAGGCCAAGATGCCCTCCAGCGCTTTAGGCTGATCTGCCGACGGGATCCAGTGGATCACGAAGAAACTCACAACTTTATCGAATCTGTCTCGCCATTCTGGGTTGTCACCGACGGTCCTGGCATCCCAGACAACATACCGAATATTGGATGCCGAGTTGCTGTTTTGGGCCGTAGCTATCATTGCCTCTGAAGAATCGATACCTTAACAGATAATGACATCACGACACAGAGAATTGGTCTTGATATTCGATAACAATAATACCATTCATGTGCCATTGCAAAGAGTAACTGTTATTTAGACCACTATTTACAATAAAACATAATTTTCATAAGCTTTCGAATGGTACATATTACAAGTGTGTTGCTTCTTTGGTTCTCGAGTTATGTTCTGAAAAACACGGAGAAGTCATTTAAAAATATTTCCAAATAGGTCACTTGGGAGATATTCTGTGGTAAATTTTTCAACATTAGGGAGACATCGGTCATCAGGGAGACATTTCAATGTTCAAACAAGCAAAAGGAGGAACATTTTTATAGTCCACATTTTGAAAGATGATAGACTGGGGTCTGAAAGGAAAACATGCAAAGTTTGGTTAAGATCGGATTAGGGAATGTGGAATTATGGGACGGTAAAGTTTGAAAAATTTTGGGCACGTTCCTATGGGAATGTCTCCCAAGTGACCCATTTTCGGCAAAGAAAACTTATGAAATTCTCTTTCTGACCATTTCTCAAAAAGGCACTTTGAGACGTATTCGTGATTTTGATTTGCTGGGTCACATTTTCACTTCTGAATCCGGTCGATTCGCAGAAGTGCGCCTCCAAGAGTTTGCAACGCGTTGACCAATCACCGTGCGCGAAATCTGTCGACCCTTTCCAAACGCGCATTGGGTCTATGCGTTTATAATTATGTCTGTGGTTTCAACCATTGATCTCCATTATAATGGAAACTAATGGTTTCAACCACCAGTCTTGCGCATATCACCGTGATTTTAAAAAGTATGGGCAAAACCATGGATGGCTGCGCGTTCAGTGCGCAATATGTGCAACGCACTTACACTTATTTCGTGGTGTTGTTTAATGGGGTTTTTATGCCTATATTTGATATATATAAATTTTTAAATAAATATTTGATTTGAAAAGTCAGGCAGGAGGGGGAAAGTACCCCCCTCCACCCAACACTGGATACGCCTCTGAACCGCCTCTGAGTCTTATGAGGAATCCCAAAATTCTTATGACTGTCCTCGTGTACCTGTTACACTTTTGACCTTTGTTGCTATCGTTTTGGTCTCTTCTCCTGATCCACAGCCCACGTCCAGAACCTCGTCCCCAGGTTGGAAGGTAATTTTATCAATGTGTTGCATTATTCCGTTGTGTTGGGGAGTTCTACCGTCTTTACGGTAGTCGTCACTGGCCGAAAAATTCATGCTTCAGTTCTGACGCTCTGAAATAATTTAAATTTACTTTTTAGCAATAATTCTGACCAAGTAGGGGGCATATCAAAATTGCACTATCCAACCCGACCCAACCCAACCCAACTCAACCCAATCCAGAATTTACAAGTAAACGACAAGTAGGGCCTACAAGTCAAAATTTAACAGTATTTGACTGGCAAAAAAGTTCACCACACTTTCATTACTTCCGGATATAGGGCATGCCCTTTCTTTGTCACAGTTGTATATTGATCAAGTGTTGGTAACATTATTGCCTGGTGGCTAACAAAGCAAAACAGAATACTTCATTATAACGGTGATCTAAAGTCGTACGCAGCTATCGTCCCAAATACAAACGCTAAAGAAAAAACTCTTCTGGTAAACTGCCACAAATGAGTCAAAAGTATAGTTAAGGCAGAACAAGGCACTGATCAAGAGTGATATTTCTGCAAGTCTTATTTTATTTCAGGCAGCCAATCTTGAAAAAAAAAGTAGTGCTGAATGCAATGTAGGCCTACAGGACACAAGTCCTCGTACACTAGTGCGGGTAGTGGGCCTTTGCTTTCCGCTAAACCAAAACTGATCACATGTACTGTACATGTACATGTATATTGTGTGTGTGTGTATGCGTACGAACCCTCAGTAACCGAGAAACTTGCGGCTCTAGCTGGCCAAAGGGGACTTACCCGTTTTCAGACTCTCTCTTTTTAGCTTTTGCATAGAACAGCAAGAAACCAAACCCAATACCACTCTTCTACACAGCACGTTAAATGTCAGTGTTCGTCGTGGGGAGGGGCGCCATTTCTAATAAATGTACACGTAGTTGCTGCATATCGCGTCACGTGCCAAAGTCGAATGTCATGACCACATTGCCAGGGTCGTTTCATTGTACGCGTGCAGGGTACATACCCCTTGGTTGGGTTTATGGAGCGCCATGTTGCAACACGTACATGTACATGTACACATGTTCGATCGCACGTGTATTGTACATGTATCCCCACAGCAGGAGTGGCACAGTACTTCAGTTGAACGACCCCACACTGCATGAAAAATGCCGAGTTTGCTGGAATAGTACGTTTATGATTACGACAACACTGAGCGCGATGTCTTTCTGTTGCTCTTAGTTTAATTTCACGAGGAAGTGTTCCGTTTGACTACACTTCCTCTCCAGATTTTAACTTGAAATGGGTTTATTCCACAAGTTCACACCGATTGCTATATCTTTCTTACTATTACCATTCTTGTTACTATTCTTAGTATCCAAAGCCGTCATGGTTAAGAGCAAATTCAGCGACACCTTGCCTCGACTCTGGAGCAGTAAAGCAAGATAGAAAGGTGGATCAATTCTCAGCTTAAGGCACATAAAACTGGTAATGATGGACAAAATAGCAGAATGTGCGGCAGTAGGAAAGCGGGGCAGACAGGTAGGGCTACTAAGAGACTCGGAGGAACCAGAGTCCCACCCCCTTAACAAAATGCCTTCTACCCCAACCATTCATCCAACCACCTAGGCATTTTTCTCCAAATGGGTACAGAAAAAACAAGGCCAGGAGGTAAATTAAGCAATTTTTCTAGCTGGTAGGAGACATGTCTTCAAAACTACGACCGTCAACAACTTGAGCAAGGTGGAAAGGAGCAGTTTTGAGTGTTGCAGCGCCCCCAGAGTTGGGGATCTCAACATGTCAATTAGTACAGTCGAAGGACAAGTGGCGCAATGCCATAGCATTGTACGTAAAAACTGATTTTTCTACTCATTATTAACACATGTTGCCATTCCAGGAGTGGTGAACAAGTCTAACTGTTAATTGTACTGATGCCAAGTAATCCACCTGCAAAACATGCTATTGATTGATCGTCTCAATATTAAAATCATCGCGATTATTAATTGAATACTGACTAAAGGCCGGTTCATACTTCACGCGAAAGCGAAGAGGAACGGGTGTTTGTGAGGTCAGACAGTCGAATATTTGGGTCGCAAATTCGCAAAGTTGAACACATTTCATCTCAAGCGAAATTCGATACAAATTTTTCACGAGGTCAAAATTCGCTTCGCTTTTGTATTCACGTGAAGTATAACCGGCCTTTTAACTGCAGATTGTCTTGGATGAATTTAAAAAGCAGAGATTAATTCAATAATTCTTAATGTGTGCTTTTGAATCATTTAGTAATACACGTAACTTCAACTTACAAAAGAGTGCAGATTATTAAAGAGTGGATTTTGAACATTTATAATCAGTGTTTGTACGAGGGTTATAGGAGCTCGTTTCAATAAACTTTAGCCTACGTCACTGCCGTTTCAGGCTTCGTCACAAACAAAGGACTCTTACAAGGTTTGCTCCTTAAATGTATCAACCTGTGCGCCGTTTATTAACTGGTGCTGTTATTGGGAGTGGGTCGCACATGACGCGTGGATGTAACATCTTGCAGTGTCGTTTAATAGATCGCGTTTAAGCCTCTATTGTTTGTCTCGTTGGGCCTATTAGCAGCATCTGCAACCGTACCGTGTTTGCAAAAGGTATCACGACCAAACAAACCGATAACAGCGACCAAAGCGGTTGTATTCTCACCAATTGAGACTCTCATTGATAAAGAAAAACTCTGTTGACGTCGAGTGACGCTTCCGGGCAAAATGAACGTCTGGTTATGTGGAGGAAAGTTTACAAAATGGCTCATGAGGGTTGAAGCTAAGTAACGTCCTAGCCACTTGAAATTTCACAGAGTTTGAGCTGAGAAAATATGGTTTCAAATCTAATGCGATTTATCGACCCAAGTTTAAATATCCTAAATGTTTCGAAAGGAGCTTAGCACATAACTTCCAGAGGAACGATAAAAGCTTTTAAACTCCGTAAATAGGAAGGTCTGAAGTAACCTCGAGACTTTACCGTAAGCAGATTCGCTCATTGTTCCACTTGTAACTTCAATTTTTAGTCACTTTCTACAAAATAACCGATGGCTACGTCTGGTTCAGGTTTTAAGGAGATTATCTATTTCCAAGCTTTCAAACTGCAATAAGTCTGATTGTAATAAATATTCAAAAGCAGTTAAGAGAGAATTTCAATACATGAAAATTATGGAGGCATTTTAATAAGGCCGGAGCTTCGATAGACAAAAGCGCCTTGAGGATGAACATGTCAATACAACATACCAAGAACTAAGACAAGACAAAGACACAGATATATCAAAAGATCTCTGGCATTAAAAAAATACCAAAAATCGTGAATGGGGGAGTTATCTAACAGCAGAAAATTAAACTTTTCATATTGGTCAATTCAAATAGGCTCATGAAAAATTTTGGTCTTACACGAGTAACTTCATACAAATCCATTCAGGGACGTAGCCTATCGCATTATACGAAGATTTTGGGAAACAAACTTTAGATCTTTGTCATATTCCCTGCAACAGACTTCCACTCCACAGAAAACTGCAGTTACAATACTCAGACTGTCCAATACGGGCGATTCACAATAGTGCACCTCCAAGAGTTTGCAACGCATTGGCCAATCACGATGCGCAAAAACTGTCGGCCCAATGCGTGTTTGGAAAGGGTCGACAGATTTCGCGCGTTTTAATTGGCCAACGTGTTGCAAACTCTCGTGTTGCACTATTGTGAATCGCCTGTTTATCTCAAAGATGAACAAGGAGTAAAATTCCTCCCCTACACAAAAAGGGAAATGCGAAAAAATCCCATCGGCTTCAAAAGCCATCATGTAAGAAGTAGAAACCTTAAGTTGTACTTGGCTATATTTTTCCTGCTGGTGAAATTTTCTCACACAGTCTATTGTCTCACAATCGTAGCAAAGACACCACGCCAAGTCGTCAAGAGTCCTCTACACTCAATATCAAAGCAGTCTTCTCCCAGAAACATGGAATTAAGCCGCGTTTCCCAGGCACAAATTCAAGAGCCACTTCATTTTTCTTTGGTCTTTTGAAAGAGCTACATAACGGGCGGTCTGTTTTGTCTCAAGACTCAAAAAAAAAAAAACAACCCAACAAACAAACCAAAAAAAAACAAAACAAAACAAAACAAAACAAAACAAGAGAGAGAGAGAGAGAAAATCCCATGGGTACCCTGGAGGGCTAGAGACCAAATCTTGATGAATTTAGAAAAGCTTTACGGCTGGACCACTTGAGGACTGGAGTCGTGCTGATACACAAATGACCTTGGGCCGAGGTGTTAAGGGGAGAGTGGCGCGTCGCGTGCCGGCCACGCGCTGCTTGTTTGTCCACCCAATTTGGGGAAGAATTTGCACCGCTCCGTTAGCTTAGGAAATCCGCTAGTCCTTGGTGGGTAATTTTCAGCAAGTGAACACGGAGGTGTCTGAGAGTGAGGGGGGCGAAAATAAGGAGGGGTGGGCTCCAGGATGCCCCACCCCTATTGTTCCATGGACATGGCAGGGAAGCCAAGACAGACGGTGTTTGCAGATGAACTGTCGGCAAACAGCGGCACGCGACATCTGCTGCGAACCTGTTTTGTTTTGCGTAACACGGTTGGTCCTCTCATAACAACCCTGTGGTTTGAAAGAATTTTTTTGGGCAATTAAAGTGTGTTCGCTAAAACGCGTGATGTGCGATTTGAGGCGATTTCACCACGAGGAAGTTGTGGGCGTTCACTTCGACCAATGACGTAACATTTAAATCACGTCGGTGACCTGTGACGAAACAAGCGACCAATTCAATCAACGGTTATTTTTTCTTCTCTGAATCTGTTCTTAGAGCTATAAAGGCTTCGACTTATCAACTCATCGTATACCTAGAACGGATGTCATTACAACATAATGTGGGCCGGCGTGCCTGACGAAATAATTGGTTTAATCTAACATCAGTTGTTTTCAACTAAGCTTTTTCATACCAAAGACAATTTGCGTTTCTTCACATTTGTGGATTTCCACCATTAATGATTCACTGCACGTCGATTGAAGAATTTTGTCCAAGTGTTATTTTGTAAGTCTTGTGAGAAAAACAGTCAGATGGCTGTGAGTTTGGACCAAGACCCAGACGCCTTGCTGGATATCGTCCTGAGAATGGATACCAATGCAAACCACAGCAACAACGACGACCTCCTTGCCTCATCCTTCCAAGACACACAGACGCTCCACGGAGACCAGATGCCAGTCTTCACAGACTTGAGCAACAGTGTCTTCGATGATATAGATACTGGGCCTCAACTGACCGATTTGAACGGTCTGGTGGACATTGACAACCTCCCTCATGTCCCCTTCACTCCGGACACAGCGAGCCTTCCGCATAACCACCAGGGTAGCGATGCTACCGATCTGGGATGGGGACAGTCAAGCTTCTCGGCAGCCCAACACGTCATTCACCCCCACTCTCAAGCTACCACGATACAGGCGGGAACGCCCGCGACATCCTTAGCTGAACTCGTCCAACTTCCGCTTAACTTTCCAAAACTCTGTGTGAATGGCAGCACACACCAAGGGACTCTACCGAACATCCAGTTTATCACCATGCAGCACGCTAATTCGGACCGTCATCCACAGCCGAAGAACGGCCCTAGCGGCACGGCCAACCCGCCGCACAAGCCCAAAACACGCCGGCGAGTCACCACGGCCTCGCAGCGCAAGGCGGCCAACGTGCGCGAGCGACGACGCATGTTCAACCTCAACGAGGCTTTCGACATCCTGCGCAAGAGCGTACCGACTTTCGCCTACGAAAAGCGACTGTCCCGGATCGAGACTCTCCGCCTGGCGATGTTGTACATCACCTTCATGGGGGACCTTTTGAACGGGAAACAATCCGGTGACGGAAACCTCCAGAAACTACTGGACTCCGGGAACTTTGCCGGATTAACCAACTCCAACCCGGGCCCTGGACAGGCAGCGTGCCCTGGACGGACAGGTACCGTGTTGAACAGTGCGGCGTCACGGATGAACACTAGAACAGTGCTGCCTTCAGGAGGGATAAATGGTTCTTAATCTATGTACAAAAATTAAGATCGTCACTTTGTTTCAATTCTGATATGATCTTAACTGTGCTTTAATTACCTCGTAAATTTAAGCAACTTTTCCTTGTTTCATGTGACGAGAAAGCTTAAGGGAGTGAGCACAGACGTTTTTATTTCAAAGGAAGACACTTGTGATTGTGTAAAGTTTAAACGAACCTTTAGTTCAATCAAGTAACAATTTGCTCAATTTATTCTTTGTTTAAAGTAAGAATAATAAAGATTATGAACTCTTGCTGTTAAGATAGCCGTGGTGCTTTCAACATGCATTTGACATGTCCGAATTCAGCAAATCAACTGAAGTGTTACAGCTAACTATCCTCCTTAAAAAGACCTCAGATTTACAAAAAATTCGCCCAATTCAATTTTCTAAATCAAGCACTGTTTTCCCCCAAATTGCTAGTGCGATCTGCAGTTAACTTAGTTATGAACTCTGGGTTTACTACAGCCTCGATAAACAGTTATACAAAGCGTGAATACGGCCATTTTTTAATAAATATAATACATCCCTGAATTAGTTCTTTCCCTGCCCTGTATACCCTCATTAATTTGTTCCATAATGCGGTGTTCATGTCAAAACAGGATAAAGATTCCATTGATGCAGAGGACAAACAAAACTCGGGCTTATCCCCAGTGACTGCACCGGCTAGCAGCTTCCGTAGACACACGTGTTATTGCTAGTCGCAACCATGTCATTTCTGCGCAGCCATGACGGGGCTTTTTTTAATGGCGTGCGCCAAGGAAATTGTTTTTAGTGCTGGTATGCGTTTTGCGTTAGAAGCACAACCAGTTGGAATGATCACTTGCACACGATACACAACTCGCATCGGCCATTTTACATACGGGCAAGCGTATTGTTCTTGATGTGAAACCACCATGACGTCTTTCACAGGAAAAGTAGCGCTTATTACAGGTAAAAATCTTTCAGTAAAAATTTACATGACTTGAAGATTATTGATGTCGGTGAAGTCAAGACTCAACGCATCATTTGGTTGTGAATTTTCATAGAACTTTAATTTTAAGCGGAAAGTCATTTTCTGTACGGGAAAAGGCAGCAGCCACTCGGGTTTTGGTAATGACAAGCACAAAACATCGCTCGATTTGCTTAGGAATTCTCAGAGGAAAGATGCGTACGGGCGTCACTAAGCCCAGGTGGACTCCCTGGCTGTACTACGTTACGGTAAGGAAGACTGGCGTACAACCTAGGATAGGGCGTCACTAGGCCACCATACTACGTTACAATAATTAAGACTGGCGGCCATTTTAAATGGGGAGGGGGTTGTTAGCATGAGATTTGCCAAAGGACCATCAGCAGGCTTCATAAGTGAAATGGTAGTCTGATTCCCCAACCTGATGCATACTTACCCCTTTCCCTTTTCCCCAGCGCTTTTCCATTCAAGCAGACACCATGGCATTGCGATTTTGCCCACAAAACTTGCCAGGTGTGTCCCCCCAACACACACACACACCACCCCTCTAGCGACGCCAATGATAATACGCAGTCTTTGCCTTAAAGTCGGCCAAATTATATTTCTTTTTTCAGAAAAATTATCATACGGGATTTACTTTTTCGGAAGGTTGTAACGGTTTCTATATTATTCCTATCTGCGTTATCAGGAGCGACTTGTGGTATTGGCGAGACCACGGCTAGACGTTTAGCATCGGCGGGTTGTCTCCTGGCAATGACCGGTAAAGATCAAGATGAACTGATGGAGCTAGCCCGGCAATGTCAGAGACTAGGTGCTTCGGAACATCAGGTGAACGTTGTCCAAATGGGGTGCTTGTAAGATACTGATTACTGTCCCCGAACAATCGAGTTATACCGCCTTGAGCAGAAGCACTCCCTCATCGGTTTAAAAGAGCCACGTTGGTGGGAAGTGTTTGTTTTGTGGGCAGCGACGCGACCGCAGTGCATACATTTCCGATGCATAGTCGTTCGTGAACCAGTAAAGTGCAGTTCTCACCAAAGGAGCCTTCGTTGCTAAGGATATTGCGCCCTCTCTTGGTCCCACTCGGGGAGTATAGTGTTGTAATGAATCATGAAAAAAAAGTATAACTCACAATGGAAAATGCGAATGTATAATGAAACACCAATTGCCAGAGTAGAAATTTTTCGCATCGTCCCTGGTATTAATTAATTTCCTCTGAAGAAGTTTTGAAGACATGTTTTATATATCGTCCTGTCTATTACAATACGTATAATTTAGTTCACTATTTTCCATGTTTGAAAACAGATTTTGCTTCTTGCTGGTGACTTGACGGAAGATCAAAATGTCGAGGAGGTTGTGACGCGAACGGTGGAGAAGTTCGGTCGATTGGATATTCTGGTACGTGGAAAAGGCTCATTTTCCACTGTAAAACCAATAGATTCAGCAGGGATTGTCTCAGATATATATTCGCTGCATGATCAGAGACAGGTTTTAGAATTAACTTTATTACTTAAGAAATGATTTTGGCAAGTTCAGAGCGATTACAAAGTTGCAGTCTGGACGATCCTTGTACAGCAAAACTCAGTAACATGTTGAGGCATACACTAGCAACTACGCTTAAATAACGATAGTCTACTCTACAAAATCAATGTAAATTTTTGTGTCTCGTTCAGAGTTGATTGACGAGGCAACAATCTCAGAAAACAGAACTTTTGATTCGTCATTTCTGTTCATAAGGTTTATAATCTCAGCTGGAGCAGCATGCTTGGAGCGGACAAGGCGCCATCCTTGATGTTCGACAAAGCGATTAAGCTGAACGTGCGATCTGTGTTCTACCTGACCAAGTTATCAGCGCCGCACCTTACAGCCACCAAAGGTGAACTAAGCGTCGCGATCTTGTAAGCTGTTACCGTCATGGGCACGCCTGCTAACCGGACCTTAATTCTTTGAGAGCCTGAAATGACGATTTGTGGGACCCTGAATAGCAGAGTTTTGACTTTGTTTTTCTGTAAAAGGTTATGGGGAAATCTGTTTGTATCCCTACTTTTTCCGTTTCGTATTTTTTTCAGGTTGTATTGTGACCAACTACAATGTTCCGAGCTTCATTTCGGTGAGTTTGCGCAGAATAATGTAACAAGTACATTACAAAACAGGGGGTTTATTCAAATCGCAACCAAGGCTCACGTTTTGTACCCTGGTATCGTTTTCTTTATGCATTACAGAGCACGAACAAGATGGTTTACAGCATGATTAAACTGGCATTAGATCAGTTCACGAGAAGTACTGCAGTTGGTAAGCGACTGACGATAAGTCTGCAAACTAAGAAGCCAGAATAAATAAAGGGGATAATCAAATGATGAAATGGCGTGTAGAAACTAGACAACAAAGGCGTGGAAACTAGACCTCCCTTCCCCTGAATGGAACAGAAAAAAGAGAAAACTGAAGCCAAAGTGAGACTGAACAGGGCACGAGACACTTCACCAGAAAGAGTACACAAGAAATCAAACTTGAACCAAAACAAATGGTCAATTCTGTCTGTTTCAGATCTCGCTCCCCAGGGAGTAAGAGTAAACGCAGTCAAGTAAGTACACGTATTGTCTTTATTGCCTAACTCTGTTTCTCTTTATGCAGATATACAATTAAATATACAAAATCATTTAAATTCCTCTCTACAAAAACCTAACAATGACTTTATCATGCAATAAATATTGCTTTTGGAAAAACTGGTTATACATTTGCCGCCAGTACATACAGTCCAAATGTACAACTTGAAACTTTTTGAATTTGAGAATGCCTTTCCTTTGCTCCTTGTAGCCCTGGTGCGGTTACTGATTCAGCAACTTCCCTGAATGGACACAGTCCTTCAAAGGTAAGCTGGAACGTTTCACGAAGACTTTCTTTCTCAGATGTCTTTTGACACACAGGACATGGTGACCAGTTTGATGAGACTTAATCCATCCAATCTTACCTTTTCCAGACAAACTAGGGGGTAAGGTAGGTTTCAGAATTTTCGCCGACATGAAATTGAATGTAGGACAAAGTGGGTTTCCAAAACTGGCAGTGAAAAAATTGCAGTCTCATTGCTTCTAAAAGCATGCTCTGAGTGCAAGGAATCACTATTGAACGTTCTGACGACGATAAAAAGAGCCAAATTTCGTAACTCTGCAGATGCATTTTCTGTTTTCTGGAACCACACAAGCTTCAAGAGTTGTAGCCTTTTCCAAGCTTGGACACACATCCGTTACGAGACATTTAATTTTTGTCTGAATTTGATCGAATATTAGATGAAGCATGGCAGCAAGGAGGAGCACCCCCTGGGAAAACACAGTAAAGACAAGGAGGTGGCTGCAGCTATTGGCTTCCTGGCATCACATGATGCTGCAATGATCACGGGGGAGCTCCTCACTATAGACAGCGGAAGACACGTACAGCCCAGAGCACCAAAGTACTGACATTAACATTTTGGATTGGAAATGATGCATCATATTTGTTTGCTTGCCATGTAAACTGCCATATTTCAGGGCACATGTAGGAGCATTACGGGACTCATGCCTGCTTCCTTCAAATGCAAACTAAGAACTGTCTGTCCACTATAAAAGCACCACAATTTACTTATTCCAAAAATATGACATATGCACTGGACAGCAAAAGAAACTTGCCACTTCTGTCAAAGGCCACACATAAAAATTCACCCCATAGAAATAAACAATTTTTGTACACAGGTATGCTGCAATGCCCCTTACTTATCACGTGCCCAAAAGCAAGAGATTATCTTTATAACAAAGAAGAAATTGACATGCACATGACAGAAGTGGCAAGTTTCTTTTGCTGTCCAGTGTAGTTTAAAAAATGGGAAGATGTATGGATGAGTCCTAGATGTTATCAAAAGTTGACACAGAAAAAAAGGGAAATCAAACAGTAATTTGATTTTGTGGGTTATAATATGAAGCAATTTTGTGACCCATTTACAACACTGAAACAATCTTTATCCCAATAAACATCTTCAATTCTGATAAGTAATGATTTCTCGGTTTTTCATTGTGTCGTATCAGAAACCAGACTATCCAGAATGAGACATGTTTACCAATTTCAGGAGTGAAGTAAGACAAAACTGGTAGAACATCTTTTAGGTGTTTCCAAGGAGCTCAGAAGTTATAACTTGTGATGATATTCTTCTCAAAAAGCTCAGCAAATATACAGCATCTCTTTGTTTGGGGCAAGGGTTGAAGTTGTTACCTTGGTTACCAAGGACTTGATCACTTGTTGCTAGGATACCAGATTGCGGAGTTGTGCATTCAGCGATCTCTCTTTGGCCAGCAGGCTGCTACTATGCTTCTTGTAAGCTTCGTACTCCTACAAAAAAGCAGGAATTTGTCTAAGTTTACCATCATGGTTTAATTTACAGCAGACTTAGTTTGTAACTGTGGTGGAAAGGGAAATCTGTTCAACTGAATAAGTGCTAAATTCAGCTTAGACATTATTTCATTAACTACTTGTAGTTTCAATGGAATACGTGATGGCTCTGTTGGTAAAATTCTCCTGCTTAATTCTCTGAAAATGTGACTTTGAATAAATGGGGGCTATCACCAAGTGTCTATGGATGTGTTTGAAAGTCCTGACTATGACTGGCAGTGACACGTATCTATGGAAAGTGTATACAGCTGTCTATTAATGGTGCTCATAGGTGTGTGTGTGTGATTTCAAGCCGCAGCCATTCAATTTGGAACAGCTAGAATCCATGGCTTAGGGATTACCATGTGGATTTGCTTGAGTGTCAACTCAGCTTGCTCCTTCTCATCCTTCAATCGGATCACTTGGAGGTTGGTGGAGACCAATGCTGCATCCCGCCTTCAAGACAAAAATATCAAGAGAATGTGAGATTGGTTTCAACTTGGATGAATATTTCATGCTGTATAAACAAATCTCTGGAATACTTCAGAACAATTTATGCGCTGTTGTTTTTAGTCCATGAATTCAAGCCCTTTCAGCTGTCTGAAATTCCCAACAAATCCTCTGTTACTGGGTAACTTTTTCAATACCAAAATCAGACAGTTGCATTCCATGTTGTTGTAAGGCCCTGAATCCTAGACAGACCTTCATTTGGAAGATTTGAACAACTCACTCAAATTTGTCTTCCATTCTCTGGATTTCTCGTTGTGCCTCAGCCACCTTGTTCTGAAGTTCTTTGATTTCACGCTGCTTGTCCTGAACCAGAGTGGGTCAAGATGAAGAACAAATTCCAGAAACAGAGAAAACTTTTGTTTACATGCGCGTCTAAAAACTCTGAAATATTTTAATCGCCAGGAATAAACGACGCCCTCTATTGAACAGTTTCAATCACCAGAAACAAACAGCGCCACCACCGGCACCATTCCAACCTACCTGTATAAGTCTGCCCCTGTGCATGGCCAACTCCAGCATCTCGTCTTTCTCCTTGGCAAGTCTCTCCAGCTTGAGGGCCCTGTTGGCATCGGCGTTCTTGAGATTCTCCGACTGCTGCTGCAGCTGTGATTGGGTGCCTGTGAGGCAAGGGCAGAAGTGTGACAGACGAGCTGGAGAGCTTGAAGGAAACCCTTTAATTGGTCATTTTCTGAGTTTCATTACCTTTCAGTTTCCTGTTTGTGTCGTCCAGTTGACTCTTCAAGTGTTTGATTATCCCGTCCATTTCTTGGCTCTTTTCATGATGTTCAGTCTGCAGTCGGCTGAAAAGGAAATTACGGTACGGAATTTCATCATTGAGAAAGAAAAGTTTATTAAAATTGTATACACATTGGTGCCAAAGGCATGACCTTGAGTCACCTTCTTCTGACAAATTGCGGTAAGATGCCTTGCTCAAGAACAGAAGATCCTAAATAAAGCCAAAAAGTGAAATCAGAGTACTCACAAGGCTCAAGCAACTCTAACGTGATAATGTGACACCCAAATTAATCAGTTCAATCTTTCCCCTTTTGGAACTGATTGTTCTGATCGTTCTTGTGGATGTCTGATCAACCAATTGTGGATCAACTAATACATTCTGTACCTGATAAACTGATTGAGTTCCTTGCATTGCTCTTTCAAACTGGTCACTTGTTTGTGTAGTGAGTCTATCTTCCCATCTTTCTCCACAAGTGGAGCTGAGAATAGTCTTGAATTCTCATCCAGGAGTCGCAAGTTTTCCTGTCTGAGTTCCTCATTCTTTTGTTTGTAATCATCCTTGATACGTATCATCTCTTCATGGTTCTCAGCCAGCTCGTGGAATCTTTGCTCTAACTGATTTGACTTTTTGACCTCGGCTTCAATGATCTCTTGGGCATTGTCACGGAACATTTCCAGGTCACGATTGATGCGCTCCAGGGTCTGGGTTCGGGTCAAAGCCTCATCCGCTCTCTGCTTGAGGATACAGATCAGTTGAGACTGTTCGTCAATGCGTGCCCGCAGCATAGCTGTCTCCGTTTTGTCATCTCTTGTTAATTTCTTGAGCTTGTCCAAGTTTTCTTGCATCTCATCAACATCCTGCAGATTTGTAAGGAGACATGGTCACATGGAAAATGCATCACTTCTATTAGTAGAAAGCTCTACCAAAAATGGGAAAAATGATTGTCATGGCGGCCCAGCATCATCAACACTGAAAAATGCCCCGGCATGAAGTGGTTAACAAGGTTAAATAACTGTTATATGACACTATTTCTGGAAATATTTTAGCCGATGGCAGCGGTACTGTTGGGCGCATTCGGCCGATCTGCACAATCTCCTGATCGCTTTGAGCGATTAGTCGATCATGCGACATGTGCAATCTTATGCCAGTGCATGAAATTTCTGCTCGAGTCTACATTTTTCGAGAGCATAGCCATGGTCACGTCAATCATCCATAAATGATAAAGACTGCATCCTTTTGGGAAATAATATTCCACAAGATTTTTTCGTTATCTGCTAATCCCATTAGCATGCGACTGTAACAGTTTTAATCCTATGATGTTGCTTACCTGATTGCTAGCGGAAATCATCATTTTAAGCTCTTTTGCAGTTCTACCACTGGACGACGCCATCTTGACATTGTTTACAACGTACATATACATGTTGACTAGACAACAACAATTCACAAGAGGGCGCCAACACTTTTGCGCTGGCACGAGTTTTGAACGTGCACATTTGAGTCATACGGACGTGCCTAGCCTGCACTCACATTAGGCCTGCATTTTTAAGCATTTTTTCCGTGCAGGCTAGCCCCTGAAGACTTATCCTGGTATCCCTCTATCCGATCACTATCAAACTTTTCACTTGAAAGTAGAGTTCTACCATTGGGTTCCAAGTGGGAAAAGTGCCTATTCAACATCTCCAGCGTAAAACTTGCACCCTAATTTCTCAAGCCAAGCCGAATATTCATTTCGATTCTCCATTAACTTTCACGCTAATTTATTTGTACTTTCCGATAATGCGCTGATCTGTTAACAGAGGATTTTGATCTTCCAGCAGCGCAACTGCCTAAAAATCTTGTTCTATCTCCCCAGAACCCTAACAATGCATCAATGTAACAGTAATCTTTACGTCCATACTAACAGAGAAAGTGAAAAATGATGAAAGGTTTATCCTTCAAGGCTCCAAGAAGCCAACGATAAATAAAACAATTACAACACAAAAGTTGTAAGAGCTATTCCGGTCCAATCTTTCAGGTACATCATCTTTATTATGATAGTATGTAACAATGAAAACAGTTATGCATTTAGTAATCCTCGGGTTGTAAAATGCTCTCAAAGTCCTCACCCACACGGTCTTTTTAAAAAGGTTAATTGTATATGTAGTCACACTGCACGAGCTGGTCGCGTTCCGGGCTACTGAAGTGAAGATTTTTTGGGGGGACAACCAAGAAAAGTGAATGCACTGTTATTTGGCTAAATCACAGTTAGTTTCCATGTCTTAATTCAAAGCCAGATTCCATTAGTCCTGTGACATCGGCTAGTTTCGGGGGTAGAGGCAGGCAATTCGGTGTTTCCTTATCTACAAGAGCCAGAGTTGACATTGCTCAAACATCTTCTTCTTCAATTCATGTCCCGCCAAATAAGCAGCGTGAAGCAGCACTGTCTCGGCTGTGTAATTGTGGCATTTCTGCGTTTTGAGGTAATACCTTGCGCAGGGAAAGTTCTCGTGTGTCAGCTGCCTGACACGAAGCCCACGGGCGCGCATCTGTTTGGAACGAAGAATTCCGTTCATTACAATTTGGTCAATCTTCAGAATCTTCCGTTTCGCATTGGTTGCCATGGTTTGTGTCCATCGTTTAAGGAATTCGATGGCGGCCTTCGTGGGTTTGTAGAACCCAATGCCCGCATTTAAAGCGTTGTAATAGTCTTTCGCAAACGCGACATCGAAATTGCCTTGGAGGTAAGGAAAAGGGTCCTTAAACCAGTAAGAGTCACTGTCTACGAAAAACACTTCGAAACCCTTCTGTAAGAAATCCAGAACATAAGCAGGCCTCCGGTTGATCAACTGCTTGTATCCCTTGGAATTGTAATCAAAAGCGTCTTGTTTCTCGGGCATGCTCTTTAAATCTGGAGCCTTCATGACGTGTACTCCTGGTTGGTGAATGGAGAGATTGTTAAATGATACCAGATCCTCGGTGATTATGGTAACGTTCAGATGGGAGCCGGCCTTCTTCATGCTCCGCAGCAAGTTCTCGGTGAAATCCACAAAGCCTTGATTGGTGACTAATAGAACGATTCTAGGTGGCTCGCCGGATGGTCCAACTCTGTGACTGGATGAGGCTAGACCTGGTTTGGTTGATGGCTGCCATGAAGAATCGTTGCTGGGACTGCCTAGCTCTCCGAACTGCGATGCATCATTGGATAGAGACTGGTTGCCCGCAGCCAATGGTTGTGATGAGATGTGACGTAGGCTGTCATGTGATCTTTCGAATAGTTGTTTTAATTGTGGCTGCTGGAAGCTTGTGCTGAAAGACGAGTTGCTCATCAAGCTTGCTAGGGGATGAAATAGATGGGCACTGACTTAATGTTTAATTTTTTTGATCTGGGCATTTTAAAAGCACCCCAATCTGCTGCATTATTTGGTAACTTGCATTCTGATTGTGAATGGTAGCTTTCTACAAGTATATAAAAATAATGTCTGATTTTTATGGGAAGTGTGACATTCAGTCTACAAATACACAGTGAATGAATGGGAAAATTGTAAGAATAATTGTTATTTTCATGAGGTAATAGACGACAAGTTCCAGTCCACCACGACCGTGGTTTCCATTTACCATGGAATGGAACTGTTATTTTTGTGGTGCAGCTGTACCCTGCGATGGGACAAAATCATTCAATGACAAGTGATCAGCAAACCACCAATGAGACGACAGAGCTATATTCAGGCTGATAAAGTTTTATTTGAGGGGTGGAGTATGCTAGTTTTCAAATCCGGCAATCCATTTAGCTTATGAGAGCTCTTTTGACGCTGATTTCCACAAAGAACACTTTACACATCTTCGTATTACATAATTTGTCAAGTACTTACCACTTGCCAACATCGTATTACATAACTTCGTATTACATAATTTGTCAAGTACTTACCACTTGCCAACATGAAAAATACAGAAGCTAATATCAAATAAGCAGTATTCCTCGGCTGGAGAAGTCTTTCCCCCATGAAAGGATAGCACAGCTGTGGTTAAAAACAAATATAAAATAATAAACTAATAAAACAAAACACACAAAACAAAAACAAAATACTCTCTCCTGAAAATGAACAAATTAATCTGGCATTAAATTACAAGTTATTTTGCTATTCTTTCGAGGGGACCCAAATTTTCTGTCGGCTTGGGAAAGGGTCCTGGTCTACCCCCCTCCCTAATCCAATCATCTCCAGCAATTATTTATCCTTGCATTGACAGCCCCTAACATGGAAAAGGATGCCAGCAGAAAATAAAGAAGTGATGCACATCTCAAGAGGCCACTTTTGGAAATCCCATTCCATGGGACCTTATTCATGAGTTGGATATATGGAAATTGAAAGCGAGGTTAACTTTTCATTTTTGGAACTTGAAAGCATCAAACTTCCTTTCAAATTAGTACCTGTCTACTCTGATGATTAATTTCATATTTATGATAAAACATTCCTCAGTGTTTTACGCCAGATTGGAAACAATTGAAAGGGAGGCTTTGAACCTAAATGGAGTCTAAAAATAGTCTGATACCACGCCATTAAACAATTAATTACATCGTGAATGTTGAGTGAAACAGGAAACACATTTTGAACCCACGGGATCGGAGCAGAATGAGATGGAAGACACAATGAAACAGAATGAACAGCAAAAGGCTCTCTTTTGAGGGGGAAAAAAGTGGTGTCAGGTGGCCTACTACACACCCTTCCCTACTATCCCTTCCCTGCTTGACTTGCTTTTCAAGGTAATCTCAGAACACAATGCAAAAAGTACCTTTGAGAGCGCAGCGTAAGGCATGGATCGCCAACTACTAGAAACCTGTACATGGGGCGTTCCAACCGTTCCTCGTAGTCCCTCAGAAAGAACTCCGCGCTCCTGGCTGATTTTGTCCACTCGATTCCTTCGCGGAAAATATGGCGGAGGCGTTCGCATTTTGTCGTGTAATTACTGTTCTGGATATGAAAGCTGTAGGCGTTTGATGGCATACGGAACTAGGAATAGGTCTAATCATGGAGGTAGAATCACAATGATCTAATACAGTGTAGAGAGACATACAGGCTTGCGTTTAGTGCTTGCAGGCGTAAGCATACACACTCCTACTCCACTTTTCTCTGTTCAGTTATGTAATCCACTTTCCTCTGTTCAGTTATGCATAACTAAGCAGTCTTCCTGATGATCCCGCGAGCTATAAAGTATGTGTACTATTTACGACACACATTTCGCTCTCTCTTTAACCTCCCTCAAGGCGATGCAACTACACGACGCGACGGCACGACGGCTCCCTTGCGTCGTGCCGTCAGGTCGCACCGTCGCCTTCTTGCCATTACTTTTGTACACACACGTCGTGCCGTTGCCCGTCGCGTCCGTCGTGCTGCCTTAGGTCCTTTCCATGTTGCATTTTTTGCCTCTTAAACGTCACCCCTTCCGTCGCCCATCGCGTCGTACCGTCGTGCGTCGCGTCGTACGTCGTGTCGTGCACCGCGTCGCCTATTACGTCGCCTGAAGCACGACGGTACGACCCGATGGCACGACGCAAGGGAGCCGCCGTCCTGACTTTTAGAGTGATCTATCTCATGAGATCTGTCGCACAACTCCCCTTCTTGACTTGAAAACATTTCTCAAAACTCATCTTTTTCGCGCTTCTTTAACCTCGTAGCCAATCATGTTATAATTTCTGATTCTGTATTTCTTTATTTAATGTGTAAAGCGTTGCAATACCAGTTGGTGTAAGAACGCTTTATAAATGCCTAAGTTATTACAATCATTCAGCTAATGAATCAAACAGGTCTGGGAATTTATGAACAAACAATCATGATTTACTGAGAAATCCCTCTCTAAACAACTGGGTATTAAGGAGACTTTTATCACCTTGCGGTTGATAAAAATTCTTGTTTAACTAAGAAATTCATCTTTAAACATCTGGGTCTTAATTATCTTAGGAAATCTGTGTAAACTGTGAAGTTAATTTTGACAATACAGAGATTACCAATGCCTAAGGCAAATGTATACAGTTAACTACAATAAAAAAGCATAAGTAGGCAAAATTAAATTTCCGTTTTAGACACCAGGCAGGGCCAATTTCACAGCACTACTAAACAGCACGAAAGCTGTGCTTAAAAGCTGTGCTTTATATGTTAAACGGTAGCCGCAATGAATTTTCATAGACACAAATTTCTACAACTTTGTTTACTCTTCTTCTGTGTATGAAGACTTCCATTTGGTTTGATGCACCGAAAGGTGCACTTTTTTAAACAATTAAAATTATCCATGCTTTCCTGGAGAAACGAGGGCGCTGTTGCTGTGATGTCACCCAGGGAAGACGTGGTTTATTGCACAGGTTTTTCTTTTAAATTATGAACCCAGAATTATTAAGTCTTCCTGGTAATGAAACCAAAGATTTTTCAAAACTTTCCTGGGCACTGTAGCCAGTAAGCCTGAAGAAATCTGTAGAGAGGAAACAGTGAGAAGCAGGTACAGTTTTAGATGTGGGAGGAAAACCCCAGAGGAATATTCTGGGTAAAACCCACAGAGTCAGGCAGGGACTGAAAACTCAATCCACATGTAGACCGAACCGGGAATGGAACCTGGGCTGCAGAGGTGGAAGATAAGAGACGAAGTACTACGCCAACCTGACTCCCCAATTTACTCACTGAAAACATTTCTGAGAAAAGCATTGATGCTCACTTATTGATATGCACAAAAACGACAATGAATTAGCAAAGCAGAGATGTTCACTCCAGAAAAATCTACAAAAATGCATTTTTTGTGTACAATTATAACCAATGAAATATTTAGGCTTTAATCCTGGGAGGACATCACAATTTTGCTCATGAATGTGGAAATTCTAATTAGCATAAAAACTAAACAGGGAAACAAAATACCCTTGGAAATATTGTTGAAAATAAGTTGAGAAGTTGAAAATGAGGTCATCTGAGACACAAAGGTGCATTCTGAAGGTTTGTTTAAAACAAATTTATTGCAACTACCCTTTAAGCATAATCTCACAATTCACATTATCTTACATTTGCATGCGCCTCGCAGAGTGCTATTGTATGACCCTGATTAAAGCAACATTTCTTCCTGCAGGGTCAAGCTTGTCTGATGTGCTTACCGCTCTGGTCTCTGAGAATCACATCAAGCCTCAACTTAAATCAGCGCTATGAAACTGAATCGAGAAAGCAGAAGTTAGGATTATTTCTTCTTCTCGGGTGGCACGACGTCCGTTAGATTCTGAGCAGTCAACATGATCAAAGTTGCCTAAAAGTGGAGGTCAATTTGCTCAGAGATACCAAGAAAGACCGAGGAATTGGTACTTTCGTGGAAAACTATCGGGGAAATCTGCAACGAGGTACACCCCGAAATCAGCGGAATCGGAAAATTTCGGGAACGAGAGGAGTTAGTCACATGACCTTTGCGGCTACAGATATCTCAAAATATTCGGGATCTGAAGGTTTAGAAAGCAAACTGTCAACACTGCTTACTGGAGTGGGTCCAAATTATTCAGGCAAAACACGAGCATTATGAGCTCCAAGCTGGACCAAGAGAGGATGCAATTTTCTCAGCGATGGAGGCTCCGTTGATGCGAACTGTTCTTCGCCGGTTCACGACGATTATATGAAATGCACGTGTTACAGTCGCGTCACTACCACCCAAAAATGAACACTTCCCACCGATGAGGGGGTGCTACTGCTCCAGGCAGATACGGAAGTCACAGCCTGCTGGTTGTAGCCAGTTCTCACAGATGTATACAGTCGCTCTGTTCCATCAATTGGCGTTACGGCCGTGACTGATACCCATATCTTAACCAAAACCAGGATTTAGCTCCACTTGCTTTCATGACTGAAATCTTCATAAAAATAACATTTCATTATTGTGACACATGACATACGGATAATGGGCAAGTTCTCGGGTAGTCCTTTTTTTTCTACAAGAGCCAGAGCTTGCATTGCTCGAACATAGTTTTCTTCAGCTCATGTCCCGCCAAATAAGCAGCGTGAACAAGGACTGTATCGGTTGTGTAATTGTCGCATTTCTGTGTCTTCGAGTAGTATTTGGCACAAGGAAAGTTGATGTCTTTCAAGTGCCTGACACGAAGACCTCGAATTCGTCTAGAACTTATGATGGTGTTCATGACACGTTGGTCAAGTTGAGGCTTCTTCATTTTTGCCTGGGTTGCCATGATTTGTATCCAGTGTTTAAGGAATTTGATGGAGGCTGCCGTGGGTTTGTAGAATCCAATACCCGCGTTGTAAGCCCAGGGAACGTCCTTTGGATAGGCGACATCGAAGTCGCCTTGGAAGTAAGGAAATGGGTCCTTAAACCAGTAGGAGTCGCTGTCCACGGAAAACACCTCAAAACCCTTCTGTAAGAAACCCAAAATGTGTCCAGGCCTCCGGTTGACCAATTTCACGTAACCCTTGACACCGAAATCAAAAGCCTCTTGTTTTTCGGGCATGTTCGTTAAATCTGGCGCCTTGATAATGTGCACTCCAGGCTGGCGAGCGGTGAGATTGTTAAATGATGCCTGATCCTCGGTGATTATGGTAATGTTGGGACGGGAGCCGGCCTTCTTTATGCTTCGCAGCAAATTCTCGGTGAAATCCTCAAAGCCTTGATTAGTGACCAATAGAACGATTCTAGGCGGCTCACTAGATGGTCGGGCTTCGTGACTGGATGAGGCTGAACCTGGCTTGGCCAATGGCTGCCTCAAGGAGTCTTTCCAGGCTTTGTGATTGGAAAATGCTTGACCTGGCCATCTCGTTGAGTCGTTTCGGGATTTTGATAAAGACTGGTTACTCGCAGCTAATGGCCGTGATGAATTGTGATGTAGGCTGTCACGTGAGCTTTCGAATTGCTCTCTTTTTGGTGGCAGCTGGTGTTTTGCAGGAACGGCTGATTTGCTCAAATCCGCTAGAGTTACAAAAAAGAGACAGATATGATTACTGCTAATGATTAACCCTAACCTCCCTCAATCCTCAAAAATCATATTACTGCAACTCAATCACTTGATACTGTAACTGTGGATCTCAGCAAACCGTAGTAGCTTTGAAACGAAGTTTGAGTATCAATTTTCTGAATGACTCCACGCTCAGCACGGCAAATAGCGACTTATTCAGTTTTTAAGGGCGAGTTTTTACTTCCCGATAATGGTTGATTCTGAACAACCATTATCAGTGAACAAATCACTGTCGAGAGGCTAGGTGGAATTTTCATATGTCCACTTCACTAACCTGGAGGAAAAAGCTGGTAATGATTTGATTTTAATAAACAAAGAAGGGAAAAATACGACTAAGGAAAGTAAACTTAGCAGTTGTGAAATAAACCTTAGTACGAACAACATCGAAAAACTTGTAAGAATTTGGACACACACGTTAATTAATGAAAGTGAACGCTATTTTGGCTGGAATAGGTCGGGAAAACGTCTACCTGCAGTGCAAAGATGGTCGGTAAATGCAAGTTGTCTTCCCTGGTTTATTTTTACATATTTAAGGAACATTGTCATAGCAGTTAGTGCTGGTAATCAGGCCGTTAGGAAACTACTCTCATGAACAGTTATATAAACTATGAAACTCGGCCGTCATGTCAGTCAAATATGTCTTTACAAATACGCTATAGACAGGCAAGTTATTTCCAATATCGTATGGGGGAAGTTAAATAAAAAAAAAAACCTACCGACATCTGTCTGGCGAGCCCTCCCCCCGGACGCCGTGCGCCGGGCATAATACATCGCTTTGTTGCTTTTGCATTTTGTGTGGTCCTTCATTTGTGCGAAATGAAATCGTGATTGAACAACGTAACTGAACACGGAAGCTTGAAGCCTGTAACCTTTCGTGCATATGTTTGTGCGCTGCATAATAGAAGAATGTTGGTGGGCACGGTCGTCAAATCTAAAAATATTACGGGTTGAATAAGCTAACCTGCTCCACGAATGTCAGCAATCTACCCTTACTAGAAACTCAATGTTAAGGATTACAAAATGCTACCAAAGCATACAAGCGATAAATGGAGGCCGACAATTGGTAACGCCCCCACATTTTCAAAGGGTGTCAGGAGCTATCGAGAAGACAATTACAGATGAAAAACCGAAATTCCATTTTCCTGTATTCGATATTGTACGGTATTTAAAAAAAATTTTTTTCAAGAAAATCTGAGCCGGTTAACTTAGTAGGATGTTTGAAATGACCCATTTCAGTCAGTGAATTGTCACAGGGTATGAGCGATCTGTAATAAAGAGTTCTCTTCTGAAGGTTTGTTTTCATGACGGTACTGCAGGTTTTTCATGGATGATTTTACTGAGTAAGTTTCAATTTGTTAAGTACTTACCATTTGCAAATATGAAAAAAACTAAACAACCTAATACCAAATAGACGAAAGCTGTCGATTGCAGAAGGCTTTTCACTACTGGCTGATAGCATAGCTGTGGATGAAAATGTACAAATATTCAGGTAAAATAAAGTAATTAACTTTGGAAAATTAACCCAGACTCTCCTCAAGTGTTGTGTAAAATTGTGCTTAGTTTGTACAATATGTCGGCAGAGTTGTACTGACTCTAGTCAAATACTCGACTCAAGTCCGACTCGAGTCACAATTTTTAGCCACTCGACTCGGCTAGAGTCCCAACGTGTAAATGACTTGACTCAACTCGAGTTTCAGTGACAAAAGGACTCGACTTGAATCTTTCATGGAGACTCGACTCGAGTACAAGCTTATAAGATTCGAGTCTCAAAAAATTAAAAGCAAACTTTTAGTTGGTTATATACCTGTCACCTTAATTTATTTTCAGTATGTCTAAATGAAAAAAAAATACCAAAGTATGACTTACATGTAGTTGTCTCTTTATTGTATTTTGTTTTAAAATTTTTGACTCAAATTGACTCGAGCTCGGTATTTGACTTGACTCGACTGCACAAAGTGGTTCGATTCGATTTCTTGACTGAATGACTCGACTCGAGTCACCAAACTTTGTGACACATCACATCACTGTGGTCGGCGACATCACCCGGTACTTATTTATTATAAACAATAAATCAATCCACAACAAAGACCTGGTTGTTCTCATTGTTGATTCGAATTTTTATGATGGAATATTAGCAAAAAGTCAGAAAAGTTGCAAATATTGGTAATATCATGCCAAAAGATGAACCCAATTTCATCTACATGTACCTGCGACAGCCGGACAGACACGGGCAACTGGCGAGTGGAAGAGCGTACGTACACACGAGGCCTTTCTCGTAGTTCGACTTTCTTCATGATAACCACATGCTTAACAGTCGTTGCGGCGTGTTGAATCTCCAGGGGAGGAGGCATGTTTGTCTTCTACCGACTCTGCTAATTCAGGCCCAGTAATAAAACTTTGGAGAAGAGATTTTCGGGGTTGGATTGCTTTTTGGATCAGGAAATGTGTCCGCGTTTCCTCATATGGCCCTAATCGCCATTACGATGCGTCGACAACGGGTTTTGTATCTTGATTGGCCGAGAGCTAGTCACATGCACGACGGTCATTATTTCCGCAAAAATTGCGGTACAGGGAAATTCACTTTAGGCGACGAAAGTAGCGCATGAATGCGTATAAAAAGCACCAGCATTTCTATGCATTAAAAGATAAGTTCAGCAAGAATTCCTGTCCATGACGGGCCCTCGTGGATGAGTGGAGTTACGCTACTCTCTCTGTAAGCACCTCACTATAACGGCGCCATGTACATTGTACTTTTAAAGAAATATTCACATGACGAAAACAACCCAATATAAACAATACACACCATGTGGTAGCATTATCACAACATAATGTTTGACTATTCGTGTACTTGCCAAGTGAACCTATCAGTACCGGTGATGATCAAAATAGGCTACTGCCTTATGTGTATTAAAGGGTAGATGTAATGGAAATGTTCCAGACACAAACTTCAACATGCTTCAGTTTGTCCAAGGAAACCTCATTTTCAAATTTTGTTCCACCATTCCAAAGAATGTTCGGCTACTTTTTGGTTTTATGTTAATGATATTTCCATATTAACGAGCAAAACTGCGTGCCATCCCATCCCTGGAAGAAAACCTCAAGGTAACGTTGGTTAGTGCACAAAAACTACTACTTAAAAAATTTGCAGTTTCCTGGAAGGCATAGATAATTTTAAGTGCTTAAAAAAGTGCACGTTCAACGCGTTTAACATAACAGAGGTGTCAAATTTTTCTCATTAACTGAAGAAAAGTCCAAAAATTACAAACCAAGTTGTGTCTGAATAAACGTTCATTGCAGCCACACTTTAAGAATTACCTTCATACCTTCAGGGAAAATTTTCAAAATGCTGTACATCAACAGAACGTATCCAAGGTCTTACACACAGAACTTCGAAGGTAGTCATGTCCCTTATTGAATTTAGAAAATCGGTTGAAAAGTACGACAAAATGAGAAAAAATAAAACAATTCATAAGAATATGGAAGGACATCATAACGACGTTACATTTTATTTTTGAGGAATCATTTCCCAGAACCCCCCCCCCCAAAAAAAAAACAGGTTGAAAAGAACTGGACAAAACTATAGCTGATCGAGCTCAGGCACATTACCTACATAAAAGGAAATTACAAGGTCCTATGTAAGGATCATTGAAAAAAATTCCATTAAAAACCAACCATGAAAAATATACAAACGGTGTGTTAAGCCGAGTGCAACGCTTAATATAAAAAAGAAATGAAAACGTTTTTTTAAAAAAAATGAAAACTAACCATAACAACTGTCGCATCGTCATAAAATAAACTACAGCATATTCTTTGCCCCTTTGCTAAAATTTGTAACAAGTAACGAGCAAAAATTCTTTGAGAATAAAGTCTCGGTATATCGAGCAGTAATTTCGACGACTCTAATGAGTGATTCATGTCCGTGGGGAGAGGGGACATCGAAGCCGCGTGCGATGAACCGGCTATGGCTGGCAAGAACACACGAACCTGCAGAAGCCATTGGCTATTTCTTCTGTTACGAACGTGTCTTACTGCATATCAGGACTCAATGGCAAGTGAATACAGTGGTCGTGTGATACTAGAATATGCTATTTTACTAAAATCCAAAAGCCATTATGATTTATTCTTTTCTACAAGAGCCAGAGCTTGCATTGCTCAAACATAGTTTTCTTCAGCTCATGTCCCGCCAAATAAGCAGCGTGAACAAGGACCGTATCGGTTGTGTAATTGTCGCATTTCTGTGTCTTCGAGTAGTATTTGGCACAAGGAAAGTTGATGTCTTTCAAGTGCCTGACACGAAGACCTCGAATTCGTCTGGAACGTATGATAGAATTCATGACAAACTGGTCAATTTGGGGCTTCTTCGTTTTGGCCTGGGTTGCCATGGTTTGTATCCAGTGTTTAAGGAATCTGATGGAGGCTGCCGTGGGTTTGTAGAACCCAATACCCGCGTTGTAAGCCCAGGGAGCGTCTTTTGGGTAAGCGACATCGAAGTCGCCTTGGAAGTAAGGAAATGGGTCCTTAAACCAGAAAGAGTCACTGTCGACAAAAAAGACCTCAAAACCCTTCTGTAAGAAACCTAGAACATAACCTGGCCTCCGGTTGATCAATTGCACGTAACCTTTGACACCAAAATCAAAAGCGTCTTGCTTCTCAGGCACGCTCTTTAAATCTGGTGTTTTTATAACGTGCACTCTTGGTTGGCGAATGGAGAAATTGGTAAATGATGCCTGATCCTCGGTAATTATGGTAATGTTGGGATGGGAGCTGGCTCTCTCCATGCTTCGCATCAAGTTCTCGGTGAAATCCACAAAGCCTTGATTAGTGACCAAAAGGACGACTCTTGGCTGCTTGCCTGATGGTCCGGCTTCATGATTGGATGAGGCTGAACCCGGTTTGGCCAATGGCTGCGTCGAGGAGTCGTTCCGGGCTGTGTGATTGGATAATGCTTGACCTGGTTTCGTCAATGGCCATCTCGTCGAGTCGTTTCGCGGACTGTATGCCATTCCCAACCGCGATGCATTCGACAAAGGCTGGTTGTCCTGAGCCAATGGCTGTAAGGCGTTGTGACGTAGGCCGTCATGTGATCTTTCGATTAGTTCCTTCACTGGTCGCAGCTGGTTGTTTACAGTAATGACAGACTTTCTCAAACGCGCTAGGATATAAAATGAACGAAATTATGATTATCACCAAAGATACATCGATCGTGACCACATTACAGATACTCTAACGTGGGATTTCTGGCTACTCAGAGGCTGCTGTATTGTTTTTCAGTGTGAACAGATGTTCAGACGGCGAAATGCAGCTAATGCAATCAGAACAGATGCAACCACATTGTTTGTCTCAGGTCAAACTCTATGAGCCTCGAGCTGGACCAAGAGAGGGCGCAATTTTCCTTGTGATTAACGCTCCTTTGGTCCGAAATGCAATTCACTGGTTCACAAACAACTGTGAGATTATGCACGTGCTACGGGCACGTAGCTACCAGCAAAATGAACACTTCCGACCAACACTGATCCTTTCAATCGCTGAGGGTTATTTCTGCTTGAGGCAGAATCACCTCTGCATCCAAAGCATTAGTGGGCAATACTGTGCGGACCTGCTAAGTCCACTTCATTAACCCTAACCCCCTAGGGTGTATGTAAAATCGTATTGAAATTGGAGGATTTGGGACTGTTAGGCTTAAAGTGCGGTGAATGGCTTAACAAATTTTAGCAGTGATTGCTACTCATGACAAACCCTTTGCAATGAAAAACTTGGACACTGCAAACACGTCATCATTTCATCTACAGGCTTTTGTACCATTGGAACTTTAAATTTATTCTCATCAAGATCATTTTCCAGACTAACTAATCCTTATTCAAAGCCATAGAAACATCATCTCAGTACGCTACATCCCAAGCATTTCAACATTTGCGTTGTAGTCAGTGACCTGTCGGATATAAACGACACTCTATGTCCAGCTTCTGGGAACTATCACACAGATATGATTGACTGAGCAAAATTGAGACAATGTACAGATTGATTGGTCAAGTACATGTACTTACCATTTGCCAATATGACAAAAACAAAACAACCCAACACCAAGTAGACGAAATTCCTTGGATTGAGGATTCTCTTCAGTGGGATCTGATAGCATAGCTGTGGAGGATTAAAAGAATATTAAGTAAATTAAATTACCCAAACTCTAGTCCACAGATATGGACAATGTGCATGTTTTGTGGCTATTTCTTGGGGTGAATCTAATTTTTGCAGATTTTTGGTGATTCTGTGAGGTGTAAATCGGAGGAAATTCGTCACATTTCTCTTAAGGTACAAAGAGTTTCACAAACGGACATCACAAATTTTTTTCTAAGGTGGTGTATCAACCACCAGAGAGTGAAAACATGTTCTGGAATGTCAAATTTAAGGGGGAAAATATTGACGAGTTTACCCGGACATAGACGCTTTCAGCCCATTCTCATAGGGTTTCTGCACAGCGTGTCAAGTGATGTTCACAGATGAAACTCTTTCCATTTTGCGCAAAAATGAGAGTCCAACTTCATGCAGGCCTACCTTTGAGTTTGACAGCCGGACACACACAGGCTGCCGGCGTTTGAAAGGACCTATGTAGACACGAGGCGTTCCTTGAAGTCTCACCTCCTCGAGAAAAACTCCATGCTGACTGATCGTTGCAGCCCGCCGATTCTCCCGAGGAAAATACGAAGGAGGAGGCATGTTATCCTGAAAAATTGGGTCTTGCCGGTACTGGACCGTCGTGACATCCGACACGCCGGGTGTAGGTTTTTCGAGGGATTCTCTGGGACATGGAGAAATGGAACAGTTGGTATGTTGCAACTGCACAGGATATCAACAAGCTTTCTCGTCGCTGTAGCTGTGTACTCAAAGCTATGCCTTCTATTGTTCCATTGCTTTGTCCGGGATCTCTTCTAAACTAGCGATCCGTGAAAGTATACTGTAACCCAGCCCAGGTCGTACTGGGGAGGATTTTCTTCATGGGTCAGATTTTTTACAGGAACAGGGTCAATGAGGATTAAACAAATTAACAGGACTGCTGTCACATCGGATAATTTTCTTTCCAATGGCACCACACACAAACTGTATGTGAAAAAAAATCTACAATGTAGATTTTGACTCCTTATTTCAACTTTACTCAACAGTTTTGCATTTAACGTGACTTGCATTTTGATGACTAAACGCAACAAAAAGGTTTGAATTCAAAGGAGGGGCAAATTTGAGACATTGTCGAGGTTTCAGAAAGGTTCAGTTCGGTTCTTGGCTATGACCTTTTTCTAAATCTGGCTTCGTCTACCGGGATCGTCCCCGTCATAACATAAATTTCAAATATATATTTTCAGGGGATAAAGAAAGATAGTCCCTATGTTGGTCAATGGTCAGACAATGGACAAGTTGATGTCCCTGTAGTAGATTCACTGGAGGTGGCCTGAGCAGGACGGTCTCGAAGCAGGGTCCTAAACTTCATGAAACACTGCCCTCTAGGCTAGGCGAAAGAGACGAAACCAAAAATTGTCAACAGCTCCCTCTATTGGATCCGCGTCGGCAGGAAGCAAACTTACTTCAGGCGAAGCATGCAATTCATAACATACAAGACCTTTTCAGATTCAGATTGTATATGTTGATTTTGGCTCAAACAAGGCTAAAGTACCCTCCTCGCGTCATTAAAGAGTGGGTTTTACATTCTTTTCTAAGGACTGAATCAGGAGATTTTTTTTTGCAATTATACCACCCTGGCTTTCCACAGTTACTCTGCTCTTGATGGTTTTTTATCACGGATGTTGTGTCTCTTGCCAACTTCGTACCGACTGCTTCCGGAAAAAAAATCATAAATAGAAACAGCTACCCACATGCAAAATACGTCATTACACCACGGAGGCAGTTCACGTGTGCTGAATCTTGGATTTCAGGTCCTAATGAATATTGAGTCACGATAACTGCACATTTTTACGCGCTTCATGAATATGCATTATGACGTCGAAGAAACTGGAACAGTGACTGGTTCTCACTTGCTTTTCTCGTGCATAATGAGGTAATGTCAGCAAGTATTTCGGCCAATGGCTGGCTCTCATCGGCGGGTGGCAGTGTTGTCACCAAAATCTCTAGAGGACGGCTCCTACGATTTGTGTTAATCTAGGCAGCTAGCTGCATGTGGAAATCTGCAGTATCGATGTACCGAGGACTGCGACCGAAATATATCGAAATTTATCGCTGTTCGTCAAGCTCGGATGAGAAGCCCATGTACTGTATCGAATTGAAAAGTAACACACCTCTACAACGTGCCTCTAGTTGAAGGTTTGTGAATTTTAACTTACCGTGGATAAGGAAGGAGAGCAAGAGATTTATTTCGAGTGAGTGAAGTGATTGCGAAGGTAAGGCAGGTACCTCTTTAACCATTACAGTTAACCTGTTTGTTGTGATTAAATGTGACTAACTCAAAATTATGAAATAACGAAAGATTTGCTTGCAGGTGGAATTGGCTGAAAGAGAGGTTACAGTGTTATTGGATACTGCTACTCCATGTGAACTTGAGTGATTTAGTTTTTATTTTTGAGCATTAATATTGAAAAAAAAATACCGTCTCGAACATGACGACATGTTGATGAGTATGACATCGTGCGAGCATGGAGAATCGGGATAATTGGTTGCAGCATGGTTGTGGTTTGGTTTCATCCCTTACCCGCAAAAACGTCATTCTCCACCGTGTTCACTATGATGCCAAACTGTGGTCCAATCATGGAGCTATTTTCCATGGTCTAACTAAAACGGTGGAATACGTGGGGAGGGTTTTGTTAATGTTACTCGGTAATGTATGTCAAGAATGCCATCTTGAGTGGGGGCGCCTTTATCCTTTGGCCTAACCATTCCGAATGGCGTATACAGAGATCGAGAGTTAACATAAGTAAATAAGTGTTAATGGAAGACCGGAGTGCCATATGAATACAACATGATTGAACTTTGAAGCATAGAGCAATATCAATCCTTAGGCTTTAATTAATTCTCCATGGTTACAAGCATAAAGCGCCATGCAGCACGCAAATACATCTTATATAATGTCTCACCCGCATTGGTCCTTTGCGTAGACCATGCGTAGACATGGTCTACGCGATGATTTACTTTAGAGTTTTAAAAATTAAGTCGGAATGCGCCACCCTTGTTCTCATGTTCCATGGTCGGACTAAGTTCACATATCTTAGCGGGATTTTAGTGGAAGTGGAAATGGCGCCGTTCCAAATCCAACCAAATTTAAGTGATAATCCATTCGTAGCGTCCTCCCTAGACTGGTAACGGGGAAGTCATGGCACCAACCCGGTCAACAACCGTCTGTAAATCTCATTACCCTCCAACGTGTAAGGCTGACGATGACTCGATGATGGCCCCCGTATTTACCTTGAACCTAGAAGCTACACAGAAACCTGCCATCAGACTAGGTGAGCTAGCAAGTAAGTATATAGGCACATAGAAAAATCCAAGTCTGTTGTTCCGCCTAAGGCTTGAGGTTATCAAAATGGTTACTATAGTCACCCTTCTGCCTTAAGATGTATTTCTTTGCACTTTCCCTGAAAGAGTTAGACCGGATTGGCAACAACTGTCAGTCACTCCATATTTGAACCTTAGGGCAAACTCCTTAATCTGTGATGACGTCATGGCATTCCACACATTTCTAATTTTGAAATTTCAAAGGGCGATGATTTGTGATAGGTGTCTTCTGTGTCTTCGTTGGAGCTCTCAAATTGTTGGTGCACTAGGTGGGATGGAGACGTTCCAGGAGTAGGGAACGCACCAACCAACCATCTTGCCTGTCTCCTGAAAGCATGACCACCTGTTACTTACCTAAAACCAGCAGAGCGAAAACAGATTCGCCGATAACGCAATAATGTTAACGAGTTAACGAGCGATCATTTTGTTTCCGTTAATTAGTCTCTCTGTGTGTGGGAAAGCTGTTACCCGTCGACAGCGAGATAAACATGTGGTCCGCAGGAGATAAACAGTTACCATTTCTGGAGTTATATATGAAGGGTAATGGAGATTCAGTTAACGCTCACAACCCCGGGCAAATGCCTTTTGTACACGCATTTTCTACCTATATAGTCCCTACAGTTTGATGTTTCGCGGATTTTGGAGAGGGACACCCTTTTGCTGGAACATTTCTAGCACAACGATGGTGCACAATTTTTGTGGATTATTTCGGACCACAGATTCGTGGGTGTATGTAGTTTAGAATAGGATTGAGGTTCTAAAAGTAGCCGAATACAATACTTAATACCCCTTTTTTGGGGGGGGGCATGAAGCAAGAACAGACTGAGACTACCATACCAATAAAGTTGTACACCACAATCGAACTTCTTGGGACGGGGGGGGGACAGGCAATCTGTCACACCCACTCCCCAGCGGTAATCATGCCCGTATAATTGGACAGTTGGAACGTACCGTAAATGATTGGCTATCGTGACCTCCCTGGGTCTTTAACGCTCGAGGCTCGACCGTGACAGGGACCAGGGAACAGGCCTTCACGGACAGACACCTTACCGATTTATCATAGTTTTTGTAACCCCGTCTGTCGGCTAACCTTTATAATAATGGACATTGTGTTCTGCCCCTTACCATATTGATTTGTGATCAGAAAAATTATTCAAGAAAAAACTACAAGTGATCTCATACATGCATGTCAGAATCTAAAGTGCCCCCGAATGTTATTCGGGCCACGATAGGACCGTGGCTGGTTTACTATGTCAGAGCATAGAGAAAGAACAGTCCTTTCTCTATAGTCAGAGGGAGTGTTCCTAATCCTGCAGTGAGATAACGATGTTCTAAGCATGATGTACAATTAATTCTGCTAATTATATATAATTAATTCTGCGTTGTGTCAGACCAGTGTTCCAAAGTATATTTTCTTGGAATGGCGGAATATGTCTTTCCTAGGTTCTTCCCTGATACTGCATCTAAGCAGGGGGTCCTTCCGTGATGTCTTTTCTCGGAAAGACGTCTTCCTCGGATATCCTATCTCAGAAAGGCCTCTTTCCCTATTTACTCTTAAAGTTAAAGACGTTTCTCTAAAATGGTTTCTATGAAAGACGTCTTTCCACGATATCTTGTCTTAGTCATGATCACTTGAACTTCAGCTGCTGTAAAGTGTTTGTCTGTGATATACTATCTTGGAAAGATGTCTTTCCGGAATGTTCTAGCTAAGAATGGCGTCTTTCCGTAATATCATAAATGGGAAAGACGTTTTTCCTAGTTATCTATCCCTTTCCAAGATATCATAGAAAGGCGTCTTCCCCAGTTGTACTACACCGTACACGTCCAAAAATCAGGGTATTCTGTCTTTCAGTGATAATGTCTTGGAAACGTGGAAACGCACATGGTCACTTTAAACTTCCGCATCTTTCTCATCCGCGGGAGTGAAATATTTCAAAAAGGGAAATCAAATTGCGGATTTCAGAAAGGGTTGACCATTTGCGCAGAGCAATGAGGCAATCGTGCGAATCGACCGATCGTGTCATATCATTTGTGGGTTATTCAGCGTTGCTCTTCTGTTTTCTTTCTGTCATCACGTCATAAAAGCATACATGACTTGTGCGGATGAACTCTAGACACCTTGCAACTTCGTTTATTTATAACTCGTTTATTTACAAGACGGCAAGGCCAAATCGGCCTTTGTAGTTTCATAAAGGCAAATTAAAAAAGAAACCAAAAAAGACGTAAGAAAATAGCAATGGAAATTCATGTGAGAATACCGAACAGGCACCGAGGGGGGGGGATCAATCATTGCATATTTTCAAACCCACGTCTAAAGTTTGCAAGCCATCTGAAATGTAGAAACCCTGTCGAGGTCTTATTTGCGTGTTCGGTGAACAGAAATTAAAATGCTTCAACAACAGCCACAAATACAGCTCCCTCCCGTAAAAAATTCCTGGATTGGACCCTGCTGAATGTTTGTTTATAGACATGAGTTTACACAAGGTGTATGTTTATGGATAATTTTAAGCAATTCATGTTTTTTTTATTTTAATTTTGTCCTTTTTGTTTCATCTTTTCTTGTCTTTTTGGGGGTTCTATTTACAATTTTGGTGTCACTCACGGCCTGCGCATTGTGAGTAAAGCGCCCTCTTTGTTATCAGATGCGCGTTTAGACTTTTGATTCGGGCTCACGGGGGTTGTAAAATTGGGTGCCTTGAACTAATATCATTTAAATATTTCAGTGCTCATTTCATTGTCAAAATATTATTTTTACTGCGTATATTCAATTTCTCGAAGGATTTTCAAGCAAAGAGATAAACATGGTAGAGTGCAGTACTTTAGTTTTGAAAACAGACTCTTCCCCTCCTGTCAGCGGTATCCTTCGTCCTCCCCGAAATATTGAATGGTATAGTCCACTTACAACCACATAGCCGGCCACAACGAATGTCGGATGTGGTAATGTTTTGAGTCAAAACGTTCAAAATACCACCCAAATTTTCCCCCTTTTCCGTCGAAAAGGTGTTTGAGTGATGAAAGTTCGTCATAAGTAGGATCGAGGTAACTACTTGGGGAAGAAATGGAGACATTATTTGAAGTATTTCACTCAAACTACTGGTGAGTTGTTCGCGCCCATCTGTGATTTTTGTGTCCCAAACTCGTGAACAGTATTTGTTACGAATCCGGTTCAGCGATTGACGTTATTTGTCTTAAACAGTTAAGTCGTATTTTATACTTTTGAGCGCGATTTGTTTGATTTTGACTTTGAAACCCTATCCCAGAACATCCATGAGTATGAAAGCTGATATCTGGTGTCTTAATGTTTACCTTTTTCGCAGATTTACTGGAGGTAATCCGATTAATGAATGCGTGACACCGACGCAGAAAGTTTTACCGCTTAGTTGCACCGTGATCACTCGTGGACCTTCGCCGGTGCAACAGGGCCCAACCACCGGCCTGTGACTCATCGTTGAAACACGCCGCGCCCGGACTGCCCACGATAAAACTATTAATTAGCCTGCCAGATCCTGGGACAGTTGATGAGTATTTCTGGACTTCTTTGCATTCGAGTGAACAATGTGTTGACAGCTTAAGCATACATGTAAATGTCATGACGAGTTGGTGAATTTTGGTGAATTTCGTTCTTGGTTTGGAACATTGATGTCACTTCATAATTCACTCGACTACAAACCATGAAGGTGACAGTATGTTTTGGAACTGTCAAAGTGGTGGTCCCCTGTGGGAGTGGGGACCTCACTGTTGCAGAATTGATGGAGAAGTCGGTCCAGAGATACAAGAAAGCTGCAGGAAGGGTAAGTACATGTACAATCAGGTATTTGAATTGCAGTCTTTGCCAGCAGAAATGTGTTGCAGTTCGACAGTGAAAGTTCAAACTCACAAATTATTCAAATGTGAGTTTATTTTTTTTAAAGAAATACCCAATAACTCAGTCACACAACAGTAATATCTAGCAGGTGCTTGTGTATCTTTTGTGCACTTCATTATTGCGTGTACCGTATCTTCATGTACATTGGAATTTTATGTCCTAAAGACTGGGTAATTTTTAGCTAGCTATTCAGTGCCAAACTGAAAACTCTTTTGTGAATGTTGGATTTTCGGTGGTGAGTGTAGTGAAGGACACAGCATTCAGCATTATCTGCAGTCAGCATGGATTAGGAATAATGTTGTGTGTAAAGTGCAGGGATAAGTGGATAGAGACATTCCGTAATAGGCCTATGCGCTATATAAGAACTGAGTGTTATAATTGATTATTATATACAATGGAGAACAGTTTGCATGCTTGGTATGTGGGAAATGTGAATTTGCTGTTGACAGTTCCAAGCAGGTTTCCACAGTAACGACTACAGTGTCAATGATTTCTAGGTTTGAAGTTCAACCTATGTTGAACCATGGCGGAATAAAAAAGTGCGAGTAACAAGCACGCTCATTTTGAACAACGGGAGAAAGAACGTGCCCATGTACATGCACTTACTGCACAAGTCTGCTGGAGGTTGAAGTCCATTAGTATGAGATATCGGCACTTGTCTGTGTAAAAGAATTATGCACCACTGGACTTAAAGAGACATGAATACTTTTTGTAAAAAGTACCAAAAAATGATAAAAAATGTACTTTCTCATGGAAGCGTGATTATCGTAACACCAAGTTAGGAAAACATTTCAAATTTTTTGGATATAAAAAATTATGAAATTGTGAGATTTCATGGAGTCCCGTTATCATGCAGAAAGCCAAAGCAGGCATTTGCTTTAAATGTTTCGTGAAATGCATTAGTACAATAGTTTGCAGAATGATCATTCTAGTACATGTACATGTAACGTTTGATTTACTGACCATCTCTTGTTTTGATGGAAGGGCATGGAATGGTTCAAGAAGGAAATGGTATAGGCCTGGTCTTAAGTACCCTACATGGACATAACGTTAACAATAACATGAAAGTTAGTATCACAATTTGAGCCTCAGATCTGAACAGTGATGGTAAATTCATCAACCTTGTCATGAATTCATGTTCGTGCTTTTAAATTTAATTAAGTGAAGAAATCCTGCAGACTAACAGGTGCGGTGTACGCAGGTGCAGTGTGTGCAGGTGTGGTCTGTGGTATGGAGGGCACACTAGCTCATTGTCTGGTATTCCTGTTGTGGTCAGTGTCATTGGACAGGGCACTTCATTCAACTTCAAGCTCAGAATATGGAGTTTGACTCTGTCTGTGGAGGACCTCTGGGGCAAATGATTGGATTTTGAACCCTTGGGAGATAAGGGGGAACAAGTCATACTAACTGGAGAGTTGACAAGCTGCTGTCCTGTCATGAAATCCTGTGAAGTACTTATGTAATGTCAGCAATTTTTCAATCTTTTTAAAGCTGAATTGGACGGAAATAAAGTCAAAGCCCAAGCCAAATGAAATTCAATACTTGTAGAAGACCCTGCCTGTATTGTGTGGAATTTAAAAGTGACCCAAAAGTTGGGAAATGATGGAAACCCATGAAGTGATACAAGCTCTTGTCTTCATCAGGCTAAATTTATAGTTTATGATAGCTTGATTCTGTACAGTTTTTGTGGAAAAAAGTGTTAGGCAGAAAAGTCAGTTCCTCCATTTCAGTCAGCAGTGAGGAAAATGAAAAACACCCACTTTGTTCCTTCTGTTTGAATGGAGTGGAATTAAGCCTAAGGAAAAGCATAAACTGAAAGTTGACATTTTCATGAAATGTCAAATGGTTACTTCGCGTAGTTGTTCCCAGTTGAAGGCCTCACTAACAAAGGCTTGTCAAATGAACATAAACTTGCTACCAGTCTAGCGTACACATGTCATGTACAAAACAGTGATGGCCACATGATGCCCTGGATTCCTAGCTCTGTAATGAACATTATTCCTCATTAGGCCATGTTGATACTGAAAGCAAAGTTGACTTTTCATTTTGAACTTGTTGAGGGCATCAGTGAAAGAATAAATGAAATTTTCCAGACAAATTATTAGGCCCACCTGTTCACTCTGATGAATAAACTGGAATTTGTGATAAATGTACTTGTACATGTCTTAGTGTTTTATATGTAAGATTTGAATAAAATGAAAGAGAGGCTTGCATCCCACAAAAATCCAGAGTCTGATCCCATCCCATTCAACTGTGAACAATTTAGAATACGGATACGAGGAACAAGATCAACAGTGGCTTACTCAGGGCTAAGATCCATATATGGCAGACAAATAATTTGAAGTACATTTGAGGTGACTAGGATTGGTGGTTTATTGCCTAAGTAATGGTTCTGTGAAAAAGGTTTTTTGTATGAAGCATGTAATTTCCTGTGGTTTTATTTCACTTCCATGCTCATGCAATCCTGCCTGCCCACCTGCCTTACACTGTTCCTGTGTTTGTGTTACCAAGATTTGCTTTAATGCTTCAGTGAACAAGCACAGTCTAAAGGGGCATTGTGCGTACATGTACATGTATGCCTCAACCAAATGTGATGTGTTTATTGGGACTTAAAAAGTGATTTATTACATGGAGTTTAAAGAGATAAATTTTTTTATAGTTTTTATTATTTGAAAAACATGGTTTGATGGGGAAATACTAATGCATGCACTGTGCATGCAGTGTTCTACATAAAATTCATTTTTTTGGAGCAGCTTTTCATAATTTCAGGAAATGGGACCCACCCATTTACATGTACCTATATGGGTAGTTTCAAATTTTTGCGTGTGAAAATTTACCCCCAAATTTCCTTCAGTTTACCAACAGTAAAAAAAAAATTAATGGAAAATGAGCAGTGAATTACATGTACATGTAAGCCCTCCATGATCACTTTTAAAGCCAGTGTGGAGAGTTCTAACATTCTGCTTTTTGGTAATTGTTTGGAATAGGTAGCCATCTAGCCATTTCATCTAACCATTGGTATTTTGTCTGTAATGGCACAGCACAAAGATAAACATTGTGGATTATTCTGCAGCATTTTTGTAAACAAAGCTAGGGAGGTCACCACAGGTCACCACATGGAGATACTGGGCTTCCATGTGTACCCCTAGTGTGTAGGATGGTAACCGATGAGGACTTTTATGTACATGTACCGGTATGCTGGAGTGAGCAAAAATACAATGTAGAGGGCTGTGAACTTGCGTAGTGCAGAAAGAGAAATGTGTCGGTAGATGTACATGTGGAGAAGAAAGTAAAGAAAAAGGCCAAGCTTACTTGCATGTTTGTTTGTGTCAAGGCTGGCCAAATTTGCAGTTGCGTGTTAACTGCTGTACTTATGTACACAGCATTGAACAAAGGGGTTAGTTTTAGGATGGTCTTTGTGAGAATGTGTCACCCCTTCACAGGATGAGTTTACATATAATTACTTCCATTGCCTGTTACATCTTAATGTCTCAACCCTGAGCATTCTCAGAAGGCTATGGGTGTGCCCCTGTTTAGTGACAGCTCCTCTCAGTCTCATTAACTAAGGCGATGGTGCTCAAACGGTCTGTGACTCAGCAGATGCTGTCTTGTCATTATTAAACTCCCTGTGCAGGTGCGCTCAGCTAGCAGGTTTACATGGTGTCTGAAATTCTCAGGAGAAAAGGTTCCGTAGTCCTTAGTTTCAGACTAGCAATCTGTAACCACACAGCGTATGATGTGATCATGCCTGTCGCTGTACAAGCATTAGGGAGAGGAGATGGAGAGGCTATGGGACGTTGATAACGGTAGATGCGGATGATTTTATTACACTCATCGCTCACCGAAAATACAAGACGAGACTTGGGTTCAGTGAACAAATCATGATTGAATTGTGGTCTGTCTGTCAGCATTCAGTTTGGTGAAATGCTTAAATTACGGGTAGAGATCTTTACCATCGTCTGCCAAGCAAATGCCTACTGAACAATGAATGTTAAAAATACATCCATGTTCCAACATTCATGTACATGTGTATGCAGATGTGTAAATTCTTATGACATAAGCACTGACAACGAACAAGCACATGTTGAGAATGAATTTCAGTTCCATGTAGTACAGTACAGCGTGCAGTACATGTACATGTGGTCGAGTTTATTGTAGAGTTTATTACCCATGTGGAGACGCATTCCAGTAGCTGTGGGCTGTTGAATGGTTGCAATGCATTTATTTCATGTCACTTGGAAATTCTGTTTTGTTGAAAGCCTTGTACCAGTGTAATTTGTAATTTTCACCCCATGGTGCACTATTAAGTGACATACTGTTAGTGTACCATCTAATGACCTTGTAGTCTTGTTCACACAGTGTCCAGGTTTGCTGTGTGGTAACTACATCATACATGTACATGTATGCTACATTGTACCTGCATAGTCAGTGATACATCAGTTCCTGATATGAGGGACAAACCGATTGAAAGTCCAACGTATGTGTCACAATACCTACCTGCACCTTGTACGAAATGCCTACAATTACATGTCATTGTGAACTGGAACGTGTACAACTGTATGCATATGAATTGTACAGGCAGAATGATGAAATATCCCAGGTTAGTACCGGTGCATACACATGTATGATGTACATGTACCGCTTGGTGTACATGTACATGATGTACATGTACCGGTCAATGTACATGTATGTACATGGTAGTGCATGTGGAATGGTTTTTTTTTTTTAGAAATAAATGGTCTGGTTAGGGGTCTCAGTTTCCGTAACTTAGATCTGTAAATGCCATCGTTTCTATTGATGTGCTCGTAAACTCGCTTTGCAATACATACCCCCCCTAATGTGAAAGTGTACATTTGAAAACAAATAAGAATCCTAATTATTAAAGGGTAGGGTATCTCTGTGTGACGTCTGTGCTGCTTGTCCTTCTAAAAACTCTTGGAGAGTACTTGAATCAATATGTTGCCCCTTTAAACAAATTTGAGTTCACTCTGGGTGTGCTATACATACATGTACAATACCTGGTATTCCATTGTCATTGGTTTCTCTAATCCCAGCCTTGAATATACATCTTTAAATCTCAATGAAAAACTTGAGCAAGTAGGATAAATTGATTTGAACGAGATGGTGACCCTGTTGAAACTCTTTGCTTGAGGAGTCGTGTCGCTCACTCCAAAATAAAAAATGGACTTGAAGAGATACCGGTACCTGTATTGTAAAGCACGTTTTATTTTCTGTAATAAATTTGACCTCCTCTGACCTGGCCTTATGTTGTTGATAACAAAATCCCAGAGTACGCATTCTGATTGCAGGATTCTTTGTTGTATGTCTAGGGAGAGCTGGTTGAATCAATGGTCTCATGGAAATGCATGCATAAAGGTGTTTTTTTCCCCATTTGTATGTCAAAGTTCAATCCATATTTGCATACGTTACTGGTGCAGCTGTCGGCCGTGCTGATAACTGTGAAGCGACAAGCTGCGGAATAGAATCAGGGCTTGATTTACCCAGTGCACGCATGCACCAGTGCATGTAGATTTTTGCTTCTGCACGTACACGTAGCTTTTTTACTGAGCATGCATGACGTGCATGTAACTTTTTAACCACCAACATACTCATTTCCCGCATATATTTACCAATAAGTGGGAATAAGAATAAAGTTGGTTGAATTCTTGACCAGATAGTGTACAACCGTGCTATTTCTTTCTCCCATTCCTCACAGCAGATTCATAATACATGTACACACCTAACCTTATCTTTGGCTTATAATCCTTAAATAATTGCTATATACGGGAATATGTGCTATCGGTATTTGCCAAATTATGGTGCATGTAGGTTTTTCCTGGTGCACGTAGGTTCTTTGCTCAACATGCAACCAGTGCATGCCACTTTTTGGGGGGGTAAATCAAGCCCTGAACGAAATACGTATTCAGTCTATGGATTTGGTTATTCAGAGTTTATACAATATGTGGGTGGTTGGAACAGATGAGAAACGATGACAGTATGTACACACATAATGCATGTACCTAGTCCAAACTTACATACATGTAGGCGTTCATGTATACATGTACATGTACGTACTGTGCGTGGTCCTTGACTCCATCTACACATATTGAGTGTTTGCCAGAGGCCCAAGCATTCTGTTTCATAGAGTATTTTTTATAAAGGTGTGAACCCTGCATATTTATATATCAAAACATGCATTAATTATTGAACTCCAATTTACTTGGTGGCACCGGTAATGTCATAAATTATTTGGTTTGCTTTTCGCTGACAGGTTTTGCTTTCCTGGAGAAATTTCCAACGTACAGCACGTACATGTAATGTTTTGTAGAATAATTCCTGAAAGCCTGCATTGAGTTTGCGTGTAAAAGAAAAAACCCTGATGGCCATGTTTGCAATTTGAAATATCAACAACCACGCACTCGAAACTAAAAATTGAGTAACAGTACATGTTTAGCATTGTTGGGAATAATGGAACTTCTAGCTACAAGTACATGTACATGTAATTAATTGATATTCTTCTATTGGTACTATAAAGTCCCCCCCAAAACATGTACAGTACAGTAGTTCTGTTTTCCACTACGTACAGTGTACATGCCATGTGAAAACTGAATGGAGGTCATAAAATAATGTTGGCACCATTTGATGCTGATTCAGTATCATTAATGGTAGTGTTGTTAACCGGTTAAAAGTAGAACAGCAAGAGAGGTCACCTGTCATTTGTTTCCAATGACATGAACAACATTTTAAAGGGCACTGTAGTTGCAAGTTCCGTATAGTGCATACTATACATGTACGTGGAGCTCTGTTGAATCTTTGTGCATTACAAACAACAACAGACTCATTTTTTCCCTAGCTTAATTCCCTTTTAAAAAAAAATTTCTGCCCAATGCTTTTAAGGGAAATTCAGCAAAATACATGTAGGTTAGGTCAAGAAACAGGAAGCTTAATTGTTGGGGGGGGGCTTACATTTAGTTTGGCCCCCCTCAGGATTTTGGTCTCTCTTAGGGCATGGAGGATATTGGCAGGAGTATATTGAACTGATCTCCAGGAAACAATATGTAACAATTCAGGAAGTTATTAAGGATTATGGAATCCTGTAGGTTGAGAACCAGGAAGTTAGAGATACGCTGTAGAGCAGACAGGAATATTGGTGCTAACGGACAGGCTCTGGTGGAGTTTTTTTCCTGGAAACAACCTATTGCATCAACATCTTATGTGTCCATGTACTGGTAGTTAAACCAGTGTGTTAAAACTTTTTAGCCATTTTAAATATACTGGTACATGTACAGGTGTTTGAATTTGTGTCACATGACTTTCAGGCTAAGTTTACTAGTGATACAACACATGTGCCGTAAACTAAACATCCATCTACCATATAATGGCATGCCAAATCAGACTTTCATATTCAACTCTGCATTGCAACTGTCAATCTCATAGGCTAATTGGAACTTTTTTTTTCAACTGTAACATTTACCATTCAACTTTTAAAAAAAATGGCAACATTGTATGAGTCAACATTTCTTTCGATCCCTCCTGAAAAACGTGCCAATGTAGTCAAAACATGTATAATGTCAACATCGTAACAAAAATGCCAATCTGGTGAAAAATACATGCCAACATTTAAAAATATCTGTCAAGATTCATGTGAGATTTAATGGTCAGTATTGTAGAGAACACACTGTTTGCTTTAACCTGCTGAAAACCTGTGCATGTATGCAAACATTGTCAAAATATTTGTACAGACCATGTGACAGGTTCATGTACATAGGATGCCAACACAAAAAAGAACTGCACATTATCTTCACACATACTGTGTGCATGTAAAGATTTCCTACCCTTCACTGAATTACCAGTAATACAACAACGTGATACAACACATGTGCCGTAAACTAAACATCCATCTACCATATAATGGCATGCCAAATCAGACTTTCATATTCAACTCTGCATTGCAACTGTCAATCTCATAGGCTAATTGGAACTTTTTTTTTCAACTGTAACATTTACCATTCAACTTTTAAAAAAAATGGCAACATTGTATGAGTCAACATTTCTTTCGATCCCTCCTGAAAAACGTGCCAATGTAGTCAAAACATGTATAATGTCAACATCGTAACAAAAATGCCAATCTGGTGAAAAATACATGCCAACATTTAAAAATATCTGTCAAGATTCATGTGAGATTTAATGGTCAGTATTGTAGAGAACACACTGTTTGCTTTAACCTGCTGAAAACCTGTGCATGTATGCAAACATTGTCAAAATATTTGTACAGACCATGTGACAGGTTCATGTACATAGGATGCCAACACAAAAAAGAACTGCACATTATCTTCACACATACTGTGTGCATGTAAAGATTTCCTACCCTTCACTGAATTACCAGTAATACATAATCAGCCCTGCCAACATGCTGGACTCCTTCCTGAGGTCAGGCATCACCACACAGTTGATTATAAAAGGTATTTAAATGAGCCTTCAATTCATGCAAAATTTGAATGTATTGTGTTGTAATGCCTGACCTCAGAAAGGACTATGTCAAGGTTGGCAGGTCTGCATAATGTAGTTATTGTATTAAGTACATGTACCGGTGCATGAAGAGACAATTCTCAACTCAAGTTGTTATTTGGAAGCAAGGTATCGGTACTTAGGTGTGTATGTTCATGTATAATGTCAGTACACCAGGGCCGTATGGTACTGGTCATGTACTGCTTCTGGTGTACTTTGTACATGTACCAGTCAGTACAGTGAACTTGTACATGTCATTTTGCATGAGAATGTACGGTAAAATTATGTTGCTTCTTCTAACTCAGACATTCAATTTTCAAAAGACATAAAATCCTGTAGTGGCTTTAAATAACCCCAACTGTCCCAAATCCTCCAATTTCAATATGATTTTACAGACACCCTAGTGGGTTAGGTTAATTGTGATTTGTGTTTGAAGTCAGTCATTTTCCATTGTAATAATACTGAATTGAGTATGAAGGATTAATGTGAGTGGTTTGAGTTGAACATAGTCTCTGGGTTTTATACTGGCATGATATAATCTTGCTATGCTAATGCCAACATCTTGCAGAAAGATCGACAGTCATATCAGTACAAGTGATTGGTTGTCCTTGGTTCCTCCAGATGCTACAGTAATAACAGGTTGCCCCTGTGCTGCAGACACCAAACCCCTATTTCTAGTGCATATGATTGTGACAGTGTCTGAGCACCCGCTTCACCCAGACCTCTCACAGAGGTCAGCCAAGGTCAGAGGTTGTCTGGGGTCAAGCAGTAATCACCACTACAACTTGGGGCTGGATGTTTGGTTGCTAGTGTGCAGAGTGTGTATGCACATGTACAGTGTATGTGCAGCGCAAGTGACGATGATGTTGCATACAGTCAATTTAGGAGAAATCCTTCGCCCCTAAAGAAGAGGTCCCGTCCCCTTCCTTGGAAGCGCTCTGGTCAAAATTTTAGCGACGTCTTAGAAACCCCTACTTGTCCACAATTGCACAAAAATACATGTACATGTATTACACTATGTGAATTTGCTGCAATGAACTTTACATGTAGGCCTACATGTGTATACAAGCACATTGTACTTTTATACTTCTTGCATGACTGGGTAAGATAACTTCTTAAAATGCAAACTTGCATTTTGTGCCCGACAGATCATGCCTCAAAGTAGTTTACTCACCAGAAATACATGTAAGTAGGAATAACATATGGCATCTGCTAATACGAAATCAAATAACAGGTGAATATTAATGCCTAGGTTATGAGTGTTCATGCAAGAGCAAATCTTTTCCCCTCAGTAATTAGCAATCTATTTGTTTACCCAAATGACCGCTCAATAAACCTACAGCATTCCTGTAATCATTTCTTATTGCGCAGCCTTCCCAACATTGAATGTCAGATCTCGGTGGGTTGATCATTTTACACTGGAGAGTTATGCCGGGAATGTTGAACAGATAATGGAGGGATTTCCAGCAATAAAGAAAGCCTGGGGTCCCAGATTGAAGCCCAGCATGTCCCGTGGATGGTTTGTACATGTGCTGAGGCTTCTACCCGGTATCTTGCTCCCCAAAGGACCACAGTGGGTGTACATTCATTCCTTGTTATCCAGCAAACTCGAGTCCTTGCTATGGATGTAATTTCACAAAAGTTGGTGCTCGTGCATTTACATCTCAAAATAGATTTAAGTTGCTGTAGACTCTACAATTGACACTTACAGTGTACATGTTGGTGGAAATTTGTCATTTCTGTGGGATAACTGTTTTCATTGAATGTAGGAAAATGTACTCCTTTTAATTTAAACCACTCAGGTCAAAACAAAACACGCTTGTACTTAAAAACAATGGTAAGGCATGGATTGGTCAAAGAAAGCTTGGGTGTGTCTTGACAAGCACCCTGTAGACATAAATCAGTCAGACACTTGACTCTTTGTACAATTTATGGGAACCTTTCAGTTTGCCAGTGACCTTAGGTCATTGACCTTTTACATCTACTTATGTACATGTAAATGCATTGTATCTGTGAAGGTTCTTCATTTACATCCAAATGTACTTTGCAGTGACTTGGACACAGTTTTGAAAAGTGATCCACAGTGATAAGTGTTTTAAAAAATGAAAGAAGGTAATCCTTGAACTCTTACCCAAGTTAAACAAGCACAAAGATACCATCCCCGCAAACTTTGGAATGAAGGGTTAGTTTTTTTTGATGATCAAGGACTTCCCGATGTAGTTTTAAACATTGACAGTTAAAAAAAATTCCTGAAATAAGAAATTATTTGTTCCTTTTCTTAGAGGGTGTGTATTCCCTTGTTAGTGCATGCCTGAGATTATTTTGTTTGTTTTGTTGTGTCATGTGACCTCCTGACCTTCAACCTTTGCCTGATCTTGGCGGTCTCCTATTCATCCATGAAGCTAAGTCTCCTAGATGCTGCAAGATGAAGTGAGGATTTAGTGGACCTGAGCCCGGTCCAAGTACCAATGACAGGTGGTTGACATGTCAGGAATTGAGCCAGGATTCCGGAGGACTGAAGGAGACCAGTTTTGATCATTGCCAAGACTGATGTGTCCCGAGACAGGATGGGCCGGTGCTATGTGCAAGACCAGGGCCCAATTTCATAGCACTACTTAATAGTTAGCGGAAAAAGTTGTGCTGACTATAGCAGAAAATGTTGTGAACAGTAAGCACTATTTCATGGCGGTGCTTGGTGTGGTTGTGCTTATGGTTGCAGGTGCATAGAGATTTCTGTTGTTTTGTCACTATGTGAAACAAATTTTTCCTCCGATGTTAGCGTGCCTTTTTTCCGACTGCTTGTGTTCTTCATGAAATACATGGAGCCTCTGTTAGCGTAAAATCTTGTGCTTATTATCGTCATGAAATTGGGCCCAGTTTCCAGTCAGTGTTCAAATTGCAACCTGTCAGCAAAAACTCAGACCAATTAATTGAGGAAATGAGTCCACAGTAAAACTGTCCATGGTCCACCTAGAACTTTCCAATGAGCCAGTTTGATAAATGCTAACAGTGTATGCCCAACAAGAAAGAAGGGCAGGAACAGTACATGTATGTATGCGCATCCGACTGAAGTCTGTCCAGTCGTTGTGGCAATACGCCAACTTGTATGTCTTTCGTCCCGAATGGCCTGGCCTTTTTGACATACTGAACTGGCTCATTTTGGCCAAAGGAGGGCTCCCTGGTGTGGATATTTCAGTGACTGTTTGAAAATGAAGTGCTTAGGTGGTCCCTTCATTGTAAATCCCCCCCCCTCTCTCTTTTGCACTGGTTATTTGTGGTGAGGCCAAATGACTCGTTTTTATAGCTGTAGCTGCCTATAAACATCAGAGATGGTGGCAAACAATAGGTCTGGTTCTTATTATAAATAAGCCTGACAGGTTGTGTACCAATTACTCTTCCTAGTTCCTTAGTGCCTTCATTCCAAGCTGACTTCAACTACTGGAGAATGGGGGAGGGGTATATTGGTCCCTTGGACATTGTGGTTTGACCATTAGAGTCACTCTTTCAGTCAGTGTGGTGGAAGCTTGGTTCAACTTGAGGGGCAAAAGTGGACTCAGAATTCAATAGAATCTCAGTTTTGAGTTGGTACATGTACATGTAGACTCGTCCCTCCACAAAGTAACCTCAAGACTTTACGAGAGGATATTCGAATCTACATGTATCACAAGTACCTGATGGACCATTAATTGTCATTAGAACACAATCTTGAGTTGAGTTCTCTGCCAATTTACCAGAAGTGCTTTGTTGATGCTGGTTATTCAATGATTAAACTGCACCTGTTAAACAGTGTTTGGGCCTGCACCTGTAGAATCTCTTAAATTACATGTACATGTACATTGTACCTCTATTAGTGGAATGACTCTATCTCCATAGGAACCCCATTTCATTTGCTTGCCATTTGTATACATGAAAGGTACATGTAATACATGGACATATGCAGCAAGGTATGAGACGGAGAGAACCCCCCCTGCTTTGTGTTGGCCATTGTCTCGCAGGAATCTGGGGAATTCCTTTCAGACATCTTGGGGGGATGTGTTAAGTAACAATAGCCTGGAATGTGTATAGGGATTGGACATGTTGGGGGGGGTATCCCTCGGTCTCATTTCTTGCTGGGTATATACACGGAGGGTTTGGGCTGAGGGCTACACTCTTACATGGTAGGTGAACCTGGCCAAGTCGACCCACATTTTATTCAGGGCAAGGATGGCAAACACACAAAGCATTCCTCTGCAGTTCATTTGCTGTGATTTCTTGGGCCACTGGAATGTGAAAAGGGCTAAGCCTGGAAATCTGTCACGCTCCTCAGACAAGGTTTCAACATACTCCCTGTGCCTCTGATTTAAAGAGTTGTAAATCTGGCTTTGTTGCACTGGGAGCGTAAAATTGAATGCCACCAATCTCATTCATCACTCATTTTGGTTTTTGGACCAAGGAAACTGCGAGAGACATGGTTCAGATTCAGCAGTACAACACTAACTTGCCATTATTAACAGTATAGAAAATTTGTACGTATTTAAAAGTTTAAGAAAAAATTTCAGGAAAATGCCAAATTCGTTGGAAAAACCAAGGTGCAGTTTAAAAAAGAGAGAAAAAGATGGCTTTTGTAATTGATTACTATCTCCTCTCCTAAAGGCTTAAAGCCAGCTATAATTCCACAAGAAGAATCTTACTTTTCCTCAACACCAGTCTTCGTTCAGCTGTTTCACAGAACTGGATCCATGTAAAAGATGTTCTAGATGCACAATACACCAAATGTTGCTGATCAGTTCCTGCATCATCTCGGTGTTCTCTCTTGAATGTTGGTTCCATTATTTTCTGTCTGTTGACCCATACATTTACGGGCCGAGGGTTTGCTTTCTCCACCTTGCCATGCCTGATGCTACTTATACAGTATGTATTCTCGTGACTTCGAGCCTGCCCCATTTTTTTTTTAAAGGGAGGGAGTTTTTGCTCCGTTCCCAGGGAGGTTTTTTATTCCAGATGCGTCATTACGGTGGAGACTTTTTTGTTTGGGACTATCTATTGCTGCATTGCATTTGTTACATGTACCTGGGTATATCTTGCTTGTCAACTCTTAATGGCCTACTTCCATTCAATCATCATAACCATTTTACTTTAGACAACCTCCTCCTTTTCTGTTGTACAACTTTCCAATTTTCTTTAAAACCTGCAGCCTGAATACTCTCTGTCTAAAGAGCTGATCTCAGCTGTAGTTTTGTCAGATTTAAACATTATTTGAAAGAGTTTCTGTACCTTTTCCAAACACTTGAATAAAATCTGTTCACTCAAAATCTAGGTGAATTACTTAAACCTGTTGTCCATCAATGCCTAATGTCATCAAATTTGTTCTCTTCAAATGCAAACATATCTTGGTTTGAGATGCAAGGAGTTGGAGGTATAGATGAACGGGCACCTGCATGGTACTGGTACATACCGGTAGGGGAGGGAGGTTCTCAGTGCCTATGCACAGTTTCAGGCTGGTGTGCTTGATTTACACTGTATTATTTATTGACTTGTAGTTTTTTTTTAGTCAGCCAATTCCCTTAAGACTCCAGTGCTTTGTCCCAGAATCCTACAAATAGCATCCAGCAGGCATCAGGGAATTTTTAGTCATTACTGTTTTCCCACTTTGAACATGTGTTTTGATTTTTGGCGCTGATTGTTTTGCGGTTTAAGTGACTGGCGTGGTGACAGTGACCTTGCCTGGAATGCGCAGGAGAGTTTTTGGAGAGCAGAGTTTCAACTGTTGTGGTTCAGTTTTCAGAAGGCCGGTGGCATTGTGAGGTTTGCAGTTAGTGTTCATACATACATGTACATGTAGGTTTTTGTTCCGAAGACTGCGGTTTGAGATTGGTACACATTACTTCACAGTGACTTTTATTGTAAGGTAAGTTTGTTTATTTGTCATTCTGCAAAGCTACTGAAGGTCTTCTTGTCAGAGGTAGTTCAGATTTTCCTGTTCCTTTATGTCATGTTGGTTGTTAAGGTCACCGTATTCGTGCCTGTGACTGAGCCGCCTTGTGAGTGGACATTCCTCAGTGAATGCCTGGGCTGGGTTCGTGGGACTTCCCTCAGTGTAAATGTACGTGTATAGTTAGTGGATCAGCATTGGTGGAGACCATGGAAATTATCCATTGGTGCAGTGGTATCGGATGTGGTAGAAAACAAGTGTAGATGTGGTAGAAAACAAGTGTAGCCTGACTGCATTGAGTTTGGTGTAACTGATCACATAGTTAAGCTGTCTGGCTTCCTTGCCCTTCGCCCTCCTCACTATTTCACACTTTAAGTTAACGTACATGTACATGGAAATCATGTACATGTATATCGTACATGGCCTGGGTCACTTTAACCGCAGCCTCCATGCTATTTGTCACCTTGGGAGTGATGATTGGATTTCTAAATTTTGCCCTTTCTCCCTTGCCTCTCAATAGAAATAGTCACGGCCTGAAAACTGGTCCCTGCAGGTGTACGTACATTAATTAACATGTACATGTTGTTTGTGTGGCATACTGGTAAGTGAATTGGACATTCTATGCCGACCCAAATCCTTGCTGGAAAGCGCTTGATGCTGCTTGAAGATGTATTATAATAAAACTGACAGACAACAAATCAATCAATTTTTGCGGAAATAGTTGAGTCCCACTGGAGTGTCCATGTGTTGTCCAATCCTGCCATACATTGAGTTATCAAAATGTGGCGGACAACGGACTGTGTAACATAATTTACCACTGCAAATTATAGCACCCTAGAGGTATACATACTCAGGTGGTAACATTGTTAAAATTGGTAACACATGCTTACACGGTAATGCATTAATGTGTCTACTCGTTTAATTTGGTTCAGTGATTTTTCTATTGGCAAGGATGTTATATTATTCCTGAGTTGCTCAACTGAAGCGTCCCCTGCCCTTGGGTAGAGATTTGATGAGGTTCTGCCTCCTAGTTTTTATCAGCTGGGGAGCAAGGAGCCTGGTGCTGCCATTGCATTTGATTAGAAGAAATATCAAGTATCCTGAAGGCTGTTTGAAATGCTAATCCTCTACCTGTTTTGGCCAGGAACTTTGCCATATCGGACACAATTCAACACTGTGTGTTCAACTGATGACACATACACTTTATTGTAGATTCAGGGCGTCGAGTCAGTGTGCAAAATAATGGTGCCAAGGCTCTGTAGTCCTCGATAAAAGAAGATTCCACAGAAGGTGGTGTTTGATTGTGGCAGGTATGGTCAGTTTGAAAGCTATGATTCCTATACCCTGCAAGATGGGATGGAAGGGTACCCCCCATATGTCCAAACCCTATACACACTCTAGACTGTAACTACATGTACATGCATACCTAACACATCTCCCCTAGATGTCTATAAGGATTCCGGAGATTCTGGTAAAACAGTGACCAACACAAAGGAGAGGGGGGTGGTCCCTTGGTCCCATAGCTTGCTTCAAATGAATATTGATTCGATAGCCTTGGTGCTGTGCCCAGGACTACCTGCACTGTTGCTGTATCACTATCAAGCTTTCCCTAATAAGCTGTGTTCCCACTGGACTTTTTTTCGGTTAAAGTTTACCGAGAAAATGGTTACTTTTCCTATTTTAAGTTTAGTGCGGACATCCTAGGACGTTTTCCTCTCGGTTACTTTTACTGAGCCGTGCGGTCATTTCTACCGGCCAACTTCTGCCCAGGAAAAATTACCGAGACACTTTTCATGAGATGGAAAGACTAAGTCCAGTGCGGACAGCGTGAGTCTGTAAAAGCATAGGAAAGTGGCTTGGAGAGCATACATGTACGGTCCATCTGGGTTGAGAACAACGGCATGCTGCATGCAGGGAAACTGTGCATGTGTATTGCACGTTTCCTCATGGTATGGCATTTGGCAAATATTTCCAGTAAACCTTTTGTCTTTTGGTCGCAATCATGGCAGAAATTTTTATTGACACTGTTGGAAGATTAACTGGTGTTAATAGTGCACCATTTCCAGATGATGATGAGGATGGTAACATTGTGTCTAAGGACAAAAATAAATGTGGAAGGGTCACGCAAAGCGCCCTCATAAGTCAACTTGCATTGCCAGCTCGGTTACTTCACTCGCGGTCTCGGTAAAATTTTCCTGTGTCGAAAGTCCAAGTTCGGACAGGGGTCACATTTGACCATTTTTATTTGACCATTGGCTCAGTAAAATCTACAGAAACCAAGCGCGAACACGGCTTTAGCCAGTAGCAACTAGTACGCTTTCATGCTTTGGAATGGTCAGATGGTTGGTGCCATTTATCACCTCTCTTGTGTTCTATGATTCTCATAATTAATAAAAGCAGAAGGTTGGTTGCATTTGATTTAGATTTGCTCTGTTTCTGCTTAATTTGTCAATATACTGATAGAGTTTATGGAGATAAGAGAATAAAAGGAAAATTCCGTTCACACTGAGACATTTCGCAGAAGAAAGGGTTAATGGAACATACATGTACCTGCATATCTAAAAGATATAAGTGCAAAATGTCACAGCGACGATAGAAACTTAAGTACACATATGGTGACAGCAAAAGTTCATTGGTTGTGATTTTGAGGTATTGATTTACTCATAAAGGTAATGTACATGTAACAGGTGTTATGCATGAAGTTCATTGTATGCTGTAGTAGATAACATTCATGGGGTATTTTACGAGGAGTGGCTGTCCTGAAAATGTAGCTGAACTCGTCTGACATTTGAACAATCTTCAGATGCCTTCAAGTGATCTGTTGTTCTTATCACCTTGCCATTTTGTCGCTGTTGAAATGGGAGTAATTTTTTATCACGTTCCTACATGCCGTTGTCTTTTTGTCCCGTTTGAATCAGCTGACCTTGCATTCCATCTCAAATGGCAACAAAAATTTTCTCAGAGAGTTCATGAGTTAATATAAACAATTATTCCTCTCATAAGACGATGTTGAACTACTGTCACAGTAGTGCGCCACCAAGAGTCTGCAATGCTTTGGCCAATCACAGTGTGCGAAATATGTCGACCCAATGAAAGAGTCAACAAATTTCGTTAGGATTGGCCGTATTGTAACCTCTTGGTGGCGCACTATTGTGAATCGCCCATATTGAATGTTGTTATGTAATGTATGGAGACCAGCTTTTCAAAATCACAGCACAACTTTTGTTGAAAATAACAGTTTGAGTTAAAATATTGCATTCATTGTCAAAGCTTTTAAATGTTTTCATTGATGTAAAATTCAGAAATATTCCAAGAGAAACATGTTACTGTGGTCAGATTGCCAGCAGTGTGGTAGGAGGGGAATAAACATTGGTAGCTGGTAACAGTGAAACTGAAACTGGTAATAAAAACTCTTCCAATCCCCTGATTCAGACTGAATGAATTCTCTTCAAGATACCGCAGTTTCCCTTGTATGTCATCGCTTTTATTATTTTGAGGTGTTCCCTTTTGTAAAGTTGGATGTAAGAGCAGAAGGTTTTTGGAGTGAGCCACAAAACAAACCACGAAACACAATGTCAAAAATAAATTGGCTGTGGATTGTCCAAATTTTCATGGAGAAAAGTCATCCCAAATTAGATATGATGTCATGGTAATTTATTGGATGTAAGGAGGAAATTTGTCATTATGGAAAGTTGTATGTATATCTACATGTACATGGACCAGTATACATCTAAACTGGAACACAACCCTAAAATAAAAATAGCTAGGAATAGGGTGAACAGAAGGAATATTGGAAATGTTGTAGGATCCTTTATTTTTTTCGGCAGAGAAGTCATCAAAGAACATACCTGTTAAGGTGTCTGTTTTGGCAATGTACTTTGGCATAGTCTTTTCTTATTCTTTTGTGACTAATGTTGAGATTCGTTTAGGACTTTTTCGTATTTTTCAGTTTTCATCCTTTGTGATAAAAATGTTCAGCATTTTTATGTTAAGTTGTTAAGCTCTCTTCAGCTGTACCATTTTGATAATGGTGTAGTTTTTTTCCTAAAGCCACAATTTTCCCCATGTTTTGCCAGTTTCATAAAGAAGTTTTCCACATCCAAATGACCCAGGCCACAAATACATTGCTCTGATTTTCTGATGTGCATAATTGCTGTCAGTGTTACTTTCCTTGCCACTGGATGACATCATGTCTGCGGGTGTTTGATTTCGCTGGTCATATTTCTAGTGACTGAGCATGTCTGGAAATCATCAAGATACCAGGGTGGGCCCTTGTGTGCAGTGCAGGCTGGGGCTGCCAACTTCTCTGTTTGTTTATCTGTGGGACACCTCGCTCTAGGCAGGGGTCCACAGGGGTCCACCAGTACTCTCAGAGGTAATTGTTTCCTTGAGACTGCATTTTCCATAGCAATGTATGGTGTAACAGGCTTGCTTGAACCAAGGAGGTAGAAACTACATATACCTCCATGCTTGAACCGACTATGCTTAAATGCAGTGAGGGTTTGAGTTCTACCTTTACAGGGTGTCCTTGCTAGTATGCTGGGAGCAGAATTATGTACATGTATGTGAGTGGCCTTCTTGCCTGTCTCCGCTGCATGTACATGTATTGAAACATGAGTGTTGCCGGGACTACAAAACTTACAGGAACCAATTTGTGTTCCTGCAATGTTGGTATGACTCTTCTAACGAAAGAAATTGCCTTGCCCTCCTCAGAGCGGTAATGGCCTGGGTGTGTATACATTAATTCCAGGGTGCAAGTGTGTTTGAAGTATTCAGGGCCAAGTTTTTTCTTTAATTCACACTTTGAGTTGATTTATTTGCCATTAGCCTTGCTTCAAGGCTGTTTGATGGGTGGGCATACATGTATCTGTAGTCACAGCTCCACTGGCTTGTGGACAGCATTCATTAGTGTGGTGTAAACAAAACAAGCCTGGAAACAGAAAGGTTGGCCATGTCCGGAATGGGCTTCCAGAGCTCTGGCTAGGTCTACTCTATTGTCTACACATCTCTGCACATTTCCAATTGAGCAAAGACCCAGACCTACATGTAGGTTTAGACAACGGATTCACATGCAGCCTCAGGCACTTTCTGTTAAGAGTATTGGGCAGGAGTACCAGGAAATTACTACTGGTTGGCTAAATGATGGTAACCAGAGCTCTATTAACAGCAATTGGGTATGCAGGTGTATGCTAATTGGGCAGGTTGTACAGGTTGGCCTAAAAATATACCTGGGGTGTGCACCAGGAATGCTAACTAGTAATGGTCCATATTTCACTCCTTGTGTTATCCTGACCTTCAATAAATTACATTACACCTTTTAGTGTGGACTGGTAAATGGCCCACCCTCTGTATGGATCTCCAGAAAAACAAAAAGATGGATGAGAGAATCTGGATGGGTTGATAAATGAGCATGTTGGTGTGTGAGGTGACGACAGTAGCTGAGATGAGAATGGAAGAGGTTGTCAAGAGGTTGGACTACCAGGATAAGCCTAAATCTGGACTCAGAAACCCATCAGGGGTGGATGATCAATCTCTCCTTGAACCTGCTGGATGTGTTTTGACGAGTTGTTCTAAAATTGTGCTCTGTACTGATAGAGATGCTCTGTTGCATTGGTGTAGTTGCTGGCTACATGTCTACATGTGCATGAAATTTATTGACTTTGTCCAACCCTAACATGGAAGCACTGTAACACCAGTGCTTGATACACACATGTACATGTACTTGTACATGCACGTGTATGTCTGTTCTTTTTTTTGAGCTATCTTGATGCTTCACGTTATAAAGCAAATTTATCTTTGGATCGTTCATTTTGGAATATTGCTGTACAGCTGACAAAATCAGAATCGAGTTGTGCACCATTTTTTTCAGCATTTGCTGGAGTTGGGTGAGCTAAACACATTTCATTGACATGCCTTTCTTTGCTGTTTTTACATATTCAGACTGACGAATACTGGGTCCGGATACGAAGCTTGAAGAGCGAAGGGGAGGAGGCCATACTGGATACAGATGACCTGGTCTGTGATGTGGCTGATGATAGAGAAAAGGTACATTGACATTACAAGCCTGGGCAGAGTGGTCTGGTATGGTTGATGCTGCAAGCTTCAGTCTTCTGTACATATACCTCTCAGTCTACTCTCATCCTAAAACATACATGTCTTGGGCTATGTTTGAAAGATTTGGCTGTGGCTTACTGTAGTACGTGTCTATAAGAAATGGCTGTAGCTGCTTGGCTGTGACCTCTATAGGCGTATGTGTTATATCTAGCCATAGCCTATATTTTCAGACTGTCCAATTCTTTGTACTCGTTGTAACCCCTTTCTTGAGGGTCCATAGGTTGTCTGTGAAGGTTGTCCCGAAATTTCTGAGTTCAGTTCAAAATTTTTTGAAAATTGAAAAAAAAAATTAGAAAATGTAAAGCGATTTCTAAAATGCTGTGTTTCAACTATGACCGAGAGCCGAGTGTACAGTGTATGTCTGAAAAGTTTGGTTGTGATTTTGATCCTAACTGTCATTTGTCTGAGATTAGCTTAGGTGGACTAGCTGTTGTAAGACTGCTATGTAAATGCTGTGGTTTTTATTTCCTAGTGCTTTGTTTAATGGACAGGTCTGCCAGAATTACACCAAGGATTGTTTCTTGCTGGTCACCATCAGCGGAAACTCTTGGCATTAGGGAATATGGAAAACTTCAGGGAAAAAACGGTTCCTTGTGGATTATTCCTCCATATTTTTCCAATAAATTTGCTTATCTTGAGACTGAAAAGATTCCTGTGCATCATTTGCTTCTCCGGAATCTCCTTTGGGTGAAATAAAGGAAGAAAAAGGAAAAAAAAAGCCTCCATTGTAATTAATCCTTGTCAAGGAAATGAGGAAATCTGGGAAAAACAAGATTTCGGCATCATTCCCAGTTGCAGGCAAATGCGGATCTGAAACCTTGCAGTAGCACTTCATGTATTACCACAGTAAGTGGTTTTCCTGTTAAGGATGGAATCCGAGGGCACATTGAATTGATTTCCCGCCGTAGGGATTGGAAGAAAAAAAAAAAAGATGACTGGAGACACACCAGTGTGCTGGTTGGTTGAGGAATTTTTTTTTGGCTAGGTAAGGGATTTGGTTCAGGAAGTGAGGATATAGGGCACGACCCCCTTCATCGGAATCACAGATGGACGACCAATAGGAGCTCAGTTGGAGGTACCGGCAGCATTTTTCTGCAGCAAAAAAATTGTCATGAATAGAATAAAATTATACAGTATTTTGGACGAGTTTGGAAACTTGCACAGGTGAGCTTGTGCATGTTTTGTTTACCAGGAAAGGAAGATAGTCATTTTTGTTCGGGGAATGAAATTTTCAAATTTCAATCCCTGAACAAAAATCACTGTCAATGGCTGACACTAGATCCAGTCTCCTCAACTGTCACATCAGCTTTCCACAGGTTGATGTCCAATTACTTGTAATCATTTTCTAATTTTGCAACATCCTGCCAATAGGCACTGTCTTGGCAGTTTTTTTTTGTGAGCATGTGGCCTGAAGAGTTCTATAAGTTACAAATCTATGAACCATAATGCCTCCTTTCTCAAACGTTGTTTTTGAGGAGAGACCATAAATTCAGCTTTCCGCAGCTCAGCAATATAGCTCTGGACATGCAAAAAGATTGATGACATCTCCAACCTTGTCCGTTTACTCGACCTGGATGCAAGGCTCTGTAAATATTATTGTTTAGAGCTAACTGGAATTCATCATTAAGGGCAGTCTTGACAACTCTTACATGGGTAGTTCAGTGACAGTTGTATTTGTGGAGATTAGGAACAATACCTACAATGTATGCTGGATGCTTGAGTTGTCTGTTGAAAGGGACACCAATGATATAAGCACTTTCCTTTTTAGTATAGTGCCCAGACTTGTCTGGTACCATGTGTACACATATGTGCCATTCTCATTTAGCTTGAGCTGGGCGCCAGTTCTCAGCTTGATTGTAATGCGAAAGGGAGAAACTTGCATTTTGAAGTTTGAACTGAGCAAAAGAGATGCCTGGGTTATCAGTCTGGAAATATCAGATTTGAATCTCAACCTACCTGTACATGTACCTGTACCAAAATAATTTGCAGAATACAACAAAAGAGAACAAAAGAGTTCATTTTCCCATGAAGTTACTTTTGTTGAATGATTTATGCCTCACATCATTTAATTTCGACATGGCCTTGGAATGCCCTGAGGGAACATGGAAGTGAAGTTTTCTTTTGATCAGTGGGTGTGTACAGGGCAGGCATTCCATTAACTCCTTCAAGGAGATGAGAACATGAATGTAAACTTGTGTTGGACCAGAGCAACAGGTGTCTCATATCTTATGCAGTGCTGGTGAGTTGCTAATCCAGAGGCTGGGATTGGCAGGCACTGATTGCACACAGGTGCCAGACAGGACTTGTGCAAGGTTGTCACTTGTGCAAGGAGGGCATAAGGTTTGGTCTTGGAACTCAAGTAAAGTGTTATGTAGATCGGCTCTATGAGTGTTGCATTACTGACTATCTTGCAGCAGTGCAGGCACCAGCATTGAACAGGGTACGGGGAATCTTTTCAGTTTGCGTTTTTTTATGATTTTATGATTTGGCAGTAACTGAACTTTGGTGACATGCACCAAAGGTTCCGCCATGTGACTGTTTTCCTTCCTCTGTTCTTGTCCTCATTCTAGTTCCATTTGCAGTGAGTTTGAATTGACATGAGCCCTGAACTAAAAACTGTCTTGTAGATTGGATGATAATCCAGATCCCTGGAGATCAAAATAGCGGTACATTTACCTAACATTTCGTGCATAAAACTTAAACCAGTGGATGCATTCTGTTTTGTCTTTTTTTGTAATTTAATTGGCGAAGTGTAAATGTACAGGCACAGGTCCATAACTTTCATGAGCTTTGTTGTGTGACTTCATTTTCTCTGTTTGTGACCTATTTTTCATCCAATGATGACAGTCTTTGCAGAGGTAGTTAACAGAACCAGTCCTGTAACAGTTTCTAGGCCTATTCTTCTAGCAATGGTTGGGATGTTATTGCCCAGAGAGAAGAAATTTTTTCCTGTCCTTTGAATCAGTTACCCTTGGAGTTATTCTGTGTCTTTTGTTGTTTACAAACCTCTTGAGTTTTTGTTTGTAAACTTGGGGCATAAACACCAAATCAAACTTGACTCCTGGTGGCCTCTTTACCTTAATTGGTTGGTCCCTTGCACATGTCAGCATAATGGGTATTCTGGAGGAAGAAATCTGAGCTGGGTTGGACCATCTATCTAGATTAGCATGTCACTCAGAGGCGGGTGAGACTGAGAAAGGGACTGTTGACAATTGGGAGCCTTAGTTGTGAAGCCTGAGAGGCCTTTTATTTGATTGGCTGAGCAGTTTCTACTGGTACCAACATTACCCTCCCCAAAGGGCTGAAAAACAATGGACCCCCTGCTAAGACGACCAGTTTTTGCAAGGATTGTACCAGTAGCCTGTTCTTGTTTGACTGATGATCTGAAGGTCAGGGGTGCAAATCCAGCTGATGGCTTTAGTCTGTGTCCTTAGGCAAGCTTCTTTACCTCAACTGGCCCCACTCCTCTGTAAGTGTCTACCAAAGTATACATCCGGGAGAATGGAGAAAACAAATACTTGTACATGTACCAGTTGAGTGAATTGTACATGTACATGTATATGCATGAGGTTAAATGAACTGGACCCCACCATATGTCCACATCATAGCATCCCACTCCAAAATATCAATCGTAAAGACCTCAACTTGAAAATCTGAAAATATTTTATATAAATAAAAAAATTTGAAGAATCCTTCAAATTGTTTTTCCTTTGTTCACTGTCTCTGACCTGATCTACTTTTTAGTTTGGCATGTGGACAATTACACACAGGCCAGTCTGAGACCTCTGTTTAGACTCTTTGAAAAGAGACAGTCAAAAGCTCAGGTCTCCAAATAAAGAAACTTTTATTGTCAGAGTCAACTTGAAGCTGCTAAAAGTCAGAGTCAACTTGAAGCTGCGCTTTGCAGTTTATCACCAGACTGTCAAGGCCTGAACCCTTTGACAAGCAGTAATTTGTTTCACCAGATAGATACATCACCAACAGGGCCTTCCACTTCATTCCTCAACAATACTTTTCCAATTTTCAAAGAGTTTGACCTCGTAGTAATAACTCTGAACTCCCTCCTGGTTCCTACAGCCTGCAGGTGTACTCTACCAGACATTGCCTAGGGATATGGGAGTCCGTTTAACCTCAGAACTTTGGCAAAATATGGGCTAAGTTGGAATCTGACTGGAATTAAACTAAAAGGGTGCGTCAGTCTGGTGGAGTCTGACTGCTTTAACCTGTTAGCCTCTAGCAGTCACCGTTCCATCATCTCTATATTTTTGAAAAACTTAGTCCTGTGTCATTGACAGTAGCAGTATGGCACAGGGTATAGTCCACACTATGTCACCTTTTAACAACAACAAAGAAAAATCATAAAAAAGACAAGTGCTAGAAAGCCAAGAGAGAGAAAAATTTAAAATATTTGACATCTGTTTCAGTCTTTCTGAGCACTTGGAGTGGAGGCTGTTTCCAATTTGTCGTCACTTGATTGCTCATCTGGTAGAAAGAGAAATACCCTCTAGCCATCTGCTAATTGCCTTTTCTGTTGGAAATTCCATCTCTTCATCTCCCTGAGCACATTACCCTAAATCTTGGTAGATCTTCAATAATCAGAACAAATCCTTGTTCTGTCAACTCTGTGTCTACCTTTTGCTTACTAGGCAGGCAGATGATGCGTGTTGCAGTCAATGGCATAATTTCTAGGATGAATATAAAAACCACTAATTTGTTGGTGCAGTTCATGTAGGTAAGTGCATGTACCTGCAGGCATTTAAGGCTATTTCCAATGTACTTGTTGCAGGAATTTGTATACAGATCAAGAGTGTACTGGCCTCTGTTTCCAGTGACTGTAACAACAATGAAGGTTGGGCAATCCAATCATTGAGCAGATCAAATTAAACTGAAGAGGGTAATGGAATTTGGCCAGAAAGGCAGTCATTTGCTATTCTTGAAGGGCACCCACAAGTAACAAGGAGTGCATTTGTTTATTTGGAGCCCTCTGGGGTTTAGGTTGGACCTCCTCTTGACTGTTGGTTGGGGGGGGTGCACATTTGTAACACTCCGAAGAAAGTCTGAGAGATACAAGAAACCATCTCATAATGGGGTAAAAATTTTTTGCACTTTATAACTTACGTGTAGCTAGAATCAATCAATTACAGGCCTTGGCTTAAATGGTAGGAGTGGCTGTGAGTGGCTTAGCACAGCCATGGCTGGAGACAGTTTGTGGTAACTTAGGGGAATCATGTGAGACCACTTTGATATGACATTGTTGCAGATTGAATCTTGAGGCAAGTTGGATCAAGGACCATGTAGTTAACCAGAGTTTGACTAACTCTAATTGAACAGATGTCAGTGGACGATGGTTGGACTAGTCTAGTCAACTATTCGGGACAAACCGATTGAGGTTGGTTGCATCGTTGGTTGCCATAAATCATTTTAATACAGTGCAGAGAGGACCAGTTATATAGCAGAATGCTGGAAAAACAGTATGTCACTAGTAAATGACCATTTTCACTTTTATTTTTGCTATTTTGCCTATTTGCGGCCTGCTTTTCTTTGCCCTTCTGCCTAATGACCTGACAACGATTGATTGACTAGGGTCATTTGCACTTCAACTTCACTGCACATTCACTAGGTACGTCACGAACCAACTGCTTGTTAACTAGTGGTCCTGATTGAACTTTTTTTCTCTTAAAACAAGCAATCAATTGTGTTGCATCAAATTAAAGTCCTTTGATCAGTAAAAACAACATTTCCATTTGATGTCTCCTGTTGCTCGAAAAACACATGGGTAGGCCCCTACATACATTGTACATGTACATGTAGGACCTGTGTGATAGTTATTGTGGGGATGTAACTTTGTGAGGACACTTCAAAGTCCTCACATATTTCTTAGAAGCCTTCCTTGTGATCCCTACCAGTACACATAGTCCAACGTTGTTTTCCTTGTACCACCATGAAATTGTTGATGACTTTGGAGGGTCCCTTTACCAGCTTGTTAGCCACCCTGTATGGGTGCTGACAGGTTGCCTAAGTAGACACAGCCCTGGTCCAATATCACAGTGATCCCTTGGATTTGGCTGTCATTGGGCCTCTGTCTGGCCCACTTTGTCATGTTAAAGGTTGATGTACCATGTGTTAGTTTCTCCTAAAACAGTGTTCTATTTAGCTGTAAGTCAACTTGAAAAGGTTGAAAGCTGAAACCCAAATGGTCCAGTCATTAGGATAGTGAGCTAGACTGTAGATTAGAATACTACAAGGGACAGGTACTTACAGGCACTGTAGAATCAACATTTGTTGAGGGCATGTACGCAGCAGTGATTTCAAGAAACTCAAAGGAATTTAGGCCATATGAGCAATGTTTGTACCTTTAATAAAGGTCTTGCATATTTGTAAAGGGTCCTTGTACCAAGTAGGAATGTAGAGAATGGGTAGCTGGCACAACTTGGATGGAATAGGTCCAGCTTGCCTGGGTGTGTAGGTTGTCTGTCTTGTGAGCATGGACATGTGTCACATCCTTGGTTAAAATCGTACTTCTGTGGCTGTAGATGCTCTAAAACTGTTCGTCTGTGTAAGTTCCAAGAACTCTCCATCAACTGCTGAAGTTAGGAGACTCCAGACTAGACAGGGTGCCACGCTCAGCCAGGTATGGTAATTGAGTGGCTACCAAGCCACTTGTAAGAAACTGATTGTAGTGGGTCATTAATACAGAGGTCAAGAGTTGTCAAGTTCAGCTCTTCCACTGTGGAATTTCTACTTGAATGGGTCGGAATTTGTTTGTATAGTTTTGTTATTTCCTCTAGACTTCGTCTACCTGTTTGGCATGGAGCATGGACCAGATTTCTAAGAGGAGTCTGTGGGACGTGAACAAGTCAAAGATCTTTAACAGGGTTGCCAAGAGTTGATGAATTCTAACTAGTGGCATCTTTGGTGCCATTTGGTCCAAATGCCAGAAGCACTAACAGTCTACGTGTCCAGTACTAGTGGTTTTCTTGTCAGTGTTTTCAGAGCTTGGTTTACATGCATCAGTTGTCAAAATGACAAGTGCTGTTGTAAGAGTATGGCCTGACACGAACATTTGTCTCTAAAGACTGCTGTGCTGTGCCATACTTGGCAAATTTGATGGCTACCTTAATTAGGCAACTTTTGTGCCTTTTTGAATGACTGTGTCATGCTCAATCTGAGTTACAACTACTGTACCAGGAAATCTATTTTGTGCAAGAAATATCCAAATGAGTCTTGTCTCAAGGACCAGTCTTGTGCAATTTTTATTCTTCCGTAAAATGTGATCTGTCCAGCCTACATTATTTTATATTTGAAGGGTTTATTTCCAAGTCCGATAAATCCATTCGAGAAAATGTGCAGTTTTCCACAATTGTGACACATTAAAGAATGAGTGTATTAGGTATAGATCTAAACTTCATTTTTCACTATATGAAATCGTTAAGTTGTGTTTAACTCAGTGTAAACCTGTTGAAACTGACTGCAAGGGAATTGGGGAGGGTTGGATTCTGAAAAGCACCTGAATTGGCACTGGAAACAGCTCTTCATGTTGGCCTGCAATACCCCCACTGACTAGTCTTGTCTCAAGGAGCAGCTCTGTGTCTCTTATGGATGGAACAGATTGAAACAGTCAAGCCTGCCTGTAGTTGTTTCCAGGAGGCAACTTGTCATTAAACTAACCATAACTCAAAGTCACTCTATGAGGGCTACATGTGGGAGACATTTGGAAGGTGTCTGGGACAAGCCAGTAAAAGTCCTGATGTGGCATATTACACAGCCATCAGGACTAGCTTTGTGTCCTCCAGTCAGGATGGCTGGTTGGGGGTGATTGATGTAAGGGGTCCCCATCAGAACACTGTCTTCTGCTTGCTTTCTCTCTGGTGGGATGGTACTGGGAAGAATATGTTCACACATGTACACCTATCAGGGTCAGGAATTTTCTGTAATGGAAGAATTTTAACAGGTCACCACAGTGTACTGTGTTGAATTTTGCCTCAGGTGTTAGGAGCTGTCATCACTGGTTATGCTAAAAAGACTCTACTTGAAATGTTTGTAAGGTCTATATACATGTACAAGTAGTTTTGTTTTTGTTGGGGCTCCTGGGCTGGATTGATGGGTCAAACTTACAGTTGGCCTAAGTACATGTACATGTACATACATGTATAGTGGGGTTATGTACAGTTAACTACACACCACCTGTGTTCACCTACATGTGCAGAGAACTCTGCAGAGAGCCAGTCCTGTAGCATTATTTTGTAATGCCTTAGCTGTATGGAGCCAGACTATTTCTGCTTTACCTTTTAGAATGGGGATTCCAGCTTCCTGACTTCTCTTTAGGCATGTTCCAACAGGTTTTTCTGGATCCCTGGTGCTATCCCCTTTTCAGATTCACAGCTAGACTGATTGGAAAAGGACAGAGGAAAGTCTCTGTTTGTTTGATTGGGGATCCTCTGTGTAAACAGGAAGAGATTAACACAACACCAGTAGTGTTTATAGGAGGAATGTGCCAGTGTACATGCTGCAGATAACAGGCCATTGCTTGCCATGATGAGCCCAAGTAAATAAGGGAATAGAGATAAGTAATTGCCTGCAGATGGATGGAGAGGACTATGGTATATGTATCTACATGTGTGTGGCCAGGATTGATCTGCTGAATGTTTACAGTTGGCTTGCTAAGCTTCTACTGACCACATCCTTTGCTCCTCCCCCCCAAAATTGGCCCCACCTTCTTGGTGCTACCCCCAGAACTGTGGGGTCCGAGGTCCGCTCCTCTCCTACAAACGTCCGCTCCTCTCCTATGAACGTCCGCTCCAAGGATCCACATACATGTACATGTACTGTAAATTTACTGTAATGTAGATTAGTTTTAGATTTTTGCCCTGCCCGACGTGTATTATCACACTGTAAACTCAGTGTTTGCCCCCGAAGGCTTGCGAAAAAACCACAAGCGTACTTGGGTGGGACTCGAACCCACAACTTTCTGCTTACTAGTGCAGACGTCTTAACTGCTGACCACTGAGCTTGCCGGTGTCGGCTGGCTGGTTCGAGTCAGATGTAGCAGCGGGTACCGTGAATAACTATGGAAATACTTAAATGAGGTTGTGCACTTTAACACATACCGGTACAAATATGCACGTTACTGAAACAACAGGACTTGTGTCTTTTCACTTCAAAATATTTGTATTCATGTGTAAAGCAAAAGTTGCCGTAGAAAGAGAAGAGTACACGTCCACGTGGTGCTGTTTATCATTAACTGTTTATTGAGTGTTTTCTTTTTTTCAGCTCATAGCAACTTTTGATGAGCAAGATGGTCCTCGCCCATCGGGTCACCTGATCACAGACGGCACCAGTACCTGCGCTAGCTCAGTGGGCACTGCTAGCCCCCCGCTGACCTTCACCAGCTTGGACAACGTCAACGGACCTGCCAACAACAGCAACAACAACAAGATGCTGGCCAATCACTACGGTGACTTGGATGATCCTAGCGATGTGGACGTGGTGGTGACTGGAGATGAGGTGTCTGCAGGTTGGTGAAGGCGATGCATTTTTTGTTTGAGGGATCCGAGGTCCCCCCTGCAAAGGACCCTGCTGTGTTGCAGGATTGCACAAACAGTGCATCGGACAACGATTCACTTGAATAACAGTAACTTAAATGTGTTAAGATGGGAATCAGCCCAAGTATCAATTCATATTTTGATAATTTGGCTAGTACTTGGTAAGTGCTCGGCTACAGCGCCATTTTAGTGAATCGTTTGGCACGGTGAGAAGCTCGGTGGAACCGGACTTAACATTTGCCATGTGCACATGGTAAACTCATCACTTATAGTTACATGTATGTATTGGCCACCAAAGCAATCATACTTTTGCTCTACAAAATGAATGGGTATGACCTGTTTCTTAGTATAAGGGCGTGGCGCCAAATTTTCAGGAACATCGTAAGGTAGATGTCTCCTACCAGTACGAATATTTCCCTGCCCTCCTTCATTCCAATTTTGGTTTCAGTTATAGAAGCATAACTTGAATATTTCGGCCTTCACTTCTGAACCTTCTCTTCCATTTCATTTCAATTTGCCACACAGACCAGAGCAGACAGGCTGTTAGGGGTACCCAATCATCTACATGATCCCCTAAATCTGTTCCAATTTCACCTGAGCAATCCACTCACTCCTTATGTATACCCAGACTGTGGCCTTGAGGTGGGCTGGCAGTGTGTGGCATTGGGTGACCAAGGCAATTGAGCACCCCCCCTGAGAAATGCCAAGCAGTTAGCACTGGCTAGAACACAAGGCCGCTGGAACTTGTGGAAGGAAGTCAAGTGATTTTGCAACGTCCACCTTGCGGTTTTCTATTTAATGTTTTGGGTTTCATCAAAATTGAGCAGAGTTTCTTTTTTTAAAGTTTGGAAGGTTCAGGGAACTTGATCCAACATGGCTTTCCCTGTGATTAGAGCAAATACATGTACTGTACATGTGCTGGTAGAACTCTGACCAGAAACTGGACCCATGTCACCACTTTCCAATTATAGGATCTACAATCTAGTTAATTCATTATGTAGGGTTGATGGGACTTTAATGGGTACCAGACTGGGCAGTGCTGATGCTAATTGATGATAGATTGAATTATGGAATGCACTGAGGCAGTAGGATGCAAGACAGGTGGTTGGTCTGTTGTGAGTGGGGAAGGGGAGGGATAACTTGTATGACCAGGTCTGGCCAGGGAAGAAACCATTCTGCTGTTGGTGTGAACATTAATGCCAACACCTGCTGTGTGCTAGTGTATGTTTATGGACACCAAGTGGAAAATAATTGGTTTACCTCTTGCTAAAGCCCAATTTTATAGCCCTTCAAAAACAATTAATACCATGTACCAGTTTGGGATTTATTAGCAAAAACAAAGCTGGAACTTGGACAGTGATTACAGAGAGTTTTTTTCACGGTTTGTAAATATGCAAGCCAAACTTTCGATAATTAATAGTGACCTCAGTGTAGTTTTGTTGACCCGCTGCAAATTCATTGACTTGGGAAAGTACAGAGATCTAGAATGATTTAGAAATGAACAAATGAACAAAATAATGGCCCTGTTCATTGCATCTGAAATTATTGATTGCAAAAGCACCTGCCGTTTTACCTTGTTTTGACATTGTGGATGTGCTGCTATGCAAAGGACCCATACAGTTCTTTTTGTAGCTTCAATACCCGTACATGTATGTACATGTATGTGCAACATGTGTGGTTGTATGTGAAGTACATGTACATGATACTTGTATTACTTACACCAGATGAATAGCCTTGTTTCAAGGCTTTGATTGAGTAGCCTCATTTCAAGGCTGTTGCCATAGTTACCTGCTCAGACTTCCCCTGGTAGGGTGGAGTTAGCAGTAGGGGTCCCTCTGTACCAGTTGGGACGGGCTCTGTAACCCTGGCTCTGTAACCCTAACCCTACAACATACATGTACACTGTAACCTCCAAAACTTCATTACAATGTGTGTCATCAAAAGACCTGAAAAGATATGAACCCATAAATTTTCAGAATTCTTGACAGGTTGCCAAGGAGATGACAAAAGTGAGTCATGTTTATGTTTTAGCACATACAGGGCTTGGGCATAAACATGCTGTGCACGCCCAGGGGAAAACAGTTGACAAACATGGCTGGCCAACTGGGCCTGAAAACCCCTCAGGGTGGTGCTGACATGAAGTGTCTGTCAGTGACATTACTCTATTGTGTTCTGTAATCAGCTTGGAAGAGCCTGCCCCCCATGAGGAATCAGGAATGCTGGGGAAAAATGTTCAAGTTAATGTGTTGGACTTGAGATTAACAATGCACTTGTGACAAAAAGTAAAGCACGACCTTTGGTATCACTAATGTTTGGCTTAAATTCCATTTCTTCAAAGATTGGGTAGAAATAGTGGATATTTCACAGAATTCTACCTTTTCGTTGCAGATCCAAAGCTTCATGTTCGTCGTGGAAGTGATCCCATAATGCCTGTGGTTGTCAATGGTGACCCGCAGAAATGGAACGGCAGTGACAACCAGCCAATTGACTCTAACGGCAATACCATAACCAAACACACAAGGGTGAGAAAACGTATAAACATTTTTCAACCCAAAGCAGTACTTGTCAATGAATTTGTTACGAACGATAGAAACAATGCTGAAGAGTATTGTTTCAGAAGTCATCCATGTTTAAGTGCTTCTGAGAAAACCATATTAGGTAATGCATGTTAGATAATGAGTTATGAGCACTGCTCTGTAGAAATTCTCCAATGTATTGCATTCCATTGTTCTTGAATCTGATATGTAGTACCACCAAGGTTATCAACAGTCCATTACTGATAACAGAATGAGGAAAAAATGTTCTTATGTCTATAAAAATTGCTGTACATCGGCGAGGACTGATTGAATTTCATTTCACTGCCACCAAATTCTTGCCTAGATTTGTGTTGCGATATTGAGGTATGCTCTTTGTGTACTTGTTAGCCCTCTTCTCTTAAGCTTTCATTGTACTGCTGTGTTTGAACCGGACTGGTTTTTTATTTGCTCGTCAGAGTCCAAGCTTGGAGATGATCAAGAAACGACGTAACAGCCGCGACGAGCTGAACAGTCCCTTCCAGCGGTTTGGTCGCAATTCTTCCCGGCAATCCATCTCCAACACGCTGGATAGCGATGTGATGTACAAGTGGGCTGAGGCACAACAGCGTATGGGGAACAAGGTGAGGAAACAGAGGAGTCCTGCTTCCTCCCTCTGGAATAGAAATGCTTTATCCATTTTTTGTCAGAGTCTGTTCAAAGGAAATTTCACTTGTTTTAGAATGTCAGGTTTGCAAGTGTCAGCACTATGTCCTTTTCAAACCTATATTTAGGATTTTCAGTCTTGTAAACGTCACCTGATATGCCAGTTTCCAATTTTATTTTATCTGCTGTTTATTTCTCAACTTGTCACTCTGAAGAGGGTGCAGTAAATTCAGCAGTGTTTGTAAACCATCGCAAAGCATTAGTGTATTAGATATATTGTAGGGCTTACTTGTAGATTTACAGAGGGAGTTGATGACAAGCCATTAGATTTACAGAGGGGGGTGATGACAAGAGTTCATCAAATACGGTACAAGTGTGTGGCCCAGACTTGTTAGTGCCCACTACCTTGTTTGGCATACTGGGGACAATTTTCTTGAAAGAGTTGGAGTAGAATTTGAAGAGTGGACTTGGTAATTGGGAACAATTGACCTGAAAGTCATGAAATGTCTGGGGGACTCTTTTTGACCTCAAATTATTTTCTTGGCTCTCAAATTATCATCTCTGTTTATGATAAAATAGTTTTGGTTTGTTCCAAAAGCTACTTCAAAATGGAATTTTTGTCAGTTAGTGACCTGTGTCAAATTAAAGATTGTAGTGGTTATTTTCCATCTTGGCTGTATTATTGTGCAGTGAAACCAAACTTTGCTGAGTGATTGATAAGATGTTTCAACAATATTTCTGAAATGTTTACAGTGCAACAAAATTCACTTGAAAATTTCCAATTTTTCCAAACCATTTCCTTAAATTTTGGACACCTTCTTGGAGATTTACTCATAATTTCCTGCTCTAGAATGTGCATGAATTCCCAGTAATTTACATGTACATGCATGAGCCTTGATAAAGTTATTCTCCATGTGTCCATATTTTGGAATTGCAGACAATCAGTTTGTTCTTGATGGTCAGGCGCCGCCTTCCTGTCCTCAGATTTAGTGGGTGGACGAAGTCACTGTAAACCTCATTAAGGGCAAATTGACTGGATAACCACCAAGGCCATTACTTTTTTTTGAAATCAAGGAGCAACTTGAACTGCGACCTTTTCCCTGAAGCATTGAGGCTTTTATTCCATTAAGGCTTGGAAGTGGTTCTAGCAATGGACAGGACAGACATCAGAGTTGCCAGACTTTTTTTTGGAAAAATTTCAAAATCAGCAGAGCTAGGGTAGTGTTTTTTTTTTCAGTGCCTGCTTGAAGGAGACCACAGGTGTTTATGTTGTTAATGTGTATCGGTTGACTTAACTAATTCTACCTCCCAGAAGTTGTTGGGCTAGGAGTTGAACTTTTCAAAAGTAGCACCTGACGCCAAAAGTACTTTTTTGGCCGTTGTCATGGAAGTAGTTTCATGAACTGGCGTTCTTGTGGAATATGAGATACATGGCACTTTATAGTGATTCTAAATTCTCTTTAGGATATTCTACCCACAATGTTCCCTTCTTTCCTCAAACATGAATGTTTCAATGCACAGTATGCTTGAGGATTACATGTCTTATTTTCATTATTGGTAATTTTTTTTGGGGGGGGGCTATAGAGGAGGAAACCTGCCCCAACAAAAAATGACCAAAAGAAGAAAAAAGAAGACGGCTCTGATAAAAATGCAGTTAGTCTTTTCATTAAATATGTGTGAAAGTTATTAACTTATTATAAGGACTATCATTAGGAACTTATTATTTTTGGAAGACAGTTAATTTTTTCAAACTTTATCATCAGTTTTTTAATGGGAGTTTTGTTCAAATTTTGGGACTAGGTGGAACGAAAATTTGTTTGCTTAATGTCAGTACAGGAAAACTACTCTTATTGTTCTTTGGACTACAGAGCAAAGATGACAATGATAGCTTTACCAATGTGGAAAGGGAGGAGATTGTCATTAAGAATGACGGCACACCCCTCGGCATCCAGATTATTGCAAGAGTGGAGAATGATGATGGAAGGTGAGCTCTTGGAGAAGTCAAAGGTCAAACAGGGAGAGTGGAGCTGTCGTTGTTTTTCATTTGAGGGCACTGTGTGTTGGAAGTTTGTGGGAACTTGCAGAAAAAGTCATGGTTCTCAAGTTCATATTCAAATATGTATGTGTATAAACTTTGAAAGTCTGTTTTGTTTTGAGCACTTTGTGTAAGACATTGTGATCTACGTTTTTGTAATCATTTTTTATTCTAAGCTAATTTTCATCCTAAGGATACATGACTGTTGTGCTGTGGTTTTTGGGAGAAGAAGCTGTCAGAAATAAACACCTTTCCTTGATATTGTAGGGAAAATAATGCTGATATCTTTGCTTTGTCCAGTGCGTACGGGTTGGTCATCCATGGGATTGAGACTGGTGGCCGAGCGGCCAGAGATGGTCGGCTGAAGGAAGGGGACCTTATACTAACCATCAACAAGCTGGACATCTCAGAAATGACCTTTGATAGGTGAGGCTTTGGTGTCATGCAAAGCGAATCTTATATTAGGAATATTTCCTGAAATTTGTCAGAAATTTTAATAAACACTTAACTGTTTTAATATATTTTTTCTGAAAGAAATTGGGTTTCTCCTTATACTGCTTGAATTTACATGTCTGAGTGCTCCCTTAAATTCTGAAAGAAAACAATTGGAATTTGGCGAATGATGTTTGGGAGATCTTTCATGTGGCATCAATGTAATAAAACTTGAAAAAATTGAAAATGATACCTCTGCAATTTAAAACCTGAGAAGTGGGTAATTTAAACATTACAGACTTTCTCAGACCAACCCTAGAATGAACTTAGAGCAGTGATGACAGACAATAGGCTGATCGAGATCCCTCACGACCAATTACCATGAAATTAAAAGGGACAGAAGTCCTGGCCTTGCTATATTTCACTCAATCTTGGCAAGCTGTCTGGCTGAGTTGTTGAACCAGCAACCAGTTTAATCCACTCAGCAGCAGTGGTTTGAGTAAATGTTAGAACCTGTGACAGGGAAAGGATATTACAGGTACTTTTTCCCCAGGGATTTTGTCAGGAATAGCCTTCCTTGTTTCTGTTGAGTTATGTTAACCAGCTCTGGTCATATTGCATTCATGGTCACCTTGGATAGATACATTCTCAAGACTGTGAGTGTGAAAGGAACTTTCAATCAAAAATTTGTATTATTTGTGATGGAATGGATACTCAGATACCTGGTTGTAGTATCTGAGTTGAAACTAGATCTTTCAACCTGAAACAGTCATTATGAAGACCCCAGACACCAGAAAAGTACATGTAGTGTAGATGCTTAGAACCTCCATCAACCTCTTCCTCCCCTAAATTGACTCTCCTTGAAATAGAGCAATAAATTTGAGCCCTCACATGTCTTGGAGTGCAAATGAAAGTAGTAAGACATACACGACACTTTGGTGGTACTCTTGAAAATGTTCACTTGTCCTCAAGATGTTAAGAACCATAGCTATCATTGACTTCCGTTTACAGAAGTGTGAAGAACCCAAATTTAGGAGTCGTAATTTACAGTTTGGTGGGGGGGGTTTTACAAATTTTCTAGTTGAGCAAAGTGTCATTGCCCAGGTGGGGTTATCAGGACATAAATTTTCCAACAGTCTTGTCAACTATTGGGACTTCCAAAAACAAAGTCGAGGAGGTCAGTCAAACCATAAATTGTGTTCTGAGATCATATCACTGTGACATTATTTTGTCAGTTTACAAACCACAAGTAAAGGCTGAAGGGTTCCATTTTTATAAATTGTTAACATTTATATTTAGAAAGGCTGATTCATGTTTTGGTTTGCAGAAGGAGGAGATACAGTGATTGGAAAACAGAGCAATCTTTTTGAAGACAAAACGTTGTTTCCTAGTGACCTTTGCAATAGTCCCTTTTTTCACTTTTGTTCTTTGCGGGCAGGTTCTTTTACAGTTAAGTTTGGTTATCATTCTTGTAAAGAGTCTCAAATGCATTATCTGTGGTAGAATTTGTAGTTGTCACAAATACTATCTCTGATCCTTGTTGAAAGTACAAAAATTGGGAAAAAGAAACAAAACCAACTTGAATTGTGCAGGTATTGTATGGGTTACATTTACAAGGAGATATTTGTCATACATTACAGTGTAAAAGAATTCCCTATTTGTCTGCTTATTTTCTTGAAGGAAAATATCCCATGTCTTGATTTATAACTTACATTATTATTGTTAACTCAATTCCTCCGCCCTTATTTTCCTGGACATTTTTATGAGGGCTGCAAATTCAGTGAAATGTAAATTACACGTTAGCCATTCCAATGCCGCCAAAGCCTGCAAAACGACAAAGCCACATTGCATGTGTCAACTAATTAGTTTGCCAAATGATATACATTGACTCTCTGAACCTTGACCTGTGCCAAGGTGTAAGAGGTCACTCCAGGTCAGGCCATTGGGGACTGAACACACCTCATAGGCATATCAGGAAACCTCTTTGTACACACTACAAAAGTACAAGTATAGTGTACATGCAAGTCATGGATGTTGGGGACTCAATCCACCTGTCTAGTAGAATTAAAGGGTATTGGTGCACTGATGGCTTAGGCCATCCTCCAAAAAATTCGGATTGGTAAAGCTCTTTCAACTGAAGTACACCAAGGAGTTGAAACCTTTGCATTATGTGGTCATGTGACCCTGACATCTGTGTGGCAACATAAAGTAAACCTTTGAGAAACTGTGAAAAACCACAAGGTAAACAGTGTACAGAGTGCCCTAGGAAAAAAATTAGGGTGTTTCCTTGTCGCTGAACAATTAGGGAACCCACTTTCTTGAAAGATATCACGCAAAGTAAATTTAAGGGATTTGGTAAACAAAAATCTATAAGTGTTGTGGTTTTGAGTTGCTTATGACACTCTGCTGTTTGTAACTACATGTGTGTACATGTATAGTCCACATGCTAAGAATGATTGATGTCTGCTGTCCACCAACTGGGCTGTTCTCTGCTTGTACATGTAAAAATGCACCCCTCATCCTCTGGGCTGTTCTCTGCTTGTACATGTCAAAATGCACCCCTCATCCTCTGGGCTGTTCAACTTTTCTGTCCCCCTTCTCCTGCCCTGTTAATTATTTTGTCACACAACAGTGACTCCTTAGCCCCACCAAGACATTCATCATTTTTCAGCGGGTACAGCTGGAATAACTGTGCTCTGAACTACTCATGGTCCAGGAAATGAAAGTGAAATAGTTGAGTTGTAGGCCAGGTCCGATTTCTGAATGCAACCTGTAATCGGGATACTGTCCTCGCTGATTAATGATTTGAGGTATTAACTTTCGGCAGTGCCAGCCTCTTGAGAATAGATTATTTTCTTTTACCCTACAGGTTTTTTGATAGCATGGTTTAGATTACAGTATCTTACTTTGACAAGTATTTGATATCCCTGTTAGCAGAAGCTGTGAGAGATAAGTTGCAGGCTAATCTAATGTTGATTTTTCTCTAGACAGCAGTGTTAATGCCTTATTTGGATTCTGTTTCTGGGGTTAGCTGCATGTAGTACACATGTAGCTTGCTGTGAGTTGGAGACAATAGTATAAGCCATTTGCGAGTTCAATTTGAATAAAATCTGGTACACTGAGTTATCTCATTGCACATAAACATAACAATTTGAATTCCCCAGACTAAAGACACTGTTGCTATACCTGGTGATTCAGGGCAAGCTTTGGCTTAGCAGCCACCATCTCTGGAATGGACTGGTTCCTTGGTGCCTTTCTTTTCCATGTAGAAAAGTGTATTGTTGCAAGGCGTCTCTTATGTAACTAAGCAAAAGCTTGCCCCGAATCACGAGGTACCGGTATAGCAACAGTGCCTTTAGTATGGAGAATTCTAATTGTTATGTTCACGTGAATTTAAAGAACTCAGTGTACCAAATTTTATTCAAGTTTAACTCGCTAAGGCTTATTTCATGGGAAGAGAATTCATGAAACAGTCATAGGGACCTGATTTATCTATTGAATTGTTTTTCTCATCTTCATAATTCTGTGCGTCTAGTGCCCAAGAGCTCCTTCGTGATGCCATGCGTACAGAGTCGGTTACTCTCACTGTGGAGCGAGAAGCCCCACCCACAAATGAAGTCACACCCTCTGGCCAGGAGAATGAGATAGTAGACATGCCCAAAGTGCCTCCATTAGTACCAGCCCGTGCCCCTGCCACCTCGCTCAGCAAGGAGGAAACGTCCCAGAAGGTGCATAACATCATCGCGCCGACCAACACTCGACGGATTGGAAGGAAGCTCTACGTTCAACTCATGAAAGGTCAGAAACTGTGGAGCTTAAGTTACGGAATTTAAAAATGTGACTATTTCACCATTATAATGTCCATTTCCTCTGAGATACCTAACCCAGAGATACTGATGCAACGAAGCAGAGAGCTCAGTGTGCTTACTCATATGCAAAACATAAGCAAAATTACTCTAACTGTGGCCTTACGATTCTTTTTTGTTTTTCCGGTATGTCATAAATTGATTTTGAAGCCTTCTATCTTGTCATTTATCACTGGTGTCCGGTATCACTGATCCCTTGCAGGTCCTCAAGGCCTGGGCTTTAGTATCACCACCAGAGATAACGCTGTAGGGGGCAAGAACCCAATCTACATCAAGAACATCCTGCCCAAAGGAGCAGCGATTGCTGACGGACGATGCAAGCCAGGAGACAGACTGCTGGAGGTAATCTACTAAGATTAGGCTTTCCTGATATCTTGTACCTCTTTACAGATTCCATGTATTTTAAACGTTTCTTATATTTACCAATCTCCTTGGAAATGGATTTTAAGTTGTAGACTGCAGAAGAAAGTAATGTACTGATTTTCAGAGTTTGATTAATACGGGTCAGTTATTTATTCATGTATTTGTTGCTCGTCGCAGAGAAAATAAGTATGAAGTGCACCATGGGTTTGAGAAGAAATACAAGTCTTCTGCAGGCCAAAAGTAAAGCAAAAATATCATTGGAAGTAGAAATATGAACGTAGAGTCACGAGATTTTTTATAATGCTGTGATGTTAACCATAAATGCTTTTTCTCATCTTTATCTAACCTTTGCAGTAAGGGGAGAGCTTTTATACCACAGACAGGGCAGCTGTCTGGCCGTTCATTTCCATACTACCGCTTTTAGTGGAACTTATGAAGATGATAAGACAATTGGAATTGAAATGCAGTCATGGCATGTTTCAATTCACCTGGCTTCAGTCAGCCAGTTATCATTAATGGACCACATTGAAATTACTTGGAAAAAGCACAAACCCTGAAGCAGAAATAGCAATGTAATCTGTTAGCATTTCCTGTAAGCTGCTTGGCAGGAGAGCAAATCCTTGAAACTTGAACGATGGATGTCACCACCAGCAACAATGAAATGAAAGCAGTGAATAATCCCATCTCTGTGCATAGATATCAGCCACTTCCCTCTTATGTTTCTGGTTGATAACCTCTTGGCATGAGAATAAGCATTCATAAAGTTATATGTTACTCTCACATTCTTAAAGTTTGTGAATTGATCATTTTGTGGCATATGTGAGTGGCCTTCTCTCTCTAGTTTATGCCACCAGGGTAACTTAAAATGTCTGAGACTTTTTTTCTGATAAGGACAACAGTTTACAGTGTGATCTTATGAGCTTCAACATTTGTTCGCTCCTGGTTCAGCAGATTTGCGTATTTCTCAGGCCGCTTGAGGTCACTCTTCCCCTTGACTTTGCAGTGTATGTAGGCATGTTCGTACGCAGGTACATACTAGGTCAGGAAGCGGCTGGTGCACGCTGCACTGCGACAAATGACTAACGCCTTAACCACAGCTACAACATTTGTCAATTTTCGGAACAGAACACGTCTTTTAAAAAAGTACTGCATGTTTGCCATGAAGGATCTCATCAGTGCCTGTATGAAATGTTTAGGGTAGCCTGGTCATACAGTGGCCTAGGAATGGTTATGTTGGCTTGAATTGGTTTTACCAAGTGACATCTTTGCAGTAAATGAAATGGCACTCAGCTTAATCCAGAACTAAACCCTTCTATTGGTTGACTGCATTCCGAATTTTATTGCTTAAAAGTCAGTCTGAAATCCTGACTTCATACCATTGTTGATATTGTCTTTTTCTCATTTCTGATTGTCTTTAAATCTTACTTTGTTTTCTGCCTTGATTTTCTTACCCAGTCACAACTCCTCTCTTAGCCAACCTTAATCTCATTGCTGATTCTGCATTCAAATCTCACATCAGGTTAATGGCATTGAGATGACAGGCAAAACTCAGAGTGAAGCTGTGTCCATCTTGCGCAGCGTCCGCCTTGGGGGTGTGGTCAATCTGGTCTTGTCGCGCCAGGATGCTAACTCACCAGTTCCGTCTGAGCAGATGATGCCCAGAGAAATGGTAGGTACACGTATCAGTCAAAAGTTTGCCATGTCTCGGTAGAACCAATGGGAATCCATTCCTAATAGGGTGCATACATTACTCCCACAGGGAAAGACCCGGGGATTATCAGGTGTTCCACATAGAAACATGCCCCCAAATGGGAAGATATCCCCACATGGGGAGAAGTTCCCTGATGGGACCTTTTGGGAAGTAGTGCTTTTTCCTTCCCGGGAATAAGATGTTTTAAGACAAGTGTTCTGAAAGGAATAAAGACTTCAGAGTTGTAAGTTGAAACCCAGAGTGCCAAAGAATTCATCTCATACTCTCCGTCTCTCCTGATTTTTTCTTTTTACAGTCACAAATTTTTCATAGAGTTTTGTCCTGTGTGATAACTGCCACACATAGGTTTTGGTAGGACCTGAGCCTACAGCCTTCTTACTGGCTGCACATGGGTTTTGGTAGGACCTGAGCCTACAGCCTTCTTACTGGCTGCACATGGGTTTTGGTAGGACCTGAGCCTACAGCCTTCTTACTGGCTGCACATGGGTTTTGGTAGGACCTTAGCCTACAGCCTTCTTACTGGCTGCACATGGGTTTTGGTAGGACCTGAGCCTACAGCCTTCTTACTGGCTGCACATGGGTTTTGGTAGGACCTGAGCCTACAGCCTTCTTACTGGCTGCACATGGGTTTTGGTAGGACCTGAGCCTACAGCCTTCTTACTGGCTGCACATGGGTTTTGGTAGGACCTGAGCCTACAGCCTTCTTACTGGCTGCACATGGGTTTTGGTAGGACCTGAGCCTACAGCCTTCTTACTGGCTGCACATGGGTTTTGGTAGGACCTGAGCCTACAGCCTTCTTACTGGCTGCACATGGGTTTTGGTAGGACCTTAGCCTACAGCCTTCTTACTGGCTGCACATGGGTTTTGGTAGGACCTGAGCCTACAGCCTTATTACTGGCTGCACATGGGTTTTGGTAGGACCTGAGCCTACAGCCTTCTTACTGGCTGCACATGGGTTTTGGTAGGACCTGAGCCTACAGCCTTCTTATTGGCCAGACATGGGTTTTGGTAGGACCTGAGCCTACAGCCTTCTTACTGGCTGCACATGGGTTTTGGTAGCACCTGAGCCTACAGCCTTCTTAGTGACCAAGGATGGATCAAATAAATTAATCCAATGGGCACTTGCTATCAGTTTGTTTTATGGGATCAGTGTTGTTTCCATGAAGGCAGCATTCGTAGAGTTATTGAAATTCTGGTTTTGATTCAAAGCCTGAGGAGAAGAACACTGATGATCCGACCAATGCCAAGAACAAGAGAGTGCTTGTCTTTGACATTGCCCTGAATGATACCGGCTCGGCAGGGCTGGGGGTTAGCGTCAAGGGAAAGACGTCTGGGAACGGTACGGAGGGAGAGACCAAGGACTTGGGGATCTTCATCAAGAGTGTCATCCATGGTGGGGCAGCGTCCAAGGTAAGAGGAGAGAATAGATGCAGTGTGACCTTGCTGACCTGAGGTAGAGCATCTTTTATCTTTCCAAGTGGAACACATCGAGGAGCTTGTGTGGCAGTAGAATGAAATTGTTGAACTGTTGCCTCATACATTGCAGGTACATACATTTTCAACCCAATAAGATGCTGTTGTATTTGGAGTCGATGCGATAAACTGAGATCCTCAAAGGATTTTCTTAAAAGGAGATCCATTTTGGTTTGGCTGATATCAAAAAGTAGAATTATAGGCTATTTTGCATTGCATTTGTAGTAAGTGACTTATTCTTTTGGGGAAAATAGCAAAATACATGTATTTCTCTGCTGATTGTTGGGAAAGTTGAAAAGCTTTGTAAGTAGTAAAACGCTTCACCCATTTTTCAACCGACGCCTTCCCGCAGGATGGAAGACTGCGACCCAACGATCAGCTTCTCTACATCAATGAAGAGTCCCTGGTGGGTATCTCTAACAGTCGAGCCATGGAGATCTTGCGCAAGTCCATGTCTGGTGACAAATCTCCCCGCTCCACTATCCGCCTGGTGGTGGCTCGTCGAACTGATCCCGGTGATGGGACCACACCTACCTCTGGCAAGCAAGCAGGCGACGTCGGTAGGCCGGAGTCAGTGGATGGAGAGGTGGGGGTTTGCCCTGGTACCCCCGCGTCTATCTCATCCAGAGGGATGGACATTGATATGGATGCCATGGACGAGTTGTTCAGGCATCCGGTCTTAAACAAAGTGAATTCCATCGAGGTAGGTTAGGCTGGATATTCAGTTCATAGCTTGCTACATTTCCCCTTTGCCTTCACAAGTATCACAACTTAATGTGCGCTTTGGACATCAAAACCTGTTCTATTTCAACATGTTCAAAGTTGTGTCATAAAAGCATCTTATTATTCTTGGATTCAACTTTTGTATTTTGTAAGATTTTAATTGGGCTTGAGTCACAATTTGCAGAACCAAAATGGCAGCTGTGTATTGAGAGGTGTGAGGCATAATACCCTGCCCCCCCGGTACAAATATTGTCAGAATTATAGCAGTTCTTCAAGAGTGCTCTGCTTTCCTTTTCTGTCTTGCAGTCTTCCAGCCGTCATGTGGGGCCAGGCGGTGATGGCTATGCTGAAGACTCCGCCCAGCTGTCCCCCACAATTCCCAAAGGAGGAGCTGAAGTAGTCATGATCGAGGACGCTGACATCGACGATGTAAGATCACGTTCCTTGTCTTTACTCAGGCCATGGCGGACCCAAAGCCGGCAACGTTTCTCACTGGTACCCTCCCTGGCTCCTGCTGAGTCAATCACTGTGCTGGGAACCAGTAGCATATTCTTTGTACTTTCAAGTAGCATCAAACTGTATTTTGAGTTAATAATGGCGGGGGTTGACTTTTCTCAATATTGCAAAATTATCGACAACCTCCAAGCTGATTATAGACCTCTATCACATGGCCGCCATCTTGCTTTTTCAAAATTCAGTCCAATGCAACCAAACTGAGGCTGGAAGGAAAAATAGTCTGTTCCCTTTTATGAATATGTGAAGTTGTATTACTGTTACCCATGGGTCTACAGGGAACAAGACAAACATGGCAACATGACGATAAAGGTCTATGAGGGACTGGGAAAGATTAGCGCTGATGCTTGAACTCTGCTGAACTCTCTCTGGTTTGTGTTTTTAACACAAGTGTTGTGCTTTGAATTCTGCTTACATGTACTTGAGGTACACCTGCACACACCATTGACTATAGGTACAGTATATCGTAATTGAAAGTTGACACTTCAAATGAGAATGGTCACATTCACGCCCACATTTCACAAGACATGAAACTTTTTTCAGTTTTCATGAGAAATGCACAAAACTCTTTTCCCACTTGCATGAAAAGGCGTAAAACTTTTTTCGCATTGTGGGCAAGGTTTTTATATTTTGTGAATCGAAAATGGATTTCCTGGGAAGAGAAAAAGTGTAAAGAGAATTTCCCTTCCCAGGCAAACTTTCAATTGCTGTGTACTGTGTGGTAGAGATTTAAACAGTTGAGTTTGGTTTTCAATAATTAAAACAAATCCTTGGAGTACACTTTATTTTTTGGATAGGCTCTTGCTAAGATTGATGCTGCTAGCCCATCCTCAACTCAAGCCCCGTCCCCTCCTCAGTGGCTTGTGGATACATGGGAGAAAGCTGAACAGGACAATGGGTACGAATGGATCGTTGGTAGTCTCCCTTTGAAGTGGGTTTAATGAGTCAGTTGGGGCCAAAAAATCTGAGTTGTGAGCCCAAACTAGAAACATTCTGATTATATTGGTTGTTGGATATTAGCCGTCATTGTTAATGTTATATAAGCATTCTACACTTGTTACTCTCTGAGAATATATAAGAAAAACTTAACAAGCTTTGGTGGGACTCGAACCCGATACCTCCTGCTTACTATGTACAGTGCTGACTTCTTAACCACTCGAATACCGAGCTTGCCATGGTCAACTGATTGGTTCAAATGCCTTATTATTTTTGAAGGAATTAACATTTTTTATAATTTGATTATTCAATTAGATTTAAATAGTTAATATCAAATTTTTTTTTGATGATAGTGAATTGAGCCCGGTTGATGACCCTTACAACCAATTTCAGAGAGACAGCTTTGCTAGGCGTAGTTTCTCTGAGCGACATAAAGGATCCCTTGATGCTAAGGAGGTGGGTCATTGCCAATCCAGCTTTCCTATTTTCACATAATAAAACATTATTACCTCTGTTGTCCTGGCAAAGGGGGTGTAATTAAGCCGTCTGTGATGTGAGCTGTGTGAGAAAAGTTGCCTGAGCGCCCTTCTGCCGGCAGATGACGATTTGTAGAGTACATTGCAAATGGAAGTTAAAACTGAATAGGAATGGGAATTTTGCCCCCCAAAAATTGCGTACACCCTCATATTCGTTTTCACAAAGTGTAAAAATACTTTTAACTTGTGTGAGAAGGTGTGAAAATGTTTTCCCACTTATCAAATGTGTGAAATGTTTTCTTCCTCGGGTTTTGAAATGAAAATGAATTTTCTGGGAATAGATGTTTGAAAAACAATTCCTTTTCCCAGGTTAACTTTCAAATGTAATGTGCTGTAGGGTTGACTTTCTTCCAGAGTGTCTTGGATTTTGGTTTTTTTTTTTGGTGAACAGATGGCATGGTATAAGAAGAAGTACGGTACAGATCCACCCAAGGTACCAGCTAAGAGTAGCAAGAACGTCAAGGAAGGCACTCATCAGAAAGGTAGGATGGTCCTTTCATATTCACGGGGCCGGCCATATTGAATTTGAAGCTGAACTCGTCATTTTTGATTGTGTAGAGTACAAATGAAAGCAATAAAATGAAATTTCATGACAAATTTGTATCTGTGTACTCTGATGAATGAGTTCCAATTCATGATTGAACAGGCAGAATTGTAGTTGGCCAGATGTTTGAAATTATTGAAAGGGAGGCATGGAACGCACAGAAATTAAAAACAGTCTGGTGCCGTGCTAATTGCCAGTTTGCAGTCTATAAAACAGATTTGGGGACTAAGATCAAAATGGCCTCAACATGAATAACGGACTTCAATCTGCCCAAATCCATCAGAATGCACTGGCAGAGATCAGAAATGTAGCATGGAAACGGCGCCCTCTTTAGACAAAGATTTCACAGAGTTATGTAGCAAGAACTGGCTTCGAACTTTGGAAGTGGTTGGCACGGAGTGTGCTCGATTTTTACGTACTGTGTACAGTGCAGTCCAATAAGAACCCAGGTTCATGTATCGGTACATTTCAGAAAAGAACAGCACGGTGCAGTCACGTACATGGTATCCTGACTTCATTTAGGAAAGTGTTATCAGTCCTCAGGATGGAATGTATATATTTAACTGTCATAGCGCCCTCTAGTCAAGTTAACCCATACCCAGAGTTGCTTTCAGTACACATGTATGTTCTCTTATGCAGTTTTGTGAAGATAATCTTGAGTTGTGCCCATTGTTAATTCCCTAAAATTGAACCCAAGGATCCCCACCCAGCCAAACTCCAACATCAAGGTTTGTTGGAGGTCACCTGTTCATGTGACTGTTTACTGTATGGTGTTGGGATTGGCAAGGATGAGAAAGGTTTCTTGGGAGTTGAATGAATAAACAAAATGGGTAGATATGATCCCCCCGAATACGGTCTTTCAGTAGCTTTGTTACCCGGCTTTGTTGAAAGTTGATGAATTTTCTATTTTATTTCCATGTACAAGTCTCTTAAATGACCTTACAGCAACATAAATTTGTGGCAACCCCACCGGTGAACTGTCGATTAATTCGGAATTAAAAAAAAATTACATTGTTAGTCTGATTTGGTTTCTACATGCTGTTGAATTATCTTGTGAAAGGTTTTGTTTGAAAGCTGTCATTGTCTAACCCATTTCAAGGTGAACTGGTGCAAGACTTGGAAATAAATACCATTCATTTGTTTAATAGTAAATGTGACAACCAGATCAAATATTAATGTACATTTACATGTACATCTGTGTTTGCTATTAAGGCTGTTCGCACAGGTGCAGGTGCACGATCGTTGCCTTTTAATTTTATGAATAATTAATGAGATCTTGTGTTGGGTTTTTTCAAACTGCCGGAAAATGAGGTGACCATTGTGAATAGGAGCAGTGGTGCTCTGGTTGTGTTGCCCGTTAAGAGTGTTCAATGGAGTGTGAACTTTGTGTTGCTATGGTAACTGCATCAAAAGGTGCTATGGATGCCTGGCACCATACTTACAAGAGTGCAGCACTTTATTATCATAACGATTGCCCATGACCACCACAACAAGGTCAGTTTGACTTGTGTGGGGTAGATACATGTACATGTAGTGATGCCTTTTTTCTGGTCAGCTTGTGATTTAAAGGAATGTATTAGCAACTTTCTTTAAAGATAAAATTTACATTGATTTTGTTGAAAAGTAACAGACTTTCCATGCATATGAATATTTTTTACATTTATCATTGAGTGTTTCTGACCTGTCTGATAAATGGGAACTTCAAGAATTGTCTGTGTGCGTATGTGGGAAGGTTTTTTACTTTTTAGTTTAAAATGTTACTCAGAGACCAAAATCTAGTTTATTTGATTTTTGATTGGTTAACTTCTATTTGTTACATTTTAGAAATAAATTTTTAGGTTACTATAGGTCTCTTGATGAAATTTCAATTGGTTTGAGCTCCAATTTTTATTAAAGAAAAGCTCATCAAAACTTTTTGGATTGGATATGATTTCCAATAATGCACTACATACTTTGTTAAAAGTTGCAGTCTTTCTCATTCTGAGAACTTCGTTTATGTCCAGTTCTGCTGACATTTTGGCATCAGGGTTAGTCATGTACAGGTAGAAACTTCGGGCGGAAAAGGGAATACGTCATTTATTGCCATTGGCAACTATCACATGCCACTTGGATGGGACTACTGGAGTGGCACTGATGAAAACATCCCGAGAGTACCAGCCAGTCTTTTCACCTGTAAATGTGGCTGATAAAAGATTCAAATGGTGAGATGGGAGCATCTGTGGTTGCTAAGGCATTAGAGAGGATGTGACTAAAATGTCATCACGTTTCGATGTCACATGTACACCAGTTACACAAGAGGAAAAATAAGGAGAAATTAATTCCCTGTCTAATCAGAATAAGGCCATCCCCCTCGTGTTGTGAGAGTGGAAAATTCCTGTGGCTGGTACTCAGGGGTGTTCTCATTTTTAACAAGCAGAGAAAATGGAGCTGGATTTGATCCAATAACTTTCCTCATTTGATGTCTGACCATTTTTTGGGGTTAATGGGGTGGTGGAGCTAAGAGGTTTTGTGGAAGTAATTGAAGTTGTCAATCTGTGTTGTTTTCTTCTGTTGGCATCAGATGCTGAGTGTTCATTATTGTGCTGAAACGTGACTCTATTGGCTGGATAAACGTGGTGCTAGCCATCTAATCTGTGACTCTATTGGCTGGATAAACGTGGTGCTAGCCATCTAGTCTGTGACTCTATTGGCTGGATAAACGTGGTGCTAGCCATCTAATCTGTGACTCTATTGGCTGGATAAACGTGGTGCTAGCCATCTAGTCTGTGACTCTATTGGCTGGATAAACGTGGTGCTAGCCATCTAGTCTGTGACTCTATTGGCCGGATAAACGTGGTGCTAGCCATCTAGTCTGTGACTATTGGCCGGATAAACGTGGTGCTAACTATCTAGTCTGTGAATGCATGTAAAGTGCCACCATGTGTTTGTCAGTAAAGTTTTATTGAGGGGGTTTTGCCATCTTAGATGATGAACCTTACTCTGACAACATTTTTCTTTCCTTTGAAGAGACTGCATCTAAAAGAGAGTTCTGTTCTCTTAGGAAGGGTAAAAAAGACAAATCAGGGAGAGAGTATTTGGATCATTCCAGAAATTAGGGGTCCAAAAAGGGTGACTTTTTGTGTCCCTGTTACATCTGACCTTTGTTATTCGACATGGAAATATCATTTCAAACTATGACTATTTGTTTGGCAGGCAATTTGCATCAATTCACCTCTCTTGGAAATTAGAAAATGTGTTTTGAATTTACAAATTATCAAGTCAGATGTGACAGGGACACAAAAAAATATGAAGCCCTAATTTCTGGAATGACTCATTTCAGTGTCCACTTTAGCAGTCATGCATTGAAAGTATGACAGAGAGACATGGATCTGAGGTGACAGAGGAATATGAGAAGCACAAGTCTCTCGTATATACCCTGCTAAAGAGAAGCATGTCCATTGGTGTCCATTATCTTCAGAGACAGAAAATTAACAGGCGCTGTCCGGTGCCAATAATTCTTCACTTCCTGTGACATGACAAAATCCTCTTCATCAGAGGTGCAGCACCGCCTGTCTGTCCCAGTTTTTTTATGAATGTCATCAATGAATCTTGGCTCCAGTGGTAAACCTGTCAGGTAGCAGGGACATTGAAGTAACTGGCAAAGCCCACGCATTGGATTTAATCACTGACACTGTTCTGGCCGACCCCTGATGTCTCCAGATATGCCCGGGGCGCTGTTTCATTTATCTTGTAAAGAGCACCGACATCAATTGCTTTGACACGCTTGTCTCCACGGTAACGAAGCACCAGAGACATCACACCCTGGAGGTACTCTCATGGGCCCTTGCCAGCAAACTTGTCTTAATTCATTTGGTTTAACTCCTCTCAATCTTTTAATAATTTCTCCCTGCTCCCTTGTGAACTGAATTGCTGAGATGGCTTGTAAACAACAGCTCCTCCAGGATGCTGCAGGGAATTTAGCATTTCACAGAGTTACTGCACAGAGCACTCTTGATTGTCATCAGCTGATGCCAACCAGACAACCTCTGTCCTGTGTGTAGGTTTGTGTTGTTTGAAGTACTGGCACTTACAAGGTGTTATAAGGAAATCAGCTAATCTTCTTGAAGATGGCTGTGGCGGAGACGTCATTTTAATACCCAAAGTGCTGGGAAGTTTTACTGCCAGTGAAAGAATGGGCTTGACATTGTTGTATGTGGACGTTGATTGGCAGTGCGTCAAGATGAATTTATCTTGCCTTTTTGCTTGTGGTTGCTCAAACCGATGAAAGGTTACAGTTGGACCAAGTTTCAAGAACGCTACAAGCTCAGCTTTCATCTTTGACTGCATTGATCCCTTCGCTCTTCTGCTCATGTCGTGAGATCTTGCAGAAGCTGTCGGTTGCAAAAATTTGCAAGTCTGTTTGAAATTCGAGCCCCCCAAATTTATACACAGAGACGGATTGTGAACTGGATTGAATTATTCATTATGTGAGTCTCATTGTATCTGTGAAGTTCTAGGCCCTGCAGATGTAATGAGGTATATCCATACTGTACGTGTGACGTGAGATGGTTACCGGTGTTGAAATGAATGTCTGCCTCCTTAGCGGTTATGCCTTGACTAGTGGACCTGCTCTCATGCGTGCATGTCTTTCTCCTTAGCCAATTCAGCCTGCGTTGCACACAATCTTACCGTCATCACTCGTTGAATTTCTTTTCTCTCTGCCAGGAATAAGAGACTAGGGTTGTGCCAACATTGATTGACATGTGAGGAAATTCCCCTGCCGTACTGCATGTTGTCTCCACGGCAACGATAATCTAATAGCGAAAATATCAACAGGCTTCAGAGCACCTGCATGTGTAGGTCTGACAATGTTGGGCAAGCCGTGCTGTTTTTTGCTTTTGTCGACGAGGATGATTATAAATTCAGCTTTGTAACGTCAGCCACGGTGTGCATACTCAGTCAAGACTTTACCCTGTTCAATTAATCAAGATGATCCATTTAATGAAGGTCACTACTTTCCCTTGTCTGCCAAGCTTCTTGTCCATGTCTTGCATAGAATATGCGAAACTATCAGCTTGGAATAGATGTGTATGCACTGATACATGGTCGCCATGGTGCAATTAGCCGGGGTGGCGTTTGCCCAGCCTGCCGGGCACTGTGCGAGTGTGTGACCAAACGCTACTGCCTGAATCTGTACGTGGTCACAGGGAGCGAATGTCGTCTCTCTCAGAACAAGAGGGTATTGCCTTGCTCATTGAAGCACAGCTAAGGTGGATGTGATTTGCTGGATTGCCAAGACACTCAAGGCTGATTGTGAAGTGATGTGGTCCCAGATACTTTGATGAGGTACATTCATGTCTTGCACTGCTGAAGACGGGACTGATGGGGCTGAGATACTGTTACTGCATTCCTGAGAAGTAACCGGTCAAGGATCGACTGGTTCCAAAATGGGAAATGTGTGACGGAATATTGAGTATTGTACTGCAACTCTTAACGACATGGATTCAACCCTGTGAAAAGTTGTATTCATAGGTAGCTGATGAAACAATGTGTTGCTTTTGTGTAAACCACATTTAATATTGAAAATACCCAGCTACACCGTTTATCTGATGTAGGAGGTGTTACCTCCGAGCTGCAAACTGGGACTTCTTTTGTCAATTGGAATAATTTGCAGTGGAGAATATTTTAGTTGCTGGAAAACCTGTTCTCCTTTGGCATGGAAATTGATGTGGCTCATGCCTTGCGTTTCTAGAATAAGATCAATAGGGATGTACCGTGAAGAAATCCAACGATACCAACAGACCTGTGGATCATTTGCCAGGAAATATTCCTGTCTTTTAAAAAGGACTGTGCGCTTAAGTGGAAAAAATGGCCATTGACCAACGGAATATTGGTAAAATCAGCTCAACCAATTGTCATTAGTACCAACCACCCCTCATTCAACATGGAACTCCGTCCCTGTTGACCCATACAGCATAGCATGACAGTAACCGAGGGGCGGAGATATTGGGAGGGTGGTCACTTACCTGTGTCCGTCCTTCCTGATTGCTAATGTTAAGTGCCATGAGGACGGGGGCCTTAGCCCTGACCTCAAAGCCCAGCCTGAAACGCAATGGCTCCACGACCTACCTGTATGGAGTCCACAGCACTGGCATAGGCCGAGAGATTGAATGCGTGGTCTTGCTGTCCATCAAACAAAGTAGGTAGTCCGTTATCTTTCCCCCATCTACACTGGCAGTATTTTTTTGAATTAACAAGTTGTCCAGAACCAGGGGCTGTTTCATAAAGCTGCTCCGAAATTTGCTCAGTGTGAAAAATATTGGCTTAACACAAACACATTATTAACCCATTTAGTTGATCAGTTTGGAACCAGACCCTGTGGCATGGTAGTTTTCCTGGTTATTAGTTGCCAATTTCATCAGTACAGAAAACCATTATCATGAAGATAATTGTACGAGATTTTGTTGACCATGAACACCACAAGAATTGCTGGCAATGGCAAAATGTGATTGACAACTAGATTCTACTGAATAATTTTAACAAGCACATGATTAACAGAGATATTGCCGTTTGTAGATCCCCCAAGTTTCACAGTTGAAAAATGCTCAGTCCCAGCATTTCTTTATTGGAGCCAACCTTTGGGTTTTACATAGGTGACACTAGCAGTATGCACCGGTATATTTTTGACAAAACTAAGGACCATTAACCATTTTTTCACTCTTGTATAAAGAGTAACATTCCTAACAATGTTTCTCATTTTCCCCAATAAGATATCAGATCTCTGGCAACAGAGTTTCAATTTGATGACGCCTGCAAATTTCAGATTTCAAATTTGATGGCATTCACTGATGTTTGAAAGACAAAGGATTTGTAATTTAAAAGCACCCGTTGAAAAGACAAATACATCACTAGTAATTAGAATTTAATTCAGTCTCTCTGTTGACCAAACCGTCATTGATATTTGTCTTGTGGGCGGATGCTGAGTGATTGCGGTTATTTGGCCAACAGCAGAAAAGAAGATTCATATTTATAATTAAATGGATGTGTTTTTTTTCTTGTTCGGTAAATACTGTGCTTTTTCCTAAAAAGTGAAGAAAGTAATCCTTGGCTAAAAGAATAAATATGTAGATGTGTATTTTGTAATCAAGAAAACGGAGACTCAGGTATGGACAGTCAGAACTTGTCATGATAATGTGATTGATAGTTGGATAAATTAGCTCAAATCAGGTTCCTCCCAAACCAAACTTCCCAGCTGATGAAATTTTTCCCTGAAATCTCTTTTTAATGTCTGCAAATTTGGTGATCAGTTTATTGAAATGGAAACAAAGAAACTCTACGCATGTTTTTATTTGCACTGCTTGCTTTGTATACAGCAATACTCACATGCTGTACAGATCCTTGAAAAGTGTAATTGAAAGATTTCAATTACTCCCGGTTCTTTTCAGAACCACACATACTCATAAGAGAAATATTCCTTCACATGGTGCTACTGCAAGCCTTGGCACCTAGTGCCGTCTTTCACCATGAATAGCCTGAAGTTCCATCTTAAGTGTAATTGTGCAAAATAAAAATAAACTCAAACATTTACAGAGTACTTGTCATCTTGAGCTAAAAGACAAAGCGGAAAATTTGCTAAGAAATTTACAAAACAAGAAAAGAAGGGAAAAACAAGCCATTCTCTGAATAAATTGGAAGGCCATACGTCCCTGACCCTCATGTATGCAGTCAAAGTGATTTTGCATATGAATTGCTCGTTTAAGATTTGCATAATTCTGTTTCCGTTGCATTCAGCTTGGTGCGTAGGAATTCTGGATATGATCTGATAAGTGCAGCGTGCTTCAAGAAGACCTTCAGTGATTCCCAGAAGATCAAAAGGGATTTTTCCTGCATGAAATTTTTTGAAAGAGGCAGATTTTATTATTGGTAAATAACAAATGATTGAGGAAACAGAAAGTGGAAATAATGCAAGCCGCTGAAGAAAGGTTACGATTGGAAGTCATATCATCAGACTTCATCAATGGAAACTAGGAACGATGAACAGTTTTTTGTGAGGCATGATGGTTCCGTATCAGATACCATCTTACACATGAATATTTGTCTATTTCAGCTCTGAATATCATTTTATTGACACATGCCAACAATTCTAGTGTTTTGAATAATTTTTTTAGAAAAATTTTATGCCACTTTGCCTTTGGAGATTTTGGCTTTTTTTCTGTTTTTGAAAGAAGGAAACTGCTATGGCACACCATCTGTAAGAATTAAAAAAATACTGAAAAAAGATGCTTGTCAGGAGAAATTGGCAGCACTTGGCAAGATTACGAGCAACCTTTAATCTTACTGCAGTTTGCTAACATAATTTCTGTCTGTTTTACACACCTTAGGGATGTGTGATTAATTATCTCGTTGCAAAACTGCTAGTAAGTAATTTGACTTAAGTTGGTTCTCTGGTGATATTGGGGATGAGGGAACTGTCCAGTTGAATAACAGTTCTAGCAGGAAGCTTGTGCAGCCAAAGGCACCTGACTGGAATAATCCATCCATCTTTTACACTTTAATCTCTCCAAAGTGCTGTTGACTTCATCTGTGGCTGTGTGACTTTTGACAAATGAGTTGGCATTTCCTGAGGGGACAGAAAGGGCTGTTAACACCATGCTATGGTAGAACTGTCTCAGCTTCCTAGATTTCAGAGTTTAACATGAGCGATGCACTTGATGTCAATTAAGGCAGAAATGCATGTGGCTAAGCTGAGGGAATGTTAAAGATCTTAATTGAAACAATCCTCCAAGGCATTCAAAGATGTACCGTTAGATGTGTATTTGTAGATTGCTGCTACATGGAGCCAGAAGAGAGTGTGATGCTTTTCCCGCCCACTGCAGAAAATGATGGCTGCACCTCTCCTTCCTCTGTACATGGGCATATCAGGATAGTTACCGGTGCTTTTGCATATATTCAGTGTTACAAAACCACATGGAGTCCTTAACATTATGGGGGTATTGCAGGTGTATTCTGTCTTTCTTATGTGGTTGGCTGCCCTTTCCTGATCAGCCAACCGTGATCATTTATCATCCTCGACTACTCTGACGTACATGTACATGTATGTAATCATTTCTGTTTGGCTTGCTTATTTTACTCTTCCGCTTCACCTGTCGCTAAGAAGGCAGTCTTGCAATTGTTTTCAGTGGAAATATTAAAATTACCAGAATTTGCTTAGTGGTTATTGTGTAGTTGGAGGCTGAAGAAATTGTTTAAACCTTGTGGATCTCCAACCAAACTCCAACGCCAGGGTTTGTTAGTATTTATTTTAGGATGAGTACTGCATTAGTGACTGTTTTATGTGGGATTAAACCCACAACAAATAAACAGTCCAGTTGTTTTTGTGCACAGTTTACCATAAGGTGGTGAGATTTGCAATAGGATTAGGAAGGTTGCTGGTAAATCACCTTCCTTGGATTGAATCATGTGGGGTCTCTTGAATAAATTTTATTGTGCGTATATTTCTCCTAGCTGTCATTCAGAGGTCAGTGTTAGTAATTTTACTAGTTAATGCAAACACCTGCTCTAAAAGAACAGGGGAATTTTGTTGACCTTTGTTTCTAAAGAAAATATGGATCATCTTGAGTGCTCAATCAAATTTCTGTTATTTCTCTGGCTTGCGTTGAGTCAATCCTGCCTTATCTTGGGCTCGCGGAGCAGGTGGTAGCGTCAAAACCTTCATTCTTTTCACATGGCCTCTTTTCTTGCATACATGTATCTCTCTGGCCAGTGCTCGCTGCGACGTTGGTTATTGATTCCCGTTTCCCTTCTCAAATCGTCTTTTGATGCACCAGGATGTACCTCTCCTGTATCTGTTGGTCTGGGGGTAGGGGCACAGACGTCCATGGAGCAAGCCAGACATATATGTTTGTTTAGAAAGGACACGTTTTGGACTCCCAAAGGTCAAAGGATAACTTATGAAGATTTTGTTCAAGAGAACAAAAGTGAGTGTTTTAGTAGCTTTTTCTCCTAGTTTCGCATCTAGAGAACACTTTACCTGCTGTCATTTTCCTAGAACCTATTTGCTGTCATTTTCCTAGAACCTGTTTGTCCTGTGGCAAGAGGATGGCTAACTTCCTGGAGTGTATTATTTCTCATAGCCCTGTTCATTGAGTGGTTTTCACGCCTTGTGGAGGGTAATTTTGCATCATCATACTAAAAAAGAAAGAGATTGAGTGTTGATTGGAGTTGAGCTTGACATGCAGTCGTTGTGAGCCTCTCTGCTCAGATGATGATGCTGATGATGATCATAGCATGTCTTTCAAGACAAAATTCACCTGCCTTTATCTTTCAATCCATTTGTATCTTTCTCATTATCCCCTCTAGCAGTTAGCTAGGAGAGCCACTTTATCATGTCAGCATCACCTCACATGCATTATGAACAAGATGCATCTTTGTGATTCAGTTCAACGAATTGCCATTAACAACCAAGAAGGTGGCTTAAGTTGTAAATTCTGTTGAAAATATGACAGATATCAAGCTGTCAAAAACCTATCAATTCACTAGTAATGGTTACTCCTTGTTTGTCCTGGTTGCGGTCTGAATTGTGGCAGCTGAACAAAATGTAGAGCAGCTCATGCATAATATTAACAGACACATGGTACTGTGTTGCCCTACCTGCTGTGTGAACAGCTGGGTTAGTGGTGAAGTCAATCATTGTATTTAGTAGTCCAGTTGTGACTGTTATGGGAAGTCTTACCCCAGGCAATTCCATTACAGTTGGGAGTGTCAGCAGCCCCCCCACTCACTCATGCAGTCCATTACAGTTAAGCCAGCAGGAACTTTGGCCTTAGATTGGCCTGACTGTCTTCTGCTTTGCAGTCTGGAGCTAAACTCTTGAAATTTTCTCTTTGTGGTCAATTCCTTTCCTCACAAAAGCAGATATTGGTAGGTTTCCTTATGTGCTCGGTGCCAAAAGACGAAGAAAGATGTCCGAATTTTGTAGAGTTGTCCAAATCTGTCATCCCACGTAGCTCTCCACAAAGCTGTTCGTAAATAGATTCTGATCTCATGGTGTTTTCAGTTTGTTGACATATTTTTTGAAATTCCTTACATAAATGGATGTGACACAATGTGACACCATCAATGCGAGGCTGGAGTGGTATTTAAAACTGAAGAGATGTATGAACTGTTTTGATCGGATGCATTTCGCTTATACTGGAACCGTGTAAAGTGTATAGCAGGATTTTTAGGACTTGAATACATGTAGCTCAGCTTTATTTACGAGTTAAAATGACTTTTTGCTTCCTTCGTAGCAGTAAAAAGAAGAAATTTCAACATTTTGGGTTTTACGCAAATGAAGGTTTCCGTATTCATGAGCCAAAGTTCAATGTCATTGAAGGTAGAACGGGAGTGTCTCCATAGTTTTTGTGCAATATATGATCCACTTTACATTTGTGTTTCATGTGAAGTGGCCGGTGAGAACAATGTAGTGGTCAGTATTTCTCCCAAACATGGTTGGTGGAAAAGTTTTAAAGGATTGACTTTGTAACTTTGTACCCTTTTTTTCTTTTCCGACAAGGTTTGCCTTGTATGACAACAAGCGCCCTTATTCATACGTCAATGAAAAGTGTTTTCTAAGAAGTGAAAAAGTTACCACCTTCTTTGTATTTGCTATAAAAACAAGTACTTAGTATATTAGATCTTGCCAATGGACCACTTGCTGGTAGAGTCTGGAGTATTCCATAATCAGTTGTAGGCCCTTCACCTCTGTCTTCCAGGAACGGACGAGGACTCATTCTGTCACATGGAGTCCTGAATATCAGATCCCAAATGGCCAGGAAGTTAGCCAAAGCTGTCAATTTGAATATTTAGATTTACATTCGTTTCTACATTTATTTTTTGGAAGTAGGTCATTTAAAGAATCTTTTTATTTTGTGTGTCAACATTTAAGAAATCAGAAGGTCCTTGTCTGTCCTAACTTTTTGGCTTGGATTGAAGATTTTTACCAAGGGAAAATTTGATATCATCTGACAATTGTAAAATTTCCCCAGATTACTTTGCAGTCTGCATTTGTGAGAACATTAAGAATTTGTCAGTGATTCAAGATTCAGTGATATTTGGAATGAGTGACAGTGAATTATCCCATGGATGCTGTTGTCATGGTAACTGGCATTTTTAAGGCAATTGATGCTGAATTTGTAGAACTGAGGAGCCATTCAGTCGCCGCCGATCAGTTTCTCATTATCCACACGTTGTGCAGTGTTTACGTGATAACCGAGTCGTGTTACATATTTTCATCTCGGTTTTGTACCATCGACAATGGGCAACTCAGAAAGAGTTGGGAATTATTTATGACCAGGTGCATCCACATTGCCAAATGAGGAAGATTCAGTGAGGAAATTGAATTCACGAAGGGTGGAATTTCACTCCATGAGAATGAAATAAACTTCACAAAATATTATCGTGCAGAAGCTGTTTTCATTTTAAAGTGATAGGGTTTAAATGTTTTCAAATATTTGAAATATTTGGAGAAGCTGTTTTCGTTTTGAAGTGATAGGGTTTAAATATTTTCAAGCACCTGTGCTAAAAAATGTGTCAACATATTTAATACCCTAACCGGCCTTCTTTGGTAACCCACCTGCTGAACTGCATGTAAAAGTGGAATATCTTATCATTTTTCATTGCATGGCATTGGAGAGCACCTTTGTTAAGGTGTGCATGGATCTGATAGGAATGCGTATTGCTGATGTTCTGTTTGAATCCTGAGCCTTTTGAATAGTCTGAATAACCTGCATGACTGTTTGCATCACCATTAACTGCACTGTGTTTGTGTTGTGTCTGTTGTTCCAGATATCGCCATCAGTACAGGTAGTCTGGTCAAATCCAGTTCCACCGACAACTTGGCGGATAAATCCAACTTGTCTTCCATACACCGCTGTAAGTTTGCTTAACGGAAAGGCTTTCTTGAAATTGGAATGTTTGGTTGGACAGAATTTGTCCCTGTCATGCTTGTCTGTTCTACTAACTCATCTGTGGCATTAAAAGAAACCAAGTCTACCTTGCTGCAGTCTACAAACAGAAAGAGCCATTCTTAGGCGATAATAGTTGGAAGACCTCTCTGCAATAAATATTTGTCTTCTAGCTTCCTCATCAACAGTTCCAGTAGAAAGAACCTTCCACAGATTAGCTTTTGAATTCATAATGGAAACGATTACAAGGCTACAGAGGCTAATGGGAATGATCATTCATGTTTAATTTGTGGTGACCTGATCCCTTAGTACAGCTATCCACTGTTCATGCTCTTTGTGTGAGAGCTAAGGCATCAAGTAATGACTTTCTGAGATGGTCCCTAATTGGTTCATTAAAGATATCAGGAAACTGCACTCCCAGTAAGAAAAGCCATTATATCAGTATGGCCATTACTGGAACATTAACTTTCTGGATATTTATCTAAATTCTCAATTCAGAGGGGATGATAAATCTTTTCCATTATGATGTTAATCAGAGGACGAAAACAGAATGAGATGGATACCAGTGGCATGAATTGATCACTCTCACAGCTAGCCTCTAAACAGCGCGATTAGTGGGTGATTCATCAATTGCAAAGATGTTCTAATTTGGATACATTGTTGTTTATTTCCAGTGACTCCAGATGAGCGAAGGCAAATTGGTCCTTCTCTGGGCTTGAAAAAGAACAGCTCGCTAGAGAGCCTACAGGCAGCTGTGGCAGAGATTATGACCCATGATGACCTGCCTGCACGACCAAGGGCAAAGGTTGTGCGAGGTCGGGGCTGCAATGAGAGCTTCCGAGCGGCTGTGGATCGGTCCTACGACCAGCCGCTCAACGGGACTGCTGGTAATTCCACCTCCACTGATTCAGGTATGAATGAAGTCTCGTAAAAAAAAAATCTGGTTACCCTTTCACATTTTCCCTGCCGAAACAATCTCAGTTCATCGTCCACAGTCTTATTTGTTTGGGTTTCTCAATGACAGTGAAGGAGTACATGGAGAATGGCCACGCCCCTGTCAGGGATGACCGCTCGTCCCGTGATGACCACTCATCAGTCAGCAGCCATGACCCGGTCATCATGTCTCGGACCAGCAGCTCCAAGAAAAGCAACAAGAAGGAGAAAGACAAGAGAAAAAGCAGTGCTTTCAAGGGCTTCGGCTCCATGTTCAGGTATTCAAAAGAAAAAAGTTGTAACTCACTTGGCTTGAGTTTGAGTATGATACATTGTTAATTCAACTAATCCATTATATACTGTACTTGTAATTACCTTTACCTCTTTGTAATATTTCAAGACGATTTTATTCTGATTTTATTCCCAATGCATTTTATAATTATTCTGTTTACTTTTACGTGTCGTTTGTTCATTATTATTTTAATCCTTGTGAGGTTTGATTTGTCTTTGTTTACTTGCGTATATTGTACAATTTTGTATTTCTATCTCTTTATTTATTTTAATTAATTTCACCATTATATATTTGAGTACATTGTATCTTTGGTGTTAATAATCCTATTGTTATTTATTTTAACTTAATTTACTTCCCAGGACCCCATGGAAGACCACAATTATATGTGAATGGGTCTCCCTTTTAAATCAAAGATAATAATAATTAAGTTGTTGGAGTTTGAGTATGAGTCAGGAATTATTTGTTTGAATCAGAGTATTTCAAAGAATCAACTTAGATGGCTAGATCACCATTGACCTCGGCATCCTATTTTTGTTTGAAGGAATACATCTCATTGTTTTTGTCTTTGGTCTAGGTTTGGCAAGAATCGTAGGCCTGAGCGAGATGGGAAATCCCTTGAGGAGGACCAGGCCAAAGGTTCATCGACGTCCTCGGAGAAAGCCAAAGAGGACATGGAGAAATATAAGGAACAACAAGAGGAGCAGAAGTGAGTTCCTGTTTCCCTCAGGCAAAAAGTCGGGCCACCAAAAGATTCTGATTCTGGACAATTGTCCTATTTTTTTCATTTTTGATTTCGTCACTGTCCTTAACTAATTTCATTTGGTGATTCACAATTGTGCGCCTCCAAGAGTTTGCCACATGTCGGCCAGTCATGATGCGCAAAATCTGTTGACCCACTGCGCCTTTGGAAAGGGTCGACAGATTTCTCACGCTGTGATTGGCCAATGCGTTGCAAACTTGTGGAGCTGCACTATTGTGAATCGCCCGTATTCCTAGTTGGCTGGAATCCTACTTGACCATGTTGATTTCTTCATATTTGGTGCATTTTTATGTGGTTATTGTCGTGTCGTCTGTTTTTAGTTGGTCCATTCCTAGTTGGTCCATTCCTAGTTGGCTCCATTCCTGATTGGCCTTGTTGGTGTTTTCTTATTTGGTCCCTGGCTGTTGAGTGCATTACCATGTGGCCTATTCTTGGAGCACTGCTATTTGCTTGACCCTGTTTGTCAATTCTTTGTCATTTCAAGTCCTTTACAATCTCGTCCATTGTCATCTGGTATATTCTTACTTGGTCCATTCCTATCTGGGCACCTTTCAGCTCTCGCATCCAGGATGAAGTGCGTAAGCTGAGGGAGCAGCAGTCCCTCAAGCGCCACAAAGAGGAGAGCGAAGAGGCGCGTCAGAAGGCCCAAAGGATGCAGGAACTGAGACAACGATACCAGCGAGACCACCGAGAGAGACAAGGTCGTTACATTGATGATGATGACGATGACGATGAAGATGGTGAAAGAAGTGGAGACAAGGAAGATGAGGGATATGCTGATGGCTCACCAACATCCCCCAGAGTGAGTTGAGGGTCCATCTGTTTGTTCGCAACTCTTCAAATCTTGATTCTGAGCTGTGAGAATGATGCCAATCTTTAAAACCAAAGTTCACTTTGTTATGCTGCTCATCACTTTTTGTTAAGTGTGTTGAAAATGTCCACTCTGTTCCTGTAGGTTTTTTGTCGATGATGGGACCTTCAGTATGAGTTTTATATCTTGTTTACTGATTGTCATTGCTTTTTGAATTGCTGATTGTAAGATTGATTTTTCTATACAGAGTCCTGGGCCTCGTTCACCACATCGGGAGGGCAGACATGCCCCTGAGTATCATAACCATGACCAGGAACGGTGGGAACGACAGAGTGAGGGGAACCATCGCAGGGGGTCCCACAGTCATGATGACAGCCGGTGGCCTGAGAGACGAGACGAGTATCACCATGGTAACCGAGATGAGAGGAGAGAGCAGCAGAGGGAAAACGATGCTGAGAGCAGACATCGTTACGGCCGCCACAGTGTCCCTCCATACATGGAATCAAGGTCTCGCAATGAGCCCAGGGGTAACCCAGATCGAAATCGAGATTCTCGCACTGCCGCTGATGTCCATGCTGAGCCTCATTATGCATCAGTTGTCCGCAAACCCCGCCTCGATAGGAACCCTGAACACCCTGACAGAGACTGGCGTGGTGAGAAGACTCTGGATCGCGACAGAGCCGAAAGGATACGCGAAGAGCATCCTTACGCGTCTGTGGAGAGGCGCGATCCACAAGACCGCAGTTTGCCAAAGCGGTCACCCGACAAAATATACGACAGCCTGGATGGGAGCAGACAGCGAGACCATGTGCGAGAGGAAAGGAATAGAGAGGATTGGTATCGAAATGAAAAGAGAGAACGGGAGGATAGATATCGGGAAGAGAGATACCAGGAAATCAGGCCTCGAGACAAGAGGTATCACGAGGAGGACAGGCCACGTGACAGGAGGTATGATGACAGTAGGGCCCGAAATGATAGATATCACGATGAACGGTATCAGGACGACAAGTATCGCATTGACAGGCACAGTGACAGACACGATGGCAAAAGGGTAGATAGAAGGGAGGACCGGCATGAAGGAGAGACAGCCAAGAAACACAACGATCCTGAGAAACTGAAAAACAGTGATACCCAGGGGAAACGCCGGGAAAGTGAAACCTTGAGTCGCAAGGACAGTGACACTGCCAAGAGTAAAGAAACGCTGAAACGTAAGGATAGCGAGAAGGGTAGCAAGGACAAGAAAGCTGACAAGGCTAAGGGCAAAGAGAATGAGAAAAAAGACAAGGAGGAACCGAAGTTGACGCGGAAGAAGAGCGACAAAGACAAGAAGAAGGACAAAGAAAAGGAAAAGGAAGCCAAGAAGAAGGAGAAAGACAAGACCAAGTCCAAGGAGGACAAGAACAAAGACAAAGATGACAAACCTTCCTCAGAAGAGGACAGGTCAGAGGAGAAGAGCTCTGATCCCAGGCGAGATCGAAGAGATGATCCAAGAACCGACAAACGAGACGGCAGGCATCACGAGGACAGACGGGGTGATACACTGGACAGGAGACACCGCGGGGAAAGGGGAACCGGTGATGGGCGAGAACACCGGAGGGATGAACGATGGTATGATGAGAGACGAGAGGGTCCAGACCGACACCGGAGTCCACCTCGTGGTGACAAGTACGGCTACGGCAGTCTTGGCAGGTGAGAAATATAGCTGTGCTGTGAGAAGGGATTGTATGTGCCTGCGTGGTGTTTGCATTAGTCCTATCACTGGTCTTCTTGTTTCTGCCTTCATTTATGATGGGTGTGTTTTGTAGTAGGCATTGTGTATTGAATTGCTTTTCGAGAATCATCTGAACTCTTTTAAGTATTGTTCTTGAATTTCTTCATTTTGAGACTTTACTGATTGGCTTTTGTCTTTTCCAGAGTTCTCTTTGTGGAAGGTACTGGACTGTCAGATTAAAACCCCCCCTAAATAAACACCACATTGAGCTGGAAGTCTTTAGTAGATGTTGTGTTGAAAAGGATATTAAATTCTCAGGTTTTTAAAATTCCTTGCACCTTTTGAAATCTGATGGGTTGGTAAATGATAATTTCTTTGAAGCCTGAGAAATATGTTCGGACTGAATGTGGATGAATGAGCCAGTCACTGGTAAAATGTGCTAGTTTCTTCCCTTTTGTAGACCGTCCCGTAGGCGACCTTCCAACGATCCCAATCAACCTTACAGTCGGGGCACCAGGGAAAGTGGCTACCAGTCAGACCATGACCGCCACCGCTCAGACAATCATTACGACAACAACCACTACCCTTCCAATCATAAAGGCTATGCCAACGGCCCAACACCCAACCACTACCCAGCCGAGCGACGCCCGCGTATAGCCTCCTCCCAAAGTATTGACCACGTCCGCGATGGTGGATATCGGGAGGAGTATGGCTCGTTGAAGCACAGAAGCCGATCAGATCGACGTATGCGCTATTCAGAATCGGGTCCGGACTACGATACTGGTTATGACGCTGCCAGGGTCTGATAAGGGGACATGTTTTAACTGCAATTTGAAATTGGACCAAAAAAAGCGTGGTTTTCTTCTTTGTAGTGCATGGACGCACCGATACTGTGAAATATGCGATAAATAATCTCCAATTTCTGTCAACATAACTGCTTGTATTTCCTGACGTGGTCTTTCTGTAAAGTTTGAAATCTTTTTTGGAGAAAGATTTGCACATTTTTACTCAAAATGGAAAAAATCACAACCGCCTCAATTTCAGAGATGGGCTAGGCTTTTGAATTCAATTCCATGATAACTATTTAGCAGGCGATTGATGAGATATGTATGGATTGCTTAAAGTATAGCCATTAGGGAGTTGAGACTTTATCGTGGTCTGGCCAGTGTTCCTAAAAGTACATACAACTAGCCAGACTTCATTCCCTTTTCTACCATGAAGCTGAACATTTATTCAAACAAGAAATATTTTGTAATGAACAATGCATGAATAAATCTCTTCTCCTAAGAAATATTTTGTAATGAACAATACATGAGTAAATTTCTCCTCCCGATTGTGTGCCACTGAATTATTTCTACCGAAGCAAGGCTGAGCTGCACTACAAAAATGGAAGTTCTGTTCCACGGTACATGGGAGTTCCATTGCACAGTCACAAGAAATATCTGAACTTGTTGGTGATGAGGAATTAATTCAGGCAGAGATTTATGAAGGCACTGTAAGGATTCATTCAGGCATTGTGTAAAGCAGATCATGCATGGGTCAGATTTGTGCAGTGGAATGAATTTAAATTTGATGACGGATAATCTGTTCCATTCTGCTTGGTTTGGCCTCGTGGAATGGAACATTCTGTCTGTCTCCTTATGAGATAATTCTTACTGTTTCACTTAATATAGTCTCATATTTTTTATACGCCAAAAAGAGAACATTTTCTCATTCACTCACAGTACTATAAATTGATTGAGTACACTTGCAGTGCTCTCATTTACAGTGTACATGTATGTGCGGAACTCACGTTTATTCATTTCATACTCCAATATTGACCTTGTTTTCCGCCAATGAACGAATGGAACAAGAAGCGCACGGCATGCTGCAAAGCACAGCTACACGGTGTGCCATATTTTCTCAAATTCCAGTTTATGTACATGTATATAAACAGATGCCATCTTGTAGAATGCCTTCATCCAACCCACAGATATCTCAAAATTGTAGCCACTGAGTGCCTTGAATTATTTGCCAAAATCTGGTTCATTTGTCACAACTAGGATGCCTTTCAAATTAAAAGATGAAGGTTTCATGATGTCTCCTTCATGGTGTCATAAACATACGCGTGACTTCGCTCATGCATTATTGAGGATTGAATCTTGATGCGAGCTGGATTTGACCTCAAAAAAGAAAAAAAAAAAGAAGCCCCAGGCTTATTCTGTGAATCTTGAATTTTCCAAAGACGTTGGAACTGGAAAAGTTGTTTATGAATTTGCAAGAAAAAAAAATGCATTCTTAACCTAACAGTCTTGAATCCTCGGACAGATTGAGGTTTTTTATTGGACTGCTATGGTGATAATAATGTTGTTTTGTCATTCGAAACTTAAATGTACCTTTGACCTGATAAGGTTCCTTAGCCAATACCTCATAGTTTGGGAGTTGGGTGTATATTTGTACAAAAGTATCCTTTCTCAATTTCTTTGACTTTTTTTTTAGCTCAACATGTATTTATTTAACACAATTTAGATAAATGTACATACACATAACTTTTTTTGGGGGGGGAAGGCAGGGAAGGTTTTTGTAGTCCAAACATTCTTGGCTTGCCTAGATACTAATGTTGAGGAACGATATAATCACACAAACTTTGTCTGATGTGTACCATGTACATGTAGGGGTGATATTTTTCCAGTGATTATGGCTATCACCTGTAGTTTCTTCTGTCAACCAATGAGAATGAAGGATAGGTTTAAATGCAGTTGATTGGTCAGTTGATTGAGCACTGTGTATTATGCCTGTGTCTTGCATTCAAATAGACAGCCTGTCTGTTCACCTTAAATTTCTTTTTTATTTAATAATGTCATGATTATGTTTTGCAGTCGCTCTGCCATTTTTTATTTTGCCCCGCAAAACTGAACTGTTAAAATTGTAAGAGATTTAATAAAAAAAATTTCCTTACAAGGCGTTGTAGTCATGTTATACATACCTCAGTTCATGAGTCTTTGTAGATGTAATGATAAATGACTACAGTTGAGATGTACATGAATATTAAAAGGATACTAGAAATCTTTCCTATAAGTAAGTCAGTATCTGTTTGCTGAGAAGCTTTGGTAAAAACATGGACATGTGGGACATTCTTTGCAAGGAAGGAATGTTTGGATGAAAGAAAATGGTGGTAAGTAAGGGGTTACACTGAAGTGGAACAGTTGCATAATTTGGAGAATTCTGTGTAAAGTTGATTGCTTGATGCACTTCATTGGCCTGATTACGTATTCATTTTTCTAGTCAACAACAGTGTATTTGAATGATTTTTTTTGAGCCTTGGATGGTTTGTTTTTAGTTCATTTAACACCTTTCGGATCGTGGCCAGTACTTGTAAAAAATTTCTTCCTTGTCCAGGAAAAATAAACACTTGAAGTACTAATTTGTTTTCTTAAATATTGGGTTTTAATTACACATGGCAGAAAGAATGTGACTGAAAGCTATGATTCTGTTTTAAAAATGGCAAAATATACAGCATTGTGACATTCCACGCAGAATTGCTCAAAGATTGCTTTGCCTTTTTGCTTAAAAATCAAGCCTTTAAATGAGTGCACATTATATTTGCTTAAAAAGAGTAACTCGGAGAGATTTGATTTGATATGTAGACAATGATGAGCTTCCCCTCTCTAATTTTTGTAACAATGTGATTGGATGAGCAGAATTATAATGTACTGGACTCTTTTTTAAAAACTAATGATGCATTGTATTATATATAAATATGTATACCATTAACACAAATTAACAAGTTTCTGTTGTTTGGTTTAAAATGTTTGTGTAATTTAGCTAGCTGTTTGCTGGCTTGCCTCATACTGAAAGGCAGTACTTCAGAGAGAGGTAGTTTTGGGGAAAGACGTTGAGCTAGATATTTAAGAAGTTTGCTGACGGCGTTTTGAGAATTTTCTGTGGTAGATTTTGTGTTGGAGTGTTAATTATGCAAAATCCTGCTCCACATGATAATGAAGTCAACGCTTTGATATTTGAGAGATACATAAGCTATCTCCAGTTTTTGTTACATGTAAAATTGATTGGTGGTTTCCATATTGAATTTGCATGAAATAAATTGGATCATTTTTGAAGCAGACGGGACAGATTTTTAATGAGGCAAACATTAACATTAAGTATCTTCATGTTTCTATGAGGTTGGTTGGTTGGTTGTACTTTCTGCTTTTCATCCAAACACTCTGGTCTTCAGAGATGGGAATTTATAGGCATCTCCGGGTTTGTGGAAGTCTTTTTGATGATAATCATTATGGTCGAATCTGGCTGGTCAGTATATCTACTTTGTGTCTTGACAAAGTATCCAAGTCGTAACTGTTCCAGCTGCCCTCGACATACATATGTGCTGTGTTAGGATTTCCCAGCTCTTTCCACTTGTCTCTCTTCCCAAAAATTCAGGTCTTTTGAAAATTTTCATAATTTTGCTTGGATGGCTGAGTTAGAAGAGCACATTTGGTGTTCCAGGGAGTTTCCAACTTCTACACACATGTATTCCCTGCTAAGTTTCTTTTATTGGATTGAGAATTATGACTTGTGTTACCAAGTATTATTTTAACAATAGGAATATCTGTCAACTCGTCAATTTGTCTATTATCACCTGCTACCCTTTTGTACTATATACTGTGATATTGTAACTTGTTTTTCTTTTCTTTTTAGAGTGCCGAACTAGTTCCCATACAATGTACTTTTTATACTCGCATTAACCATTAAAATTTGCATTTTGTCTGGAGTGCAAATTAAAGTTTTGGCAGTTGTGTTTCTGTCCCACTTTTACTTGTTCAAATTGTTCCAATTTAAGGTTAAAATATGGTCTTTCTGCAAATCACTCACTCTCTGCAACTTTTTTTGAATGAAAAAAATCAAAACGTGGTGAAATCATTGCGATCAATGTATTGCTAAAAATATGTATTTCATATTAAAAAAGTTGCAAGGGCTTAAATTTGCAAAAACAAATTGTTACCGAAATTTAGCTTTTCAACAATTTAATTGGAAACACTTTTTAAATGCAAAGAAACATATGTTCATAGTGGTGAAAATCATATAGATCACAATTTCACTGAAAATATGGATTAAATTAAAAAATATTCAATGGATTGGCTTTGCAAAATATGACTTTTCTGCAAATCCCTCAGAACTACTTATTCATTGAATTGGAAGATATTTTTAAATTACGGTTGCTGTGTCATCTAGATCTGTATTTAACTGAAAACGGGAATTTCATATTTTGAAAAAATTGCAAGGGGGTTAGCCTAGCAAAATAATGACATTTGGGCCAAAATTTGACTTTGCTGTAATTCACTCAGAACCACTTTTTGATTGAATCAGAAGATATTTCGGAGGTTGGGGAGTCATTCAGATCTTAATTTTGATGTAAATAGAAATTTCATATTTTGAAAAAAATTGCAAGTGGTTAGCCTTGCAAAATAATAAAATTTTGGCCAAAATTAGATTTTTCTGTAAATCACCCAGAACTACGTTTTGAATGAATTGGAAAATATTTTGAAGGTTGTAGAGCCATGAAGATCTTAATTTTAATAAAAATAGAAATTTGATATTTTGAAAAAATTGCAAGGGGTTAGCCTTGCAAAATAATGAAATTTGGGCCAAAATTTGCCTTTGCTACAAATCACTCAGAACCACCTTTTGATTGAATCAGAAGATATTTCGGAGGTCATGGAGTCATTCAGATCTGAATTTTGATGTAAATTCAAATTTCATATTTTGCAAAAAATTGCAAGGGGTTAGCCTTGCAAAATAATGAAATTTGGGCTAAAATTTGACTTTGCTATAAATCACTCAGAACCACTTTTTGATTGAATCAGAAGATATTTCGGAGGTCATAGACTCATTTAGATGTAAATTTTGATGAAGATGGTAATTTTATATTTTGGAAAATTTCAAGGGGTTAGCCTAGCAAAATAATGACATTTGGGCCAAAATTTGACTTTGCTATAAATCACCCAGAACTACGTTTTGAATGAATTGGAAGATATTTTGAAGGTTTTAGAGCCATGAAGATCTTAATTTTAATAAAAATAGAAATTTGATATTTTGAAAAAATTGCAAGGGGTTAGCCTTGCAAAATAATTAAATTTTGGCCAAAATTTGACTTTTCTGTAAATCACCCAGAACTATGTTTTGATTGAATCAGAAGATATTTCAGAGGTCGTGGAGTCATTCAGGTCTTAATTTTGAAGTAAATTAAAATTTCATATTTTGAAAAAATTGCAAGGGGTTAGCCTTGCAAAATAATTAAATTTGAGCTAAAATTTGACTTTGCTATAAATCACTCAGAACCACTTTTTGATTGAATCAAAAGATATTTCGGAGGTCATGGAGTCATTCAGATCTTAATTTTGATGTAAATAGAAATTTCATATTTTGAAAAAATTGCAAGGGGTTAGCCTTGCAAAATAATTAAATTTGGGCTAAAATTTGACTTTGCTATAAATCACTCAGAACCACTTTTTGATTGAATCAGAAGATATTTCGGAGGTCATGGAGTCATTCAGATCTGAATTTTGATGTAAATTCAAATTTCATATTTTGAAAAAAATTGCAAGGGGTTAGCCTTGCAAAATAATAAAATTTGGGCCAAAATTTGCCTTTGCTATAAATCACTCAGAACTACCTTTTGATTGAATCAGAAGATATTTCGGAGGTCGTGGAGTCATTCAGATCTGAATTTTGATGTAAATTCAAATTTCATATTTTGAAAAAATTGCAAGGGGTTAGCCTTGCAAAATAATAAAAAATTTTGGCCAAAATTAGATTTTTCTGTAAATCACCCAGAACTACGTTTTGAATGAATTGGAAAATATTTTGAAGGTTGTAGAGCCATGAAGATCTTAATTTTAATAAAAATAGAAATTTGATATTTTGAAAAAATTGCAAGGGGTTAGCCTTGCAAAATAATTCAATTTGGGCTAAAATTTGCCTTTGCTATAAATCACTCAGAACCACTTTTTGATTGAATCAGAAGATATTTCGGAGATCATGGAGTCATTCAGATCTGAATTTTGATGTAAATTCAAATTTCATATTTTGAAAAAAATTGCAAGGGGTTAGCCTTGCAAAATAATTAAATTTGGGCAAAAATTTAACTTTTCTGTAAATCACCCAGAACTACTTTTTGAATGACTCAAAAGATATTTCAGAGGTCATAGACTCATTTAGATGTAAATTTTGATGAAGATGATAATTTTATATTTTGAAAAAATTGCAAGGGGTTAGCCTAGCAAAATAATGAAATTTGGGCCAAAATTTGACTTTGCTATTAATCACTCAGAACTACCTTTTGATTGAATCAGAAGATATTTCGGAGGTCATGGAGTCATTCAGATCTGAATTTTAATGTAAATTCAAATTTCATATTTTGAAAAAATTGCAAGGGGTTAGCCTTGCAAAATAATAAAATTTTGGCCAAAATTAGATTTTTCTGTAGATCACCCAGAACTACGTTTTGAATGAATTGGAAGATATTTTGAAGGTTGTAGAGCCATGAAGATCTTAATTTTAATAAAAATAGAAATTTGATATTTTAAAAAAAAATTGCAAGGGGTTAGCCTTGCAAAATAATTAAATTCGGGCTAAAATTTGCCTTTGCTATAAATCACTCAGAACCACTTTTTGATTGAATCAGAAGATATTTCGGAGGTCATGGAGTCATTCAGATCTGAATTTTGATGTAAATTCAAATTTCATATTTTGAAAAAATTGCAAGGGGTTAGCCTTGCAAAAGAATTAAATTTGGGCTAAAATATGACTTTTCTGTAAATCACTCGGAACTACCTTTTGATTGAATCAGAAGATATTTCGGAGGTCATGGAGTCATTCAGATCTGAATTTTGATGTAAATTCAAATTTCATATTTTGAAAAAAATTGCAAGGGGTTAGCCTTGCAAAAGAATTAAATTTGGGCCAAAATTAGATTTTTCTGTAAATCACCCAGAACTACTTTTTGAATGAATCATTTAGACTCATTTAGATGTAAATTTTGATGAAGATGGTAATTTTATATTTTGAAAAAATTGCAAGGGGTTATCCTTGCATAATTAATGAAATTTGGGCCAAAATTTGACTTTTCTGTAAATCACCCAGAACTACGTTTTGAATGAATCAGAAGATATTTTGAAGGTCGTAGGGCCATGGAGGTGTTAATTTTAACGAAAAAGAAATTTCATAAATGGGAAAAAAATTCAAGGGATTACCTTTGCAAAATGGAAACAAATCTTGAAGGTGGTGAAGTCATAATTTCACCGAAAATGAAAATATTTTGAGAAGCTAAAGGAGTAAGCGTTGCATGACAATTGAATTTGGGCTGAGAGTTTGCTTTTCCACAAACCACTATTTTAAAATATAATGCAAGGTCGTAGTCATCTAGGTTATATTATTAAGATGCAGTATTTCTTTAAAAAAGTTGCATTGGATTTGCCCTGCAAAAGAAATTGGGCGAAAATCTGACACTTTTTGAAAATTAACTTATAAATCCTTTCAGAAAAAGAATTTTTTTGAATGAAATGCAAGAGATATGCAAGATCACAGTAATCTACATGTGGGATGAAATTTTGATGAAAATTTTCATTTTCACATTATGGCAAAAAATTCTTTTTCTGCAATTCACTTGGAAATGCTTTTTGAATGAAATGCAACATTTAGTATGTTGCAGTCCTCTGGATCACAATTTCTCTGAATTTTCAGGGGCTAACAGAATGAAAAAGTTACATTTTGGCCAATCTGTATCAAACACTTGGCAATACCTGATGAAAAAGTGAACACAAACACATTCTTAACTTTGTGGTCTCTAGATCATAATTTTAATAAAAATGGAGTTTTTCAAAGACTGAAAACACTTCAGCTTGAATTTTAATCCACAAAACTTATATAAAAATGCACTCCATTGTTATTTATCTCAGGCTTGCTGTTTCAAAGAGCCATTCCAAAAGCTGGTTCAATATGTAACATTGGGGAAATTATTCCATGAGTCTAAATAAAAACAAAATACACAGGCAAAGTATGTCATTCAGAGGAGTTTAAATGGCCATTAATTAAATGTTTTACACACCTGCAAATCAATTTTCACACTTGAAAATACATCAAAGACTTCAAATTTCAATCCAAAGACAAACCCTCTACACTTAATTCCACATGTACTAAACATACATGTATCTAAGGTTGGACAGTATCCTTCAACTTTCAAAGCGCATTCGAACCGTTTTGGTTTTTGATGGATTGGGTTAGGAATTCCTGACATACTTGCTCCTACATTTTGTTGAAGAAAGAATATTTTGGTAGAGGGTTGCATTTCAGTGGGTCTGGCCAGGCATCTCAAGGCAATGCATAAAAACATACTGAGATTCAATTTGCATGACAAATGACTGATCCACGACTGACAAAAAAAACTTCACATCTTCCTCCTTTCAGAACACAAACTTAACAAATCAAAGAAACAAGAACTCAAAACAACAGTCCCTGTCCCCAGAAACAATCATCATGCTGTGCATAGTCCAAGTATTTGATGACTTTTTTCCCCCACAGGACATTGGAGTCTGGGCACAGCAATGTGACAACTAGATATAAACAACCCATCACACTGTTGTAAAGGAAGCATGGTGACTCACAGGTGTTTGCAAGCAGTGCCGAAATGTCTGCACAGAGGTGGTATTCTGTTTTCGCCAACAGAATATTTTTGATGGCACATTTCATCAAAGTAAAATGCCTCTATATAAGGCATTATGCAAATATGAATACACTGTACATGTAGTCATGAATATAACACCCCAAAGGAGAAGCATGGGCGGGGTAAGTAATATGCACTGACCTTTCAACTACTTGTTCTAATGATAGGCATGACACATGCAAGAATGTGTACAACCAAAATATTCATTAACAGAACATCAATTTTTCCTGCAAGCCTCTTTGAAGTGGAAGTTTGTCCAATATCATTACACATAGCTTAATTCTTATGAAGCCAGCACGCAAAAGGGTAAAAATGCCACCGAATTAAATTTTAAAACCATGTACAATATGCTTCCATTCACCACACGTACATGTACATATTCATGTAGGTACATGTATGTACTCACGGCACTGAATGCAAAGCAACAAATTGTCGTCGTAGGTGTATGTGGAAGATGTACTTTTTAACCCCCCCCCAACTTCTGCTCTTAGCTGTGTTAACCTACTGAAATTTGACAATGTCTAAAGTAAATATTTGTTACTTGGTAATAACATCAGCCTGTTCAGGGACCCTCTCACTGAATACGATCCCATCAATGGTGCTGATTGAGGGGGAAACACAAAGAAAAGAGAAAATCAAAGCACAGATTGGCTACTGGAAAATGTTGTTCATCTTAATGTGATCTATTCATATCACCATCTAACTCCAGCAAAATGAATGAAAGAGCAAAAATTAATGAGTAATCATGTTGATCTCTGCTCACCCTGAACTAATTAAAAACCCTGTTTACCAACTCTTAAGCAGCAAAAATACAGCAAATATGCATGTGATACTATATATAAAACCATATTCCTCATGAAAAGGCACTCCCGTTGATTCCTGCCATCAAAGGATCCAGCAAACCTCTGTCAATTCATTTTAAACTACCTGTGCCTGTCTACCTTCTGCATGAACAACTTAGTGTAGGTCCATGATGTAACTGTTTCCTAAGTCTTTTGAAAACATCAATTCACCTCTACATGTCCCCTGGCCCACACCTTACAAGATCCTTCAAAATCTAACAGATGTTTTGGACAGTTTCTGAGAGTGCAGAGGCTCAGCCAATATGGACATGAAGCTCTGAGGTCTCTTAAAATTTGAAGAGCAAACAATATACCACTGGTTTCTAAAAATGTGAAGGATTTTGGAGGATTTTGGAAAAGTTCCAAGGTTTACGATTACTGGAGTAATTAATTGCAGTAATACTGGCCATCCAAGAATCAGAACATAGAGGCGCATTTATCCTTTGGAATAAAACCATTGAACCAACCTTTTTGTTCAACGCCATCCAACACCGATACATCAAGACTGATGTTATATTTATACCTACAGATCGGAAAATTGAGTTGGCAAATAATCAACAATTTCTTAAGCACATACATGCACATATGGGCATATTAACAAAACCAAGACATAAACTTGTATTTGTTACTACTTACCAAGACTGCTTTCTTACTCGACTTAAACCACTGAACTACATGCATAACTGAAAATGAAAATACGCATAAAAATCACCTGCAAAAGTGATTATAAGAGAAATAGGTCGGATAATATATTCCCATATTGCACCCGCGAGCGATAACTTCTCTTAGTCTCTATGAAGCAACTTTAGCAAGAGAAACAATTGAAATGAAATCATTTCAGAAAGGATACTAACTTTATACAAAGTGTGGTGTTCGTGTTGAAAATACTACACATTCAAATTGTGGACTGAACCACAGGTTTGACAGTTAGCTAAGAGTCTACGATCGACGAACTGCGTATACTGCCTTGGGAGACCGTCCTCAAAAGCTGACAAATGAAGAATAAGACAATGGGAGGTCCACCATTGAACAGGTGTGCCCAAGCTGTTATCCTGTGCCAAAGGGATAATTTCTATGGTTAGGAAAATGAAGACCATGTTGAGAGGCTACGTTTGCCCCCATAACATTTCTGGTCCCTGCAACGTCTATGCTTTGGCACGCGTCTTGTCCCTGCCACAGCCGAACAAGTATGTAGGTGTAACTGCATATGCATATGTTTGGATCCAAGAAATTCAAGGCAAGCTCATTGGACTGATGTTAATAAAGGTATAAATAGCCATGAAAAATACAGAAACAGCAATTTGACCGTACATGTAACACTCACCAATACACAAGTACACTAATCTATGATAATCACATCGGAAATAAAGAACTTGGTATAATATGCTTTCTTTGAAACCAAAACACCTGTAAATTAAAACCTTAGAAAATTATACACTCTAGTGCAAAGCTGCTTATTGAGATCTAGAACTGTCTTTATGTTCCCTTTTAAAGTGATAAGAACATGATAATGCTGAGCTGAGGAGAATTTTGCCAAGAGGTAAAAAATCTTAGGATTTTCAGATCAGCTATGGGTCCAATCATTTTGGGAGGCTGATTTTTTTCTAACCTCTTCCGAACAGAGAGTGAATCACTTTGAAATCTCAATTTCTGTGGGCAAAGGTTTCCTAAGGTTTGAGAAATCCCATGTGCCATTTTAAGTGTTAAAAGTAGAAATGGAATAAACTTTGATCAGGCCAATCAACAAGGCATGCCCAAGGTTGTAAGCGGCATCACTTTTTTGGAAAACATTTCATTTGGAAATGGATGCTTGTTGCTATCTAGCATCTTTTTTATGATCAAAGGGTTTATTATTCGGGATTCCAATACATGTTGTTAAGAGTTTTCAAGGCCTCTTGTCATATCAAATTCAAACAGCAAAGAACCTGTTTACTACTGCATCAGCTGATCTGCTGGTACCTCCTGACTCTTTGATGTATCCCCTGCTTTGACCTGGGCATTCCCTGCTACCTTGCCCAGTTGGTCCTTCTGTCCGAGGGCTGGGACTTTGGCTGGTGCCTGGATGTTGGTCAGGACAGCATCCATGTTGGCTGGGCAGGTGTAGTGACCAACGCCGAAGGGTCGCATGTGGTAGATCATGTACTCCAAGAGATACATGTTGTTGGGGCTGATGTAATGGAAAGAGATGGAGTAATCTGAGCAACACTCAGGGCCCTGAAACAAAAGGTGAGACAAGAACTCGAGGTCAAAATCAGGATAAGACGGGAGAAACTCAGCTACATCAATGGAGCAAAAGTCACAGTGTCAGAGCAATGAAGATTGGCAACTAAAATATAACAATAAGAAATTTGACACACAAGGCAAGCATAAACAAAACTGACAGTGACTGCAGTGCATAAACGGCAATCAATAAAACTAAAATTTCAGGCTACTTAGGGCGAGTTCTGCAAACTCTCTTGAACACGAGAGAAAGAAAAATTGGTACTCAGTAACTGGTTTATTTTACCGTCTCTGTCGTGTAGTATGCATATTTCCAAAACCAGAATGACTTTTTGATAAGGTTTGGTATAATGTGAATTTCAGGCTGGAATGGATGGAAAGTTTCTTTTCCCATGCTGTCTCGGGTATCGCCAGCGACCACGCCTAAATTCTCAAGACATCGGCCTATTTCGATGTCCTCCTGGGCTCCAATGCCACGGCCGTTTCCAGCCCCTTTGCACAGGCCTCGGTTAGGAAAGCCTTTCTCCACAACTAGTACGACTGCTAGTTTACTGAGAACGTAGCCAGCACCACCACTCATGTATCCTTGTTCCGTGTAGCGCTTGAATCGACGGCCAAAGTACACAGGCTCGTTCGGGTTCTTGTCGGCCAGGAAGTAGCGCAGGTTCTCCAGGACAACGTAAGTGTCGTCATCAGCTTTAAGGAACCAATCGGCATCGTCCAAGTAGTTCTGATAAATGTACAGGTAGGCACCCCGTGTTTTGTACCAAAGGAAGTCACGTCCCTCGGGCGTGTCCACTTTGACTGTAGGGAAGGTAGGGTCGTCATGGGAACTGATGAAGATGACTTTGTTGCATCTGCGAGACCAGGTAGCCCGGGCATGGATTGTCTTTTTCCAGAGGTTCTGAGGTGAAGTAAGGATCCAGCATAAGACTCTGACCTGCTCATAGAGAGCATCTGCTAAGACATCCTGACCTGTGGAAAAACAGGACAAAATATGGAGACTTTGTTACCTAAACTTTTGCAGCAGACTTGTTTAGCAACAAAACAATCACAATTACAGTGTAGACACAAACCACAACTGACTACTGACTTACCGTACTCTTGTGCATGAGACTGTAACTTGAACACTTGCAATGTTCCCTTCGATATGTTGGATGCACCGTTGCTTTGGGTGTGTCCAGATTCCAGACCAGCTCCTGTCCTGCTAAGAATAGATCTCACACCTCCAGTCAGGTCCAAGTCATGAATGATGAGGACATGTGTGAAGAAAACTCCGATGAGCAAAGCAGTACAAAACTGGATAACTTTGTGAGTTGGCCTCCTGAAAAGGACACGCTTTGGTGACCGACGAGGGCAATATGGAAGCTTTGGCATACTGGTCTTAATACAGCTTTGTGTAAAGGGCACAGTCTTGTTTGACATTGAAAAACTGGCAGATCCTAGCAGAATCAGACCCTTGTCGGCACCCTTCAAGAGAAACAGAGTTGTACCAAAGACAAAGCTGCGTGAACAGGAGTCACATGAACAGGGAATACAGTACATGTAGTTCTCAACTTGCCAACATCCATCAATGATTGATTTTCTGAAGCCAATTTCTCTGGGTTATCAGTCATCTGGGTATTTTGGTCCAATGCTGACAGGCTCCAGCAGACCGATGTGTACTGCTGTTTCATATTTACGGCCTTGCATGTATAAAACCCATATTGATTTCTTTTAAACACACAAAGTATGGACAACAGAGTATACGTATACACTGTACATGTACTCTCTTAACGTTGTACACGAACTCTCTACGCTGTCTGTAACTCACTTTCACGTTTGTTGCCAAGTATCAAAGATGACTTTGCCGTGTGTACCTGTTGTCAGTTCTGTTCAAATATTGAATTTTTGATCTACCAAAGCACGTGTGTAAAGAAAACCAGATGACCTCCGAATTGATCTTTTATGATTAGGAATCGTTAAGCACCTACGTAAACAATCACTTGTTGGTAACATCCCGATTTGCAAAGCCAAAAAAAAAAAGCTGTGTGGGCCTGGGTGCCAAGTTTTACATGTACATAGTAATGTCCCAAGAGAGTTGTGTTTGTACATGAACTTGATGGGTGAATGGCTTTATGGGTAAATTGGGTAAAAGTGCTTGGAACTAGGAAAAAACTGAATAATAGGCTAGAGTTTCCTGGAGACAAACACAGCACACTGCTCAAAACATCAAAACCATCTTTCTCCATTGGTTTATCTGAGCCAACATTTCTTGCTAGAAAAGACTGCTGCCTTGGTGTATCCATTATCCCTACATGTAGCAGTCCCAAATCCTCCCATTTCAATATGATTTTACATTCATCCTAGAGGGTTAGGGCTTGTAACCCAAATGCCATACAAAGCTTATAACACATCAAAATATCAAGTTACTCAGCAAAAGCATCAATAGCTGTATGCATTCTACTCAGTAGAGAAGCAGCCAACCAACCAACCAGGCAATCAAAAAAAAAAAAAAAGTACGGTTGACTGAGTAGCTGACCCTGTTCGGCTGTCTGTAACAATCAACTCCTAGCTAAGAATAAATCTAACAGGTCAAGGTGATTACTGCTGGTATAATGGTTTTTGTATGACACAGCATGTAGTAAAAATGTAATACTACTCCCACGTCAGCAATGTCTCTCTCACGGTTTGACATTTCTGCCAAGCCTTGAACATTCCACACCCAGTTCTTTGTGTGTATCAGACTGGAGTCAATTAATTAAAGTATGACACTGAAGCCACAGAGTGATTTCTGTTTCAAAAAACAAAACTCAAGGTCCCTTTTTGTGTGTCAAAATTGACGGCTGAATTTTGTTTCATCCATTGTAATTGCAAAAGTGAATAATACTTGAACATACAGAAATAGAAAACCTTCTCTACTCTTCATTCAAAGTCCAACCTGAATTGCTACATTTACATTCGTAACATGTTTGAGAGTAAAAAACCCTGACAGGTATTTATAACCATTTGGGAAACACTGATGTGACCGGCTCCCTTTACTCCATTTGCTGCCGCAGAAATGCATACATTAATGCCCACACATCTACATTGATTGAAGTCTGAAACAGAAATCTTGTGGTTACCGCTTGGGCTGGATAGAACACGTAATTCCAGTACCAGAACTTGGCAGGCACAATTCCCTTGATCAAATGATGCTCGGGCACGAAAGGATGAAAACGTTCCCGCCCCTGGCTGTCCCTTGAGTCGCCAGCAGCCACGCCCACACGAGACAGGCACTTGCCCATTTCAACATCTTCTGCAGCGCCAGCTGCTCTCGCATCGCTGCGACAGAGATCTGGATTTGGAAAGGCTTTTTCAACAGCCAATTTCAGGGCTGCTTTACTGAGTACATATCCAGCGCCACCACTCATGTAGCCTTGTTTGACATAGGGTTTAAATTTGCGGCCGTAAAATACTGGATCATTTGGATTCTTGTCTGCTAGTAAATATCTTAAATTTTCTAGCACGACATAAGTATCATCGTCTGCTTTGAGAAACCAGTCAGCATCGTTCAAGTGATGGTCATAAACATATTTGAATGCACCACGTGTTTTCCGCCATAGGAACTGCCGACCTTCAGGGGCCTCGACTTTGACAGTTGGGAATGCCGGGTCATCCTGGGAACTAATGAAGATGACTTTGTTGCACCTGCGAGACCAAGTGGCCTGTACGTGAATTGTCTTTTTCTGGAGGTTTTGAGGTGACGTGAGGATCCAACACAAGATTCTGACTTGCTTGTAAAGAGTATCTGCTAAAACATCCTGACCTGTGGAAAGAAAATGAAATATTTATTCATTTTAGCATTGACTTATATAAACTTTGAAAATTATTCTATTATTTTAAAGTAAATGCAAAACTATGCACAGGTACATATACATTGACCTAACATGCTTTCACCTTTAACTAGCCTGAGTCTACGGCTCCAAACTGGAGTACAATGTACATTCAGAACTGTAAGGTTTTAACAACACTTCACAGACAGCCATGTACAACTTGCCATTGCAAAGTTTAAGCTACAGGTGCGTGTATTTTGATTACACCAATTTACTTTGCCATCACAAATATTTGTGCAACAAGATTTCATACCTACGCTATGATTAGTCATTGGTACACATGTACAATGTAGTTGCGAGAAGGCCGCTCATAGCACGGCTTTGAAACGAAAACAACAGGGTAACGATAGGAGCCGCGTTGCGATTGGTTACGATTATCCAGACCTCGTCTTATGCGAAAGCTGCCGTCCTATTTAACACACATGTATGTATCACCAATCGACCTTTGGTAAAGTGTACATATATATGTATACAAGTACGCTGTATGTATAACTTTTTGTTTAAAGGCATATAGGTTTTGCTATGTGAATTTGATTTTAAAAATTTGTTCATGAAAGTGAGACGTATATGTACATTTCAATGAATAAAGAAACTTGTAATAAAGTATAATTACATGATGTACATGTAAGAACGCCGGAAGAGGAATTTCCACCAGTCGTGTCAATTTGCAGCGATACCGTATCACACATCCCTGGCCCAGCATGCCGTGATGAGATCCACATGCACACACGTAACGTACATGTAAGTACATTGACATTTTAGTTGATAACCAACACCAGAGCTGCGCTTATTGCACATGAAGCTGGGAGGAAACCAGCTTTTGGTGGTGTGGACAGTAGAGGGCAAATATCAGATTTTACTTGGGAAAGGCATGTGGCTTTGGTGAAAAATTGTTAGTGAGGGATGTACTGTTTTCTTCAAAACTTATGGATGTTGTTTTTTTAAACTTTTTGGACTGAAAACCATGGTTTAGTCATGATTTTCTTAAATTGCGAATTTATAGAAATTTCAAAATCGGAAGGGGTGATATTTTCATGTTAGAGCGGGGAACAGGCAACAATTCTTTGATGGGGTGGCCATTTTTTTCGGGCCAGGTGTTTAGTTATGGAACACAATTTTTATTAATTTCCTGGGGGCACTTTAGTCTTAGGGAACTTTTGGGGGCGGGGGAATCAAAGTTCAAATTAAAGATTTCTTCTGTTCATCACTGTCCTAAATATTGTAGCACTTTTGGCAGCAGTCGCTCGTGTTCAGGCAGTATGAGAGGAATAAACACAGTTCAGTCAGGACTGGCAAAATACGGTCGTCTAAACCGGAGTCTCGTCTTATCTGAACTCGTATGACAGAGTTGACTGTACTTGTGAATTTCACTCTTTGACTAAACCTCCCAACAGACATCGGGAAAGGATGTATGAAATCTTGTTGTGCAAATATTCCTGATGGCAGAATGAGTTGGCACACTCTAGCTGAACTTTGCTAAAGTAGGTCATGTAGGTACATGTAGGCCCTACATGTACATGTATAAGTTGTGCATAGGCCTACACATGACACATAGGCCTACGCATGACACATAGGCCTACGCATGACACATAGCCTACACATGACACATAGGCCTACACATGACACATAGGCCTACGCATGACACATAGCCTACACATGACACATAGGCCTACACATGACACATACATGTAGCTACTGGTAAGGTACACGTGGTACACGTAGTACATGTAGAATTTAAAAATCTTTCAGTTCTGGAAGTCATGGAAGTAACACAGGAGTAGAGTCCAAACACCGTACGCAGGTCTGCACTCCAACTTCCAAGTTGGTTATTGGGTCCAAAAATTAAATCATGGACTAATTTCAACGGAAGGCAACACGTGCAGACGTGAAGTCCTAATTTTGAGAAAAAATTATTAAGATGCTTGAGGATGTGAACAAACATGCCAAGTAGGAGTTGGAATGGTTTCCATTCATGCCGTTTAATTGATTTGGTCAAAATAAGCTACTTTTTGTGCAGACATAGTGTGGGGCCATAGACTATGACGAAGCCTACATTTCCATGTTTAATATATTTAAGGTTCTGTTCCTTGCTCAATGGTAACACTAAACACTCTAACAGTAAATTAGACATGGTTGATTTTCGAATCAATACTAGCATGACTTGCGTAAAACTAGCCACCCCATACCATGATCATGATTACTTGTACTATTCATGCACAATATGTAGAGGTAGACAGCTGCACGATCGATATAGAGCAGCACTATGCGCTGCACATACTCACAAATTGATACAATGATCATGACAATAATGTACATACATGTATGCATGTAGTCTGCTTGCGAACCTACCGAACTGTCTAGAGTGCGTGTGACCCTTGAACGCTTGCAGTTCATGTTGAGACACGCGGTTACTATCGTCCACGATATCAATGTGTCCGTGGGGATCTTGCAGTGCAAAAATCCGCTTTCCCAGACTGTCCAGCTCCCCAAGGTTTCGCCCAAAGTCAACGCGAAGGACGACGACATACATCAAGCACAGTCCGAAGCAAAAAGCCGAGCAAAACGAGAGTAGAATCGACCGAGTTGGACTGAAAGCCCCGTTTCCGCCCGAACTTGCGGCCATCTTGAAGTCTGTTTGTTCACAGGTTGAATACTTCTCTACTCCACCTTGCAAGTTTAAAGGGTTACGGGTACTTTTGATGACATGTTACGTAATATCCGATCTGCCGGCGTCAGTTACGATCACTGTCAGTCTGTGATGACACACGGTGATAACAAACTCTCTAAATAAAATTTTCCTGCTTGTAAATCATCAATTTTATAAAAACAATTTGGTCTTTTTTAACAGTTTCAACAACTTTTATCCTTGAGGCAAACTGAGCTTTGAACCAGGAAAATAAGAAGATGAACAGAAGAATGCGAACGGCCATAGAAGGTTAAACTATGTTCCAAAAAATGCAAAAACTGAATATGGACTGGCAGAATTTTCATCTTTTCATTAAAAAAGAAAAAAAAATACATATGAGCAATGTAAGGCCAAATCCTGGTATGTCAAAGCTAAATTCAATACTTCTTATTTTCCAAAAATCGAAGAAAAAGAAAAAAAAATTATGCAAACACCTGTGAATAACGAAGTCTAAAGGTTGATTGACCACAGAACCCATAGAACAAATAGTGAATTTTCCACGTGGAGAACTGAACATGAATACGACAGTAATGGACGCATATAAACAACTACATACACGTACATGTGCATGTACATGTGCATGCACTGTACATGTACAACAAAGCTGTTTGATTCCCATGTTATAACAGCAGCTTTGTAACTGCACATTAATACAGTCAGAGATTCCAGGCCAAAAATAATGTTGTTAGAGGGCGTTTTTGAGTGAAAGTCAGTTTCAGAGGATAAAATGATGCAGCAAAATATGTGTGGTTGTTTTCGTGACACAAAGGACGTGTCAGTCAATGTACACGCACAGGTGTTGGGGGTATATTCACATGCAGGAAGTCTTAGCACTGATACCATTCGGGTGATTTAGCAAAATGGTAGAAAGGGGCAAACATTGCCCCTTTTTCCTTCCTACAATGCCTTTCACAATGCAAAATCACCCATGAGGCTAATACACACACTATCAACAGCTCAAACATGTACAGTCAGTGTTCAGAGTTAACAAGTACACTGTACAGGGTGTGAATATCTGTCTTGCCATATCCTCTACACCTTGCAGGATTCTCTGAGTTCAAAATTTGAAACTTGGTAAGACAGTTAAAAATAACTGATATGAGCAAGGGTCAAGCCTTAAACGATTGGCATAGGGTTCATGACAAACTACCTACCCTCTCCTTCCCTTTTCAGGCCTGGTGCATTTTGGGGCTTTTTTCCATCAAATCTGGAAGCAGTTTCAGGCATGACGTGAATGTTCGGAGACAGTGTTTTCATCAAAATGATGTTGTGTAAGGTCATAGATTCCATAATGTAAATTTTCCAACCAAAATTCTAAACAGATTGTAAACCTTGGGGGTGAGTTATGAAACATGGTAGGAGACAAGCAATACTTGGTGGGCTAACAGGCTAGCTAACCTCTTGGGAGAATATCGTCTCTATTGTTAAATGTATGTATTCACTGGCATTAGTACTGTGCAAATGAATGCAGCCTACACCTAGGCATGAGTATGCAAGTCATGGTACACAGTGCAAGTAAACAGTATGGCATAACACCAGGCATACATGTACACATCAATGTTTATCAAAGTTTCCTATCTTTGTCAACTGTTCTGGAGATGTGAACATGTAACAACACTTTATAGTGCTCTGATAAACTATAGAATAATCAGGTTGGATGCAATCAGTCTATCTGCACGACTGCACAATCACCCCATGCCATCGGTCAGTTCTGTGGACAATCTGAAACTTCACTTCTCCTTTCTCAAACTTTGGGTGATCTTCTGGTTCGATGGCAGAAATATTAACGGATCATGTCACAAGGCTGTGCAACAGCACAGATTGACCATTAGAGCCGCGCACCGAAAAATCCATTTAAAATGCAGTCAAAAGTTTGAGATTATGATCACAGTTCTGAATTAAAGTAATGAGCAATTCTAGACAGAAGTGAGCATTATTCTGATAAGAACAATTATGATTTGGGAATCTATAAAACCCACAATTTGTACAAAACAAATCACCACAACAGATGGCCAGGGGTGAATTGGACAAGGGGTGAATTGGTGTGGGTGAGCTGGAAAGGGACAGAATCCATCATTACCAGGGAGAGAGGAAGTCAAATTGAAGGCAGGGAGTCATGTTTGTGTGCAGGGAGCTCGGAAGGGCAACATTTATTATTGGATAAAATTGACTGAGTGTGAGCATGGGAAGAAATCCATACCTGACTAAGGGTATGAACTTGAGAAGATTCAATGAGGGTATTAAACAGAGTAAGTCCAAATCCTCTGATACTAGTCTATGATGAACGATTGGATGGGCTACATCTGTACCACTTGGTGGTCAGGGGAATGAGAGGTGACTTGACGGAAATGTTCAAGACACTAAATGATCTCTAGAGACGATATCCAGGTCTGAAGACTTGTCCTCCATGTCTCACAACACAAGAACCAGAGGCCACAAATGCAACCTATTAAAGAAAAAGCTTGTTCAACAAGTAATTAAATATTTAAAGAAAGTCACTGAAAAGAGTTGAGGTGAATTGTTTGATTTATAATAATTTAATATACAGATATCCCTTTGTTTTCTTGTTTAACCCCAGCAGTACATCCTACGCTGATTGTCTGACAGGTAACGATGCGTAAAATTAAACTTACCTCCTTCTCAGGGTGTCGGATGTACTGCCAATACCAGGCTGTGTAACCCTTTGTATTCATTGGCAACTTGTGATCAGGAACTATCATACGGAACCTCTGAACACCATCGAGGTCTATTCCTTGGTAATCGGAAGTGGCCCCTGCGGCTTTGAGACATGCCTCCATCTCTAAATCATCAGCTACACCTCCAAAAGCGGGCACGTAGTCTTGCAGAGTTGGACCGATCAATGCTAAGGCTTGCTTGCTCAGGGCAAAGACTGAGCCGCCTGATTTGGGTCCACTGAACACATGACCGATGTAGTTTGGGATGTTGGCTTGGTGCATGAGCAGCAGATAGCGCAGGTTTTCGAGGACAGGAAATGAGTCGTGTCCCGTCTTAAGGAACCAATCAAACTCACTGTCCAGGAAGTGGTCATATACATAACGCAGCCCTAGCTTGGATCTTGGCCAATCAGATTTGCCCCCTGGTAATTTAATATCAATTGTTCCGATATCGCCGTTTTGTACACTGCTAAGAAAAAGCACCTTATTGCAATGTTTTGTCCAAGTGGCTTTGGCTGATTTGCCATAGTTACCAATGTGGCCCTTCTGTAGAAGTACAAAGCAAAGGATCTTGACTTTGTTGTACAAAAACGTACTATTCAATCTCGGGTCAAAAAGATCCCGCCGGGAGTCAAAGTTCACTGCTTCAGCCGATAGCCCAGCCGGTGTCTTCTGCTTTGAGATTTCATTTGCTTCTTTTGGGAACCTGAAATAGACACATTGCGATCCCGTCAATGTGGGCCTTGCCGGGCGTTTTGGCACAACAGTCTCCTTGTCTCTGCTGATGGCTTGAAACTTGCTGAAGATGATGGCAGTTAATACTCCAGCCGTCAGACCAAGGATCATGGAGATAAAGCTAGTCAGATTCATCCTTACCAACCTCTTCTATCACTGACAACCTTGGAAAATCAAGAAAAGAAAATGACATGTACGGGATTAAAACAAAATTTTACAATGAAACCAGGAACACTCCTGGACTGAGCTTGAAGTCGCCATTTTCTTCATGTTACAATTTAAACTGTATGTTAACATGCCAGAAACGACGCGCCAGCCTAGCAAACCATTCACAAAAACATTCAGTTTCTAAACGCACTTGCCAACGGCTGTTTCCTGAGCAGTGCAACGTCCAGTGTACAACTCAATGTGGTCATAACTATCAAACACTGTGTCCATCAGGAAACAGTTGTTAGCATGCATGTGCAGACAATGCACACTTTTTGTGAATGGTCCCCTGGCCCGGTGCATTGTAACTTCCTCTCTTGGATATTGAAATACACTTTGAATTGTACCAGGCCCCTAATATGACGAAGATGGTGAATTTGAACTCAGCTGACTAACATTTCTGCATGTGAATAAACCATACCACCTTCGCCGTAATCTTTGATTCCCACTGAATCCCAAAGTGGGCACATTAGACAGTTTCGGGACTGTTCAGTAGATAATTTTGAGGATTTTGTCTCAGGTGTATAAAAGAGCTATAGGTACATGTATTTGGGTGAAATGAAGTAATGGGATGGAACCTAAGGAAGGTAGGCTACTCTACCATGTCGACCACCACCCAACCATGTCCAATTGTTTAAAATGATGATTCGTAGAGTCCAAGTTACCCCAACTAGGGGGCCTACATTTTCCATAATTCCTTGACCCATGAAGACTTGATTGAAACAACATGTGATAGAGGCCTAGGCCTAGTCTAGCCCCAGACTGGGGCCAGTCTACTGGACTCCCTCTGTATCCTAGGCCCCACAGCGAAAATGCCTTCTATGATCCGAACTTCTGTTTTATCACTCGTAATGAAGATGTGTATGCATCAATGCAATGAATGCGATGAAAACAACAGATGTCATATATTTTCATGGTCATGTCATCATTGTGCGGGATGGGGATTGGATGAGCGAATGATGTGTGCGCCACACATGCCGCGATTTGTCTGGCAATGAGTTCACACTTGATCCCAGGCATCGTATGCATTTCGGTTTATCATTCATCAGTGTTCATTGGCATTGTCATGCTTGGGAGATCTACGTAATAACGCTGTCTGGTTCCCAGACCAAATAGGCCGAGATCCCGATTGTGTTTGGTATCGGTCGGCAAAGTAAATGAATAATGGCCCAAATCGAAACCAAAATTTCACGGACTTCTAAAAATTGGAAATGGCTTGATGGGGTGAGTGATCCATACATGCAAATGGGATTTCATAGAAGGCATTTTTGCTAAGTCCCCAATTTTTGAATGGACCGCTGTGGCCGGGCCTAGGGTACGGATGGAGTCCAGTAGACTGGCCCCCAGTCTGGGGCTAGTAGTAGTACAAGTAGGCCTAGTCATGCTCGTTAAGAATTCAAGGAAAACATTAACTTCTCACCTGAATAAACACCTCTGGTCGCTCTTTATTTAAAAAGTGTGACAGTGAGTAAAGCCCATCGTTATGTCAAAACAGGAGTTTACATTAGCATGATTAGTATAAAACATGAGTTAGGCTGGTGAGCAGAATCATAATGTGCGTGAAAACACACCGGGACTTTCGTGTTCGGTCAGCATCCTGATGTGAACGTGTGTGTCTCTAGCTCTGTCAAGTGCTAGTGCAGTGTACATGTCATACGGTGAAGAGAATTGCGCCCTCCAGAGTTTGGTACTATTGATGGATTCCAACTAACAACTGACTAAGGGCGAAGCGTCTCGTTTCTAAGGATGCAACCGAATTTGAAGTAGGAATAAGTGTTACATTTGATGTCGTAGGCCTATGATGTAATAGTGGTGTACATGTAAGCGAATTAACATTCGATTTCAGGACAAAGTAATATATTTTAGATTGTTGTTTTGGCGATACCATCACGAATGCACGATCATGATAAACTCATAATCGGTGGCATGGTGTGTGGTCTGTCATTTTGATAAACTAAAATCATCGCTAAATCATCGTGGTCGTGAAACATAACCTTTTTAAAAAAATTGTCGGATACTGTCAATGTATTCCAAATGTATACAGTGTTTAACCAAAGAGCCTGAGACTGAGCATTCTAGTTTGCATAGGTTTTGCATTTTCTGTGCAATAGATTAACATGACTAAACATGTTAAATGCCTAGGCCTGTTAGTACATCATACATGTATATTGACTGCTGACTATCCATCCTGAATTGAAGTATACTCTCACCGTCAAACAAGAGACAGACTGGTATGAAGTTTTCCAACCGGGTTCTTGCACCCATTCGGTGTACGCGCAAAGACTGTACATTCCAGCATAATTTTCGTTGCACATACTCAGTGTGGCCTGTGCCAAACATGCTAGAACTTCTACATGTACATGTATGTGGTGTACCAGGCATAGAGATCATGGTACCAACGTGCTATCAATTTCGTTTGAAAACACGCCCTCTCCACATGCACTCAAATCTCAAATGTGTATTTGACAGGTTTCTTCAGTCAAAGATTTGATGATAAAATAACAATGAAGAAGTCCTCTGTCAAATCAAAGTCGACTGCCTCAACCAGATCCAAATCAGTGCCGAAGGACAAACCAGCTGCAAATCCGTTGAAGTCCAAGCCAAGAGCACCGTCCGGTGATGGAGCAAGGAAAGAGGAAGCCTTTGGTCCGTCTGTGGATGCAGACGAAAGGCTGCAGTCACAGGAAGAGAAGTACCGGCAGCAGTGTGAAGAGGCAGAGATGCCTAAGAGTAAGATCAGGGGGGGTGGGGTTTGGGTTGATGGAGGAGGGGGAGGAACTGCTAATTATACATTGATAACTGGATGTCAAGTTTTGGAGTCTTGAGGGAGCTGAGTTTCATTAAATTTGTTTTGTTACTTCTGACCTCAGTTATGTCCAGACCTATCAGAATCAGTCTTCAGTTGATAGCAAGAAGGAATCTATCTCCGGATGTTGCTAGTGGATCCCATGAGAAGCTGTGAGTGTTTCTTCAATCTATGCACCATGTCCTTTCACCGTCTTGATTTGAAAGCTGATGTGATATTTCCAATGTAACCAGTGACGATGCAGCATTGGACATTCCAGTGGAAATGCTCACTTGAAACTGAGCAAATAATGAAAGTGCATGTATAAAAATGAAGCTTCAGAAAGTTGTCATAAATTAATACAAAGCTTTCTGTATGCACAGAATTCACGCTATCAGCAAGCTGACTCATCTGCGTTTAGACAGGGAGAATGTTGGAGAGATTGATGATCTTGAGATGATGGGACCTGTCACAAACCTGTACTTACAGCAAGTGAGAAGATTATCTTCAAACTTAATTCCTTCAAAGTTGATTCCTGTTTGGTTAGAGAGGGTTTAAAGAAAATCTGAGGAGACTATACATGTATCTATGATTAAATGTACATGAATCAGTGTTGTTATTCAAACTAGCAAGGTGAATGATTTCAATTGATTATGAATTGTTCAAATCTTATTTTCCAAATTTGAATATTGAATAATTTTCTTTTGCTTAAATGAGAAAAATGGCACTATGGAGGATTGTTTCAAGCAGATCCAAATGAAGGAGTATTGTTCATCCCTTAAATCTTGCTAAACTATGGCTGGAGATACTCCTTGACATGAAAAGCTATAATATTGATTATAATGTACATCAACATTGTTTGTGGTATTGCAACTAATTTTGTACATGGTTTTTTCATCAACAATCTGCTGGTTGGTAAGACCGAATATTCAGATATTCGATCGAATTGAAGGTCAAATATTCAAATAGTGAATTTTTCACACTGAATCAGCCCTACATAGCTTGTCAGCCTGTCAAGGAATAGAAAAATAAGACTTATCAGCCTTACAGGTGGGAAAATAACCCAGATTAATTTTGTTGAGGAAATCCATATCTGTTCCATAGTCCTAAATGAAAGAACTCTTACTTCTTAAAAAATACTCCTCAAGGTCATATAGACTGTGGCCAGCAACAGAATTTCAAGTTGAAGGACAGACAAAGGATTTATATAACGGGTTTTGCCCTTACCCAATGTGTACATTAATAATAAACACTGTATGCTCAGTGCATGTCCGAGAGCTTGCGAAAAAGGTCACAAGCCTACTCGGGTGGGACTCGAACCCAAGACCTCCTGCTTACTAGTGCAGACGTCTTAACCACTTGACCACCGAGCTTACCGGGGTCGGCTGGCCAGTCCGAGAATTTCAAGTTGCCTTTGCCTAACTTGGTCTCTCCCATACCAGAATCGGATCGAGAAAATTAAGAATCTTGAGTCGCTACAGTCCCTGTGCTTCCTAACTCTTGCTGGCAACCAAATTGAGAAGGTGGAAAACCTGACTGACCTTCCAGGACTCAAGCTGCTGGACTTGTCGTCCAATCAGATTCAAGAGTTCGACACAAGTGAGGCATTCTTAATTTATTAAGTGTTGAGAAGTTGTTTCATATGATATGAAGTAGAAAAAAATATTACTAGCGTCACAGTCAATATATTGACAGATTTCTACGTTTCAGCGTAATTAATGAACTTCAAATTCTATTGGTATGAATAGAAGTATTTCCAGGGATTGTTTACTTGAGTAAACTTGCAATACATGGCATGGTGTAGATATGTTGACTGGTTCATTGATTCACTGTAATCGCCATCAAAATCTCAAATAGTTTTCTGCAAATTATTTTTCTTTCCAACAATTTTGCTTGATTAATCATTTTTCTCAGACTCTTTGCATTCCTGAGTGATTGATGTCGGTAGCCCATGCGAATGAACATGATGTTATTTATTCCTTTGGTAGATGAGCTTCCCAAGACTTTGATGATACTCACTATGGAGGGAAATCCATGCTGCAAGATGCCCGACTACAGGTAAACAATCCACCCTGAGCTGAAGTGCACCCTCAATCAACCAAAGGACAGGTGGTTGGTTACAAGCGGGTTCTTGCACACATTCTGCGTGTACCCAGACCATACATGCCAGAATAAATTAATTATGCACACTCAGCGTGCTTCGTGTCAAATGCGTATCAACTTGCACGCCTCATGGTGCGTCTATGCAGTGAGTACCAAAAAAGCACGCCCTCTTTTGCTCTGCTTGGAGCAGATGGTGTTACAAATGAGTTCACTGAAAGTGGAACATATTTCCTTACTCGTTTTTCACTTTGGAAGTGTAAACAAAAGAAACCGACAAAGGATAACAAGGATGCACAAAGTGAAATCTTTGGGGCTTCAATCTTTTGGCTTCAAGGAATTTTCCCTAATCTTAACTTTTTGTCAGTTTTTGCAATAATGATTTGTTTGCATGGACAGGAGGAAACTTCTACTTGCCTTGCCGAACCTTCAACAGTTGGATGGGGATGCTGTAACAAGACAAGAGCGGTTAGAAGCGGGATGCGATGCCCTTGCCTTAAGCTCAGAGGAAGATGATGAGACCGAGGATGTAGAAGACGAGGTGGAAGGAAGGACAGGTGAATTGACTGAAGGTAAGATGCAGGTTTGGGATGCAACCGAACATTTCAATATTCTCCACAGATGGGACTTTCAATTTGAGACCTTCTGTACTTGTGATCCTGTAGTCTGTTCACAGTTTCCTGTCTAGTATCCAGGCTTAGCCGTGGGCACTAGATAGCCATTCCTGTGTAAAGTTTGATCCTGTAGTCTCTTTGTAGTTTCCCGTCTAGTACCCAGGCTTAGCAATGTGCACTGGCCTGGCGCTGGCAGCATCAATGATGCACAAGTGCCTTCCCATGGTCCACGTAGATTGCACAGCGCCCTCTATCGTTGTTGTTCAGACCCATTGTAGCATGAGGTTGCAACCAGGCAGTCTGAATACAAATCAAATTAAGATGACAGTAAAAAATTTCTTTCAGAGAGCCAATTGACTCTCTAATAAGTTGTCAAAGATGACAAGAAATTTTTCAAGGACAGATGTACATGTACCATAGTAAAATACTGAAATAATTTTTCATCAAGGTAACATGCTATCTGTAGACGCCACACTTCTGTGGCAAGTGAACTTTTGATGCAGTGCACATATTCTCTATGTAGTAAAGGAGCTCACGCCACTCCACGTGTCTCTGTCTTGTTACCAGACATCTTGCAGTTGTCGGCCAATTTGATCAAGGAATCGCGTCTGCGTTCTCAACGACAAGCCTCGGAGCACTACAGGCACATGGGACAGCTAGTGGAAGCACGTAGCCAATCACAGCTAGCCATGAACTCGGCCAGGTCATCGTTGGGTATGACCCCGAGATCAGGGGATGCGACCTCTGCACCAGCAAGCGGGCGGTTGAGTGCTGGGTCATCGGCATCTAGATGAGTCCTCCTTTGAATTCTTCCAGGATCAATGAAATGTTTTCTTCTGAACAGGACAGGTTCGATGTTTCGTTGTATGGCCGTTAACTTTCTTTATACTTTAAACACTAAATAACAGGCATAACCCTAATAACAAGCGGAATAGGTGAATGGTCAACTTTTGAAATATGGTTGTTGGCTGGATTTGTTCAATTGTAAATTATAGATACAATGTAATACTTGTATATAAGACTGGAATACCAATGCCATGAACTGTAAATAAAATGTTTTGGACACTAGATGTGACTAGTTATACATGATTACCCTAATTTTTTTGGGACAATTGAAAATGTTTCCATGGCAATGCTGCAACCAGTTTCTATGACTTGCTGAGGTGATTTGGCATCAGACTAGTCCTGCAGTCTGGGACAAATCTGATCAGTAACCATTAGTTTAACTATCCACTGATCTGTGACATTCCTTGTGTCTGCACAAAACTCTAAAAGAAGTGCAGTTGAGATGTGGTCATGTCGTTACTGGTCCTGGTTGCTGTGGATTGTCATTGAATGCAAGCAGCTGGCGGATACCAAGCCATTAAGGACTCCAGTGGACACTTCCTATAAAACATGAACATCAAAAATCTTGTGAATAACAAGTCCAACATGTAGGGAATGCAACCATATTACAATGCACACTGGCTGCAAAATGGTTTGATCTCGGAATTATCCATTGTTTATTCCATAATTGCCGCCACTTGTCTGTTAATCACACAAACAACAGATAAAAGGACCATGTACAAAGAGTTTTTTCTATGATAATATAAATCAAAAAAGGGTGACTTTTTTTCTTTCTATTTTACACAATACAGTTGCCTATCTAGAATGTACCATTAAGTCTATATTAGGAAGTCATCTCAAATACGCAATTATGCATAGCCAAAAATACAGTTCCCCTTGGTAACTTTTTTGCATTTAAATTTATTTAAATGTTTAATACAAGGGTTTTCTTTCTTGAGTCAATTACTATACAAATATCAGAAAAAAATTAGATACAATATGCACAGTTCATAGCCTTTTCATTTTCCAGACAAATCTTTTGTCTTGTCTTTAAACTTTACATAATTGTTTATCAAGATTCAACTGCCCTTTCTAACCCAAATGCATTTATTTAATACTATGAAATAACAAAAACTCTCTGGGTTCTTGAATATGTAGCAATACTGGGCTTATTATGCGCAGACTCATTTTCACCGGTGTACTTAGTCGTGCACAGAAAATGCATTTGACAGGAGGGTACCGGTGATAAGGTCAAACATTAATTAGCAACATTTTATTATTCCTGCTACGTATACCACAAATGCTTTGGAACTTCTGACGTCTGGCATTAACAATGTCAGGGAAAACTTCAAAACCAAACTGAACTCAAGTTTTGATTCAAACTGACAAAAAGCCGGAGTACTTTGGAACCGTTTTCTTCACCTCTGAACAAAATACTTTCAATAGTTATCAAGTGAGACAATTTCTGGCTAGATTACTCACTTTTGTAAAAGACTTCGCTACTGTTTGGAAAGGATGTCAGTCATGAACCTACAAACCTTTCCTGACGGCTTTCAATCAGGGGCGAGGAAGGGAAATGGCTAGAAATTTAAATCTGTCGCCACCTTGACAAACAGCACAAACTTTTTACAATGCCCTTTCATACTGCAAAACCTAGGCAATAATTTTCAAATACTTGTAAATGGTAAAATGTAGACCTTTCAGTCAAATGTTGGAGAAGGAATCCCCAGTCTATAAATTTCCTCATGACATCTTAATTGATGCATACGGTTTGGGTGATTTGCAGTTCCAACCTCTTCCCAAATTGCTTTTGAGCAGTATACATGTACAAGACTATACAGATAAGTTACAATATTCTAGCATCTTGTCTTGTATATCCATATTTACAAAGTAAACCTTATAACTGGATGATTCCTCGGAAAAAATGCCACAGAAATGAATGCAAAATGATAGAAAAAGAATCATACACCAGATGCCCTCTGCAAAACCAGCAATTTGTTTACAATATAGAATGTTTCTCATCACTGACGATTCTGTGCAGACTTCAAGTTGCATGTTCATTTGTGAAAAAAAACCCTAAACACTGAAATTAAATGTTCAGTTTAGTATTAATTCATAATTGGAGCAGTTTTTTAAATCAAACACATTTGGTATCAATTGCATTTACTATTAATCTTTTTCTCTGTTGCGGGGAAAATCCTGATGGCATTTCCACAAGAGATAAAGCTTGTAACTTCACTTTAAATGAGTGATAACATTCCCAAGTACTAATGTTCCGTATTAGAATGGCCAGGGTCATGGTTCTCTAGGATCAAAATACGCTGCAAACATCTCATGAAGGATATCCGCCACAAGAATGGCCATTCTGAAACTATCAGAGGGCCAAATACTCATTTGATGTCCTCTCCTTGAAACATTCTCAATGAAGGATTTTACAGATCATGGATCCAATAAAAAAAAATAGATAATGGAATAGAAATAAACGTAATAGCCATAAGGAGTAACAAAAGGCTAAGTTTAAACATACAGAATCATTTCTTACTTCTAAATGGTCATTTTACTGGACAAGGCATTTGACCAATGCTTTAATAACAAGTAGTAACGAAGAAAAATACTCCACATTTTTGTTGGTTTAAGTAGGGTAGACAATACAGACTTCCTGCCTGCCTTCAATGAAAGACCTTGCCCATCTTTATGCCTGCAAGCAGAATTGGATGCCACTTATGGGGGTTTGGCTTGGATTTTTTGGAGAGGACAACTCTTACGCTTCCTTCCTGTCCTCTTGATCACAGTGTCGTGATTATAGTGCGAGACTGTGGCCAGTGTTAGGACAACGGGCACCGTCAAGTCATTTTGGAGGGTGCTTGGCAAACCTCACAGGCCTATTTCATTGAAACAGCAAATGGATGATCCAGAAACACAAGTGGAAATTCTGGGAGCAATGAACCCTCCTCAAAAAAAGAGGAAAACTGTGCAATACTCTGTACAGCATTTTTCAATTTATTATAACAAGTCCATGAATGACTTGGGAAAAAAAAAAACAACCCAACAAACAAGAAGTGGGCTGATCTCAGAAAATGTTGCATTGCCTAATATTTACCAAGCCAGCCAGATATCTATTGCTAAGCAGAAACCTGACCAAAACATGATATGAGGTACATGTAAAATTGGTGGTGACTGACTCTTGGCTAGTTTTTGCTAAGTTGGTAACTCTTAAGACCACAACTTTGCACTTAGCAAGCTGGTATAAGTAGTAGCCATCAATTCACATCTACATCACATGACATTTTGGCCTGGAAACCTGCTGTTTGGTCGAGCAAAGATTTTCTGCATCTGACACATTTCCAAGCCACATGGCCTGTGAGATTTGCACTGTGTGACTTGAATGGTAACCAACTGTTCGTAGGTAGACTCCTTTTGCATGAAGTTCCCCGTGGAATGTGTACAGATATACAAGGTTTTGTTTTCAAACGAGCTTCTAGAGCTACGGCTAGGTCTATTGTCTACGTGTCTCCACACATTTCCAATGGAGCGAAGACGTAGACGTAGCTCTAGACAACAGATTCGGATGCAGCCTCACATCAAGCATCAAGTGGCAAACATATTCACCCTCAGTTTTTCAAAAGGATGGGCCACAGGGTTGTGTGCAGGGTATGCAAAATCCCACAATGTTTTACTATAGTGCCTTTCCAACTCAAAACCCTACTATACCGCATGTGTTCTATAACACATGTCATTTGGCAACAAGTAAATTTTCAGGATAAGGTTGATTGTTCAGGGAATGTCTTGGCCTGAACCTAATGAGGAGTGCCACTGATATACCCACAGGAAACTTGATTTCATTCCAAAGATGAAATCACCTGGAGTTAATGAGATGGAGGCTCTGGAGGCGGGCCTCGTTTCACACCTGCAATGAGAAATCAATAGAAAAACAAAATCAACTTCACATTCCAAAATTATTTTTCCCGCAAAGCGTCTTGTTCATTTCATATCAGGAAACTTCCTTGGGACTGTGCTTAAGCAAACCATGCATTATTAAGTGAAATCACGTTATTCTTAACATCACAAATTCACAATAATTTTGACATTCTTTGAATTAGGAAAATTGTTGGGGTGTGAGTTAAACTGATTGTGTGTAAGAAGACTGCAGCCTTCTTTCCCCTGGTCTTATTGACAAAACTCTATTTTCAGTCACATACGTCATATTTAATTAGTCCTCAAACTCAACCCGACAAAACAGTCCTTCAAGGTCAATGCTGTTACATCTTATAAAGGTCATGAGAACGAATCTCAAATGGAGCTCTGTCTGGCCTGTTTTCCTGGATATCTGTAAGAGGCATGCAAGGTGCAACCGCCCTACTTCCTCCTGACAGGGAAACATTCAATTACAGAGGGCACGCTGACAAAGGCCAATGTCTTCAACGACAGGATAAGGCATACAGAATACTGTATACATAAGATGCTCACGTCTCCCTGGACTTCATGTTGATGCACGTACACATGTTACTCAATTTACGTTAACCAGTGGAACGGAAATAATGTAAGCCCATGTAAAGTGCATTTCAAGGATGCAAGTCAGTGGTTTTTTGTACACAGCATGAATATAAGGCCAAAGAAGCCCAAATATGCCTGGTTAAGCCCTGAAATTAGCCCAATACTTTAAATGCACAAGCCTGAAATCAAGTTTCTGCCTGCAAAATGGCACACTAGGCATTTGGTTCAATTTGTGAATCTACATTGATGGACCTGACATGCTAACAATTACAGGCAGAGCCTTTGCTTACAGGCATAAAAACTCATCGTTAAAAAATAGACAGGAAATTCTGAGATGGAAAAGGCCCTATAGTGTTACTTTGTTGGCAAACATGGGCAGTCAAAAAACAAGGAAATCAGCTCATTTGAGGAGAGCTGGCTGTAAATGACTCTTCAAAAATGATCTTCATGTACCTGGAACTCAAATTTTTTTGTACATTTTTGTATTTCTTACACATAATTATATGACTTTTTCAACCATGCATGAATAAAAGAAACTGTACATTTGATATAGCAAAATAAGACAAGCGTGCTGTCATAGACAATCATTCATGTCCCATGTCATTCTTCATGCACAAATCCAACTCATGGAAGATGGAAAAATCTTGACCTCTGCTGGGACATTGAAACGGGAAAGACACGAAACACAAAAGTCTCGTTTTCTTATGTTATGAGGTTTACACATGAATTGTAAAGCATTTCATAACTCATGTGAAAGTGAAGCTAAGAGAAAAAGCAAACTAAGACAAAAACATGTTTCAAGCATGTTTTGAAACCAAGACTCTATTCTGAAAAAAAACCCATCACTTTTAAGGAGATGGCTTGTGGTATGTGGATAGATCTCTTTTTGGAAGAGGTATGGTTCTGACAAGAACCATTGAGTGTGTACTCAACGTTTCAACCAGTGTGCTCTCGTTGTCCTCAGGAGTGAAGCTGAGGATGGCAAGGGGATGACCAGGGGATGACCAGGGGATGACCGGGGGATGACCAGGGGATGACCAGGGGATGACCAGGGGATGACCGGGGGATGACCAGGGGATGACCACAGGATGACCAGGGGATGACCACAGGATGACCAGGGGATGACTACCGCATACTGGTCAAAACGTCGAATATACACTCAATGGTTCTTATCAGAGAACCGCATCTCTTCCAAAAGAGATCTTTCCATGTGATGTTACCGCAAAGGTCCGCAAGCCCTCTACAAAGCTTCAAGTCTTATACATCACTGTCTTTCTAAAATGGGACCAACTTTATGGAAAACTTGAGGCAAAAAACTACCTAAAATGTTTCATGTACAGGAAGATCACAAAACCAAAATATTTACAAAGACAATTTTGTTGTGCATTTGTTATCACACACAGTTGATACAGCCTTGAAGATAGAAGGAAGTTGGATCCAGCAAAACTCTGATGTACATGTACTCCTGCTTTTCCAATGCACGCTTGCATGTAGTTTGCATGTTAACAATGATTACATCACTAGAGCTTAGCTATTGTGAAAACTAATATGAAAATGAAGACTCAGTTTTGACGGCAAAGTCACAATATCAGATCTTGTTTATTCATATTTAGAATAACAAGGAAACTCAACATGACTTCCTTTTACTTGTATGAATCTGACAATGCATATGCACATGGCATTTCCTTTGGTTTCTGATTCATTCTGAGCTTTTAATGTGTGTATTGTGGACTTCCTGTAAGCCAGTGCCCTTGTGCAGTGCTTTTTTATAGTTCAGAGTTTCTGTTTTTTTGTGCGACCTTTTGGTATGGGGCTGAAACATACAACCTACTATATTAAATGTCTATATTATGTTGAATACAAAGTTCAAAGATTATCAGACTTTATTCAAAGAGCATCTGCAATACACAGATCGCCATGTGGATTTCATTCATTCCTAGGGTATTCTTCAGAGGTTACCACGCGACAATCTGGGACACTACGGAGGTCAGTGAACCGCACCTGGTTCCGCTTGTTATGCCCTTCCTACTATGCCCTCCCCCTTCCCCTCATTGAGTGTTTATGCATCTCTTGACATGCTGACAGGCTGTGCAAGCTACACATGCCCCACGCACCTTCCTCAATCTTGGACACTGTGGAGGTCAATGAACCACACCCTTTCCTCCTGCCACGCCCCTCCCTACCACTGACCTCCCCCACCTGTTGGATATTTACAGTATGCATCTCTTGCCATGCTGATGGGCCCTATGCAAGCTACACATGCCCCACGCACCATCCTCAATCTTAGACACTGTGGAGGTCAATGAACCACACCCTTTCCTCCGGCCACGTCCCTCCCTACCACTCTCCTCCCCCACCTGTTGGATATTTACAGTATGCATCTCTTGCCATGCTGATGGGTCCTATGCAAGCTACACATGCCCCACTCACCATCCTCAATCTGTGCTTTTTCTGACAGCTGTTCCGTTGTGTAATAAACCGAATCAATGGGCAAGTAGCGAACTGCGTCTGTTGGCAGTTAGTTAACATTCAAACACAGTGTCTTTTACTTCAGTAAAGACTGAGAGATGTCCGTAACATACTGGCTTACATGTATGTTCCATCCAGCAGGTAAAAAAGAAAGAGGATTTTTTTTTTGTGATTAAAAATGCCACAGAAATGTATTCCCCTTTTTATGTTGGACAAACAGGAAGATATATGCCAGATTCGTTTGTCTGGTTTTCTTGTTGGACTTTCAACAGTAACAGCAGAACTTTTTACAGGCTAGGCTATCTATTTCCAGTGCTGCTGGGGCCCCACTTGCGTGAGACTCCAATCCATGACCTTCTGCTTACATGCTGGAGGTGTCTTATCCCTCAATTAGCCAGCTTGTGAAAGTTGGGTTGGCACGTTAGCATCTTATCAGTGTCTTCAAGTTCTAGCTGAATTTAACGGATTGCAGAATTTTTTTCCCTCAATAAACTCACATTTTTACTGATGCAGGCCACAGAAATGTTTACGAAACCAGAAGCACGGTTGCACAACTATGACTGTGATTGGTTTTGGCCATACTTACTTTGTCTATTTGATAAAGTTTTGCTGGGATAGGTCTTGTGCGTTGGTGTGAAAGGCTTAGGAGAAGGAAACTCTTTTTCTGAACGGAACCCAAATCTGCTCTCAAAAGAATCTACAGAAAACAGAAACAAATCAAGCCAAATTGTTAAGACAGAGATACATGCCATTTTACACTGAAAACTAACAATTGTTGGGGAAAAAATTGTGGTACTGTAAACTTATCATAGAAATCCTTGATCCTGCGGACAAAGAGGACCGTCAAAAAAGGACAATGCTTCCCAATTTTGATAAATTCTTCCACGGCACACAAGGCCCTAAACTTATCAGCACTTCATAAACGTCACGCACTGGGTAACATTTAAATAAGTGAGTTGAAATGGGATGTGTTCGTTCACCTGAATCATAGAAGATGTGGCTTTTTTTTTTTCCATGCGACCGGGTTCGGGAGGGACATTCCAGATTCCTGAACAACAAACATCTATTCACAACTATTCACCTATGACAAGTTAAAGGTACAGTTCACCTTTGTATAGGTACATATCCATGTCCAGGTATGTGTAAGGATGAGTTGTACAATGCTAGTCATTGTGAACCTGTTTCCCTCTTTGCTTGTCAACTCCAACTCCAATCAGATGAATGGTGTTTCTACCGTATCTGTTTGTTTGTTTGTTGCCTCCTGGAGACTAGTCATTGCTAATTTTGTTGTTTCAGTTTGTAACAAGCACTTTGCATTTCTGAAACTGGTCCTGATAATGACACAACGATGTGTATTTCCTATTGGTGAATTCTTTCCTTATCCACAATCCACTCATGCAGTAATTTCATTTGGGTCCAATATATAATTTATGTATTTTGCTCGGCCTGTTCACATTAAAACGTGACAATGAATTACGTTCGTAAGCAGGTGTCACAGTGAAATATTTTTGGGTGATTACTGCCTGGCATATACATGACATGTTAGGTTTCTATCTTGAAAATGTACAAACAACTATTGAAAGGTTATTGGGAAAAAGAACGCAGTGTGAAGTCGTAAATTAAGTTTCAACTGCATGGGTACTGTGTGCATAGAGGTGTGCTATGCACAGTTTACATGTACCGGTACTTGATAGATGCATGTATTTCCTGATGTTATGACAAGGTCTTTGTAGTAATAATACTCATTCAGGATATGTACATGAAGGTTACGGGGTACCGGTACCATACATGTACACTGGTGATAGTTCCAGCACACACAATGGACTGCTATGCACAAATGAGCAGCACAAAAACACTATGACAAAGAACTCTAACAAGTGAAGTTCATGAAATGCGGAACATGTACCAAATACTGGAAATCTGAGTACAGGACTCCCGAAGAGCATTTCTACATGGTGCAGACTGACAGAATCTTAACCCAGGGACAGATCCGGGATTTTCCCAAAGGGCGAGGGGGGGAGGGCCATGAACGAAAGCAGCAAATGGTAAAACGCCCATGAACAAGTAGCGCAAAGACCTTACAATATGGGGTCTGGGGCACTTTGGGATTCTAGGCACTCTGTGGTGCCATTTCAGGTTCTAGGCACTCTGTGGTGCCATTTCAGGTTCTAGGCACTCTGTGGTGCTATTTCAGGTTTTAGGCACTCTGTGGGGCCATTTCAGGTTCTAGGCACTCTGTGGTGCCATTTCAGGTTCTAGGCACTCTGTGGTGCCATTTCAGGTTCTAGGCACTCTGTGGTGCCATTTCAGGTTCTAGGCACTCTGTGGGGCCATTTCAGGTTCTAGGCACTCTGTGGGGCCATTTCAGGTTCTAGGCACTCTGTGGTGCCATTTCAGGTTCTAGGCACTCTGTGGGGCCATTTCAGGTTCTAGGCACTCTGTGGGGCCATTTCAGGTTCTAGGCACTCTGTGGTGCTATTTCAGGTTTTAGGCACTCTGTGGGGCCATTTCAGGTTCTAGGCACTCTGTGGGGCCATTTCAGGCAGTATGAACCCTTTTTTTCCTCCTTCCCTCTGTTTCATCTTTTAATTATTTATTTAGTGAAAAAGGGGGGCGTGCCCTCTCCCACGGATCTGCCCCTGTAACCCATGTAACTTCTCCGCTGGATCCTTGAAACCAACCAGGAATTCCATGTAACATCTAGGCTGTTGCAAAGGTGAATCTATTTAATTCTGTCAAACTGAATGGTATATGTACATTCTATGGGATTAGGGCTAATCCTGTGTTAACCCTACCCACCTAGGCCCTTCTAGAGGATACACCCTCAATCCTTCAAAATCTTCCAACTGCCCCCATAAAAAATTGGGTACAGTGTCAATCCTCCAAAATCCTCCGATACTTCTTAAACATATTCTGTAGAGGGGTGCCTACTGCCTCGATCCTTCAAAATCCTCTAGCAATTCCTCTCATTATGTTGAGGCAGTGTGAATGGTATCAGTATGGAGGAATATGAATTTATGCATGGCTGAGCATGAACAACACGAGGTCTAATTCACAACCTTGAGACAATCCCATCCGTCGCATTCAGCAGTGCAATTTTGTCCTGCAGCCTCAATACTCTAAAATCCTCCATAACTGCCAGGCGGATTTTGAAGGATTTGGGATGGTTAGGGTTAATATACCTAGAATTCCCTAGGAACTTGTGAATTTGGCAACTCTGCTGTATCCATGTGTGATAAAGGAGGCTTCAGACAGGAACATAGATACATCCATGTAAGTCAACATGTGTATGAGGGTACTGTTGGGTCACATGACATGTGAGAATCCCAACTAAGTTCATGTCGGTCCAGGAAATGAATCAGGGATTCTTAGACGAGCTATAAATACCAGGAGCGGAACGTTAACAGTAGGTGAACAAGTGTGACATTATGCACCATTGTGTGACATTATAGAAAGGTAGTATGAGAACACAAGGCTTCAGATTTGACATTTGTAGCATTTATGACAAGTGAGAGAATAATAGGGTAATTGTTTTGTAATGAACTCTAAAAAGTCACATGATCCAGCCACTATTTAATGGGATTTATTTCTGTGCCAATATTGCTCTATCTCCTTGAGACAGAGGAAGATTGTGAAAGACCTAAGACGGTTCAGAAGAACAGGTAGCCATTGATGTAAGTATCTAACGCTATAACACAAACAAGAAAGTTGAATCCAGGCATTCAAAACACGTGTAAGTGGAAAGCTATCCCAAAGTATGCATCAACTTACCATATCCATTATTGTTGGTAATTTGCGGTGCTCCTGAAGCCCGTGTACCTCTACTTGGCGGAGGTGGTGGAGGCGGACCAAGTGATGAACTATTACTGCCTACGATTGATGGCGGCCTTTCTCTTGACGGGGGTGGCGGTGGCGGCGCACTTTGTGCCGGACCAGATCGCGATGGTAGAGGGGGCGGCCGACTGGATGGGGGTGCAGGTGGTGCTGGGCCACTGGAGACTGGACGCCGGGTGTTCCTTGCTGGGGGGGGAGGTGGCGGTAATCCTGACGGTCGGGATCCACTGTCGCTGGGTGGAGGAGGGGGTGGAGGTCGGCTGTTTGCGGCCCTCGATGGAGGGAGTGGGGGTGGGGCTCCGCCAAAGGTAGGTCCATTTGTTTGGGATACATTCTGCATGGGGTCTGGAATTGGGGGAGGAGCCGGTCTTCCTGCAGGGGGTTGCCTGGAGGGAGGTGGTGGCTGTGGTACTGGGGGCGCGGGCTCTCTCGCTGGGGGAGGGGGAGGGGGTGGCATACGCCCCAAGGATTGCCTCGTTGGTGGTAATGCTGGTGGCCGTGATGATGATGATGGTGGTCTTGGGGGAGCCTGGTCTTTCTGCCTACCGTTTGGAACATTACGCCCAGGTGGAGGTGGGGGCGGCAGGTTTCCAACTGATGGGGGGCGTGGCTTATTCTGTTGAGGAGGTGGAGGTGGCGGGGCAGCAGAGTGCCCTCCAGAGTTGTAGGCAGGCCTGGAATTCCCCCCTTTGATATCATTCATCCAAGACGGTTTGTTCTGTGTTGTGGTAGAGTCCCTGGGCGGCCCTGGATGGCTGGGTAGCGGCCGGCCAGGCAGTTTAGGCGAGGGAGGCTCTTGCCGGTCTGCGTTTTGTAATCCTATGTTGGAAAGACGTTGGGAAGGGGGCTGAGTATTCCCCGCTGATCTGCTTGGGGGTGGAGGCGGAGGCTGAGAACCAAACTGTCTACTTCCTAGCGACTGGCCGGGGCCACCTACATGATTACTTGCAGGGGTGTTCCTATCCTTGGCACCTATGGAAAAAGATGCAAGAGATTTCTGTTAGGACACTAAATGACTCTCAGCACACTGTACAATCAAAGCTGCTTACCAAGGCAGCATTATAAATAACTAAATTTGCAAAGTAAATAAACAGCAGGATGATTTATTTCTATGGCTTCTTCCTCATGAGCAGGGAAACTGCAGCATTGGAAATACATGTATGTGTGAACGTTGCCGACACTGCAAAGTGTTTGTAAAACAGACGTTAATCTTTCTTAACAAAAGATAAGATAACCACTTGATAATGACACATTAAAGAAACTAACTTACAAGGGTTTGCAAAACCAGCTACCTGAGGGATTTCACAGCTGGTTAATGATCAAAACTAGCTGAGGTTTGGACATTTTCTGTTAAAATATACATGCCAAGTCCTTGCACATGCAGCATACTTTTGTAAAAGAGGAATTTGCTCTCTTGTTAAGAATTAAAGGCAAAATCTCTCTCAACCAGTAATGACTATAAAGTCCAAGGCAAAGACTGCGGTAACTTGATCGCACCTGATCCTGCTGGAAATCTGCCCGTCTTCTTAAGCTGTGGCATTCCACCACTGAACAGTCCACCCATCCCCCCACTCATTCCACCGCCCCCTCCTCCACCGCCTCCCATCCCTCCTCCTCCTGGTCTGCCGACTCCGCCCCCTCCACCACCAGCGGGTTTCTTCTCAGCTAGATAATTCAAACAAAACAACTCCATTAAAAAAGTTTGAATCAGCAGAAACACAGCAAGAATAAAAAAGAGTCCAAGGGGCTTGGGGCCTACTTTTTTGGGGGAAACATTTCTTTAACCACTTGCTGCCGGGGTTTCCAGTACCGAACACGTATTCTTTATATGCGTGGCCAGGGTCTCCGAAATCGGACATGGGGAACTGGGCCTTGTATCAAAAGACCGTACTCATAACAAAAGACCAGGCTGCTGGGCATTACCAACATTTTTTCACTCCAATAGTGGAGATAATCCAGCCTTGTTTTGCAACAGTATACCACAGTTTTGTGGATTTAGCGCGAGTGGATTACACCTGGGACAAAGTGCTCCACCGTCGCAGCGATGAGCCACACAGCACCGCTGCATGCTAATCTGGCCCCTATTGAAAAGTGGTCAGCAGCGCACTGTGCCATTTTCATTAACAAAAGAAAATTACATAACACCGCAAAATCTGGACTCTTTTAACATGGCGTCAGGCCTGGCTGAAATATTCCACTGTCAACAGGTCTTCGTGTGGGTCTAAGTGTCCAGTAAATGATGATAGGAATTTGAAAAGAATTTTGAAAACAGAAAAAAAATGATAATTATCCCGCCCCACTATCATCAACATTGATAACTGCCACAGGTGCGAAGTCATTAAGAACTTTTCAAGGGTAGACATATGAACATCTTGCCACAAAACGAACAGCAAAAGAAATGAGCGTGAAACTTGCCGAGTGTTTCAATACAAGTGCTCATCTGAACCATAGGTGAGAAATGTGTGGTGTCCAATGAACTCAAGACTTTATAGACCGATTGTGCTTAGTCACGTGACCTGTAGTGGGTTTCAAACAGCAAAAGGATAGTATTCTTCTACAGTAATGCTTGTTGTATTGTTTACCCAAAATAATGCTGATTTTCAGCTTAGTACTCAGCGTATCAGTAGTTGGAATACTTGACCAACCATCAGCTTTCTTTTAAGTAAATGACACTTATGACACTCTGCTATGGAAAAGTGCTATGTCTGCTGATGTCTGATATCCACTATTGGTCACATGACTTAGCAGGTGCCATTGGTCTGTTTCTAGAGATTCTGTGTAATGAGGAACACAGTAAGTATTCTCAAGAGGCTCACGTGCTAGGACTGGTGCACTCCTGTCGTTTGTGACCGTCTTTTTGAGTCTGGCTCCTTTGTGGATGTCAGTCAGCAATGCTCCTCGGTCCTTCTGTGCCTTCTTACTGAGTGGAGGAGGCCCGCTCATGTTGGCTGGGGGTGGGGGTGGGGGGGCTGGGGCAGGGGGTGGTGGGGGAGGCATAGTGGTGGTAGTTTAGTTTCTCTTTATGTAGACTATCGCTCACCCAGCCCACTATGGAATCTGGCGATAACAGAAAAAGAATATATTGTTTAATACTGTGTCTGACATTGGAAACATTTCTGCTACATTAACCGTAACAGTCCTCAGTCCTCCAACAGGTGAAGGATTGAGGAGAGTTAGGGTTAAGGCCAATTCAAACTTGGCACGAAAGTGAACACAAATGCCAATTGTGACTTCTGATCACTTGTTCCTGTTGCACATTCAGAAAAGTTGAACACATTTCAACTCCAGTAAATTTCACTACAAATGTACATGTAGTGTGATGTCAAATTCGCTTGAAGTATGAACCAGCCTCTGGTCACTATTGTGTGCCTTTTCTAACCAAAACTCTGCACTTCATTTTGGCATGACTCAACACCAGGCTTTTTTTTTTCAATATTGCAGCTTTGAGCCGCGAGTAAAAGGAAAGTGTGGTGCACATGTATCTGAAGGTCAAAGGTCACGTCTCTGAAGGGCAAAGGTCACGTCCCTGAAGGGCAAAGGTCAATGCACACACTGAACTGAAAACAGTTTGTAGTACCCGCTGCTACACCTGACCAGCCAGCTGATACTGGCAAGCTTGTTGGCGAAGTATTAAGACGTCTGCCATAGTAAGCAGGAGGTCGTGGGTTCGAGTCCCACAAGAGTAAGCTTGTGAAATTTTTTTTATATATGTTGACTAAGGGCAAACCCCATAATATAAATTAACATCTCCCCAGTACAAAGTTCAATTTAAAAAAATGTGAAGTTGGCAGAGTGCACTAGGCTACACCATCACCGCTACTGAATCCAGTAATGTACATGTATGCATTTAGATTTGAAGTTACATGTACATGTACGGTACTTGCAGAGGCAACGATTGCTGAAACGTTTGAATTCAAAGTTTGCTTTCAAAGTTTGCTTCACAATTTCCAAATTGTTCAGTCAATGTACATGTACATGCTTATGCTTGTTGTATACACTTCCTAGGTTACATGGTACTTGTACATGTACCGACCGATGGATACATGGGGATCGGTAATATTTTTAATAATTTGTGGTTCAATCATCAATGCATACATGTAATTGCACAATGCCACATTGTATACATGACATACCGGTACATGTAGAGAAAGCAACCCAAGGATGAACTACACAGATAACAGACATGCTCAGAATTCAATACACACAAACCAATCAGAGAGAGGATATCCTGTGTGCCATGCCTTAATTAAACTTTCCCTAGTCCACCGGTCACACCTGCCACAAATTACCAAGGACTCGTCACAAGTCTACCAACCAGAATCCTTCAAGTTTCCTCAGTTAAAATGCTCTAGTTTCGGTAAACACACCAAGGGAATCTGTGTTTCTGATAGCTTGCTGGGATATACTCCATCTTGAAAAGGGTTAATTAGAGGCTTTTCTTGGGGTCATGGAAAACAATGAATATAATCTATTCCCTGAATGGAACCCGAGGAGTCTAGGCTAGATATGCTTCCATTGTGTTTTTGGACGGAAATGCAATGGCCCTGAAGGCTTTCACTTCCTCTGAAATGGACAAATTCATGTTTCCGAAAGTGGGTCAAAGGTCATTCCCAGACATCATGCTTTGCCATGCGTCATCGCAAAAGAATTACATTAACCAAGATGTTTGTTTTGGTAGTCAACTTCCAACATGAGAAATCAAAAATGATGCTGACACGGATGGCCTCTTCAGACTTCAATTCCTGGATTTTCAGAATCAATTCAAGTGGTTCCAGGCCTTATTATCCACACCTGCTCTCATTGTGGGTGTCTAATCAATACATTTTTAGGCCATGTCCAAATCGGGCTTCCATACAACGGTTATGTATGTACGGGTACATGTAGGTCTATTATCTACACTTTGCCACACATTTCCAATGGGGAGTAGACCTAAGCCTACATGTACATGCACCATTAGCCCTCAACAACAGGTTCAGATGCAGCCACAGCAACTTTCTTTCCCCAAACAAACTTTGCGAATTAAACCTTCAAGAAAAAATACAGTTCATGATTTTTCAACTCAGGGCAATTTTCCTGTTGATTCTACGCATATACCTGGTCAGTTTATGACCACTACCAGCAAAAATCATACAAATGCATGTATGCATCTTATAAGCAAAGGAAGTTAAATCCACAAAAAACCTTTCTTGTTAGTCAACCAGCTCTCCGATTGGCCAGAAAACAGCTGTTAATTTCTATTTATAAACAAGGCATTTAAATGGTACGTAGAAATACAGCCCCCCCAAAAAAGTCTAAAGTTATGACGTAAACACAGAAATTCATAGTGCTGTTTGGGCCAATTTCACAGAGCTACTTAAGCACAGACTTTGCATAAAGCATGAAAAAACTTTGCTTACAACACAAAGGTTACCAGCTCAAACTCGATATGATTGTCATGCGAGCCAACAGACAGCTACTTGTAAATACCACTTAAAACAATATACATCTCATGGAGATTTGGCTGGTAACCTGATTTATCAAGCAAGAATTTTTCTCACTTAAACAAATGTTGTGCTTATTTTATTTGTGGTTTATTTATTGAAACGAATCTGCGCAGGTGCATCGCTTGCTGAAATGGCACCCATGTGATTTCAACTACCGTGTATTCACGGTGAAGCTCTCCATCTTGCGTTGCTTCGTGGCGCTTTGCTTATAATATCTGACAAGTACTGTACATGAATATATGCACTAATAAAGAATGGAGCTTGGTCATGTTAAGAATCGGTAATGGAACAAAGTTACAAGAACGTATCCATGCTCAGAGATGACATGTACCTGTACTTCTGTGTGTGCCTACCTGTAGTCTGCTTGGAGATACTTTTTAATGGATACTTCCAACCTATTTCCACATGTGCATGTATACAGTTCCTAATTCTAACATGGGCAGGGCCGTTGATTGTGGGAGGGACAAAGTCCACTGTCAAACTACCGTATCATGTGCTTCCAGTTGTGTTTACATGTCGGCTCTCGACAGTACAAAGAGCATGAATCCTTCATTAGACAGCCATTATGTTTCTGCACACGTACATGTACACATGTGAATGCTACATGAAAATGTGTGCACTTGCACAGTACATTCAGGGTTCATGATACGTTGGACTGAAAACTTCTACATTTTCTAGGCTTTGTCTTTACTGCGTCAAAAGTTCACACACAGGGCTGTCTGGCTGTTACAAAAATCAATATTATAATGAATGAAGAGACGCAATACTTGATCCTAAAAGTAGCAAAACTTCATGAAGAAAAAGGACCATAAAGTGTTTGTTGGAAGCAAAGATCGTATAGCCCCGCGTAGCTGCGCAAGATGGAGAACTTCACCGTGAATACACGTAAAACGTTGTACATGTAATCACATGGGCGCCATTTCAGCAAGAGATGCACTTGCGTGCACATTAATGCACAGGCTCAGGCGCTGCGGCAGGCACATACACCTGGTGCGCCTGCATCTGTGCATTACCGTGAACTGGCAGGCGTATCACTCGCTCAAATGGCGCCCACGGTGATTATACCTTTTGGGCAGAGTTATCCATCTTGCGCTTTCGCTATACGATCTTTGGTTGGAAGCTAGTTCTACAGTGTGTGCATGGTCACTAATCTGATCAAGCCTGGTCAGTAATACATGTAAGCCCCAGGGGGTTGGTCAATCTGTCTGAACTGTACACTCCTAGGGATGGTTGTATCAATTTGTCCACATAATCTGCAAGGTACAATGTACACAGTGATTGAGAAATAATCCGAAGATAATTACCAGGCTCTAAGAAACCTCAAGTGCAATGAAAAGTTCAACAGGCAATGAAGATGGTTGCAATCAACAATAATAACAGATATGATCAGACAGATGAGGTTTTCAGGTAGGCTGAATTCAAATTCTAAACTACAAAAGCCTGCCAAGCTAGAAGTAGACAGGCACAGACATGAACAAGTACATGTAAATCTGTAAGCCCCGAATGAGCTTTACTTTGAACAAGAGTGTGTTACTGTAAACAAGTGGTGCGACACATGTTTAGCCTAAAGTCAAGAGTTTTCCGCTTTGCGGAAAATCCGCCAAAAACACGGATTTGGGGGTAGAAAGCGGAAAATGCAATTCTCGGTAAAAAGAAATAAATAAATAAAACAATTAAATATTTTTGATCATTTCGGCACAATTAATCAAATAAATATGAACCCAAATTAGGAATGACAACTCATTTTCACTGTTTAACTCACTTTGAAAGTAACAGGTAGCGTTTCCCCTCCTGTTTTTCCTTTGCTATATTGCAGAAATCGGTATTGATTTCCTCCGGCTCTGCACCGCAGAGATCACGAGGTCCCCGTTCCCTACATAGTGCCCAGACGTCTCACAGCTTATGAATAAATCTAACAGGACGGGGACCAGTCCAAGATCACAGTGGAATGGTGCGTGTAGGCCCTACATACATCATTATGCCAAAGATACCTGTAGATGTACGGTAAATGTAGGCCTAAAGTACATATGCACAGTCACATACAGTTTTTGTACATAAAATTTAGAAAGCGAAGAAAGCAGAATTTGACTTTCAGAAAGCAGACAATTCTTGACTTTAGTTTAGCCCATCCATTTCAAAAAAGTTTAGATATGTGTATTACGGATCCTGTCTGAATCCACTTGTTGTAATAGCCATGAGCAGCACATGTCTAGGAGGAATGACTACAGCCACTATCTAGAGGAGAGCCAGCGGCTTCCACACATGTACATGTAGGCTCCAGTCTCATCTCTAGCCACAGCCATACCATCCAGACATGGCTCACAATCCGACATCTTGCTCTGGTTAAAATAGGAAGCATCACTTCACTTGTGTCCCACTTTTTGTATGATTCTGGCCAAGCTGACCAATCAAGAGGGGTTCCTACTTAAAGAAAGATACATGTACTTTTCTGGAGCACCTGCGGTCAATGAAAACTGTGTACTGGTACAGTATAACATGGAACTAACTTGACAAAATAAATGTACAAGAATCAAACTCTTGCAATGGCTGGACCGTTGCATGTCAACATAAAATAAGATCCCATAAAAAGGTCCAAGCAATGTGTGTATGTACATGTACACACCCACAGTGGAACGGGTAATAAAGGAACCATAACTGTGATTATACGACCTTGGAGAGAAGAATAGCCCAACATCGGTTACATCAGTTAAAGCATCGTTGGTTTGTTGAATATAAAATCACCATCAACAATGGCATTCAGAGAAGTCTTTCTATCTGGACTACGCATGCATAAGCAGAGAGTTGTATAATGTCGTAAAGCTGGACACAACACCACAACCATTGATACAGACCTGTAGGATTCCAACAAGACAGGTGTGTGTAGTATCCTCAATATTGGCATACACATACACCTGTTAGCATGAACCGGTACATTCTGAAAGGCAGTTTTTAGAGACCGCAGACCAACCCATCTGATCCTCGCCAACTGTAATAAACCTTCATTTGCAACTATCAATGATGACTTTGCATTTAACCACTGGAAAAATTAAAGGGGATGGCCATGTAGGGTTAAATTGACGTTATATGATAGTTTTCAACTGTCTTATAAACAAAGAGTTGGATTAATCACTCTTTTATGTCATTAAATCAGCAAAAATTGGCGTGTCCTGTGTACTTTTTTCAGTCTCCACCGGGGCTCTTCACAAAAACATGTCAAAATCGGTCAATGAGGGCAGCAGACAAATCTTGGCAAAATGTGACATCATAGGACGGACTCGACTTTTAAGACCAGAATGCACAGCTCCGGCAAGAATGTTGATCGGTCAAAGTAAGCGACTTGCAGTTCACAGTGAAAAAAAACTGTTGGAAAGGAACACCAACTTTGACAAAGTAGGCTAGCCTATAAAAATAGACAAAAACTACCCCCCAAATCAGTGAAACACACAACAAAACAACCAAACTGGTAGAACAAATAAGAGACAAGGAAGGCAATCTAACTTTCCCAGTAGGCAGTAGGCAGTAGGCCTTACAGACAAATCGCAACCCAACGTCAACCTGTTTCGAGTCACCTGTATTTGCCCATTGTCGACGACAATACATGCATGTTTCACTTTAAAACAGGATTTATCAAACAAACATCAGTGAATACAGCTATTGAATAGCCAATGTCTTTTCAGAAAGACAAATTTTTATAATGGTGCAGACAAAAAAATCATACCAGTCAGTGTTTTTCCAAGGGTGGATTTGCACCGAAAACCATCGAGTTTGCCATCCTTCCATCCTTGGAAATAGTTATTCGCGATACCCACTGCTACATCTGACTCGAACCTGCCAGCCAACACCAGCAAGCTCGGTGGTCGAGTGGTAAAGCCATCTGCACTAGTAAGCAGGGGGTTGTGGGTTAGAGTCCCACCCAAGTACACTAGTGGATTTTCTCCCAAGCCAAAAATTAGTCAGTGTTTTGTTGTCGATCCTCTGGCCAACAGCCTCGAGTTACAAAATCTCTTCCTGATTATATTCTGGTTCGAACTGATAAGGCAATATTTCTTGTGCCTCATCAGCTCCTTCAATGTCGCTTTCTTTGTCAAATGAATAAGACGAACAAGACAACTGATCACTGTCATGATCAGAAAAAGAATCAATGCTGGAATTATTGTCGCTTGTGTCTGACATGATGGCAAACGCTAACGCAACTGCATTATGTACATGTCGATACGTTTTTGCATAACAGTGAACGGTCACCAGATAAAGGACTCCGTCCTATGACATCATGATTCTTAGGAATTTCTTCAGACAACTTTTGGTACCCGACGGCTGTTGTTTAGCTTTGGCTCCAAGAAGGGAGTAAAATAGGGTCATGAAAACTATAATCTTAAAGATATTTCCGCACATTTTGAAATCATGCAGATGTGTTTTCTTGTTATATGCATGCTTGTTTTATGTGCTGATGTATGTTTTACAACAAATCTTCCCAGCATGGCCCATCCCCTTTAAATTTTCTACAGAACTAATCTGAATAAAGGAAGACTCTGAAATAGAAACTGAAACAGTTGCTATGACTTACATAAAAATAAACTGTAAAAAACACAGGTGTCAGGTGCTGCACAGGTAGATCTTGGTTGATTGAATTCTTATACATTCAACTACAAATTCCACAGTACAGTATGTATATATTAGGAGCCTTGAAAAATTTCCCCAAATTTACCACGTAAAAGTCAGAGTAAAAATGTTCCTGAAGTAAATGGAAAGCCTCAAGTTTCTTTGACTACATTCGTAATCACTGTTACATTAATCAAATAACACAGGAACTCTTTTTAAGCAATGTGTCAGTTAGCACGTTGCTCAAAGAATCCAGACGGGCATTCTTTAAATAACACTTGGCTGAATAAGCCTTTTGCGAGTTAACTTTGACCCAAATCTGGTACACTGAGTTCTTTAAATTCGTGTGAACTTAACAACTTGAATTATCCATACTGACAACTTGAATTCTCCATGCTAAAGCCACTGTTGCTATACCTCGTGATTCAGGGCAAGCTTTTGCTCAGTTACATAAGAGACGCCTTGCAACAATACACTGTTCTCAATGGATAAGAAGGGTAGAAAGGAACCAGTCCATTCCAGAGAGGCAGTCGCTATGCGAAAGCTTACCCCGAATCACAAGGTATAGCAACAGTGTCTTTAGTCTCGGGAATTCAAATACACTGTACATGTAGTTATGTTTATGTGCAAGCAGATAACTCAGTGTGCCAGGTTTTATTTAAATTTAACTCGCAAATTGCTTATTCAACAGCTCATTGCATCTGAAGCACTGGATGAACTTAAAGTGTCAAAATTAAGAAGGGATTAATGGCAGCATACCCCACCACTCTAAAAAAACGACCCCTAGAATGACTGGTTACGTGGGTACAAGGTGAAAATCCCTTGAGAAGAGTGTGACACTTTGACCTATACCTGGCTACGAGGTTGACCATGAAGGTGGTGGGGTATTCTGCAATTGAGCTTAAAAGGTGGCATCACATACATGTATTTAGTTAAGCTGCGAAAAACTTCTTGGCCCTTGACGTCTTGGACTTACTCTAATACACTTTAACAATATCTACGGCTGTGTCAGTGCAGAGATAAATGTACATGTAGATCAGTGTTGAAGTGGATTTGCAAAAACACAGTAACACGTACTGTTACATGGCCAACTTGGGAAAACATTTTTGATGGTTGGGTTATCATGGCCTCAAGTAACTTCACAAACTTACAATGTTTACAAATAACATGTTGGAAATGTACATGTACATTGTGCCCCCCTCAAAAATGCAAGTTATGTTATTGACACAGCAAAATGCATGACTTGTTTTATCCAGCATTTCTGAAATTCTCGATGCACATGTAGGGTCTACATAATGCACCCCATAATAATTCATCAACCTGTACATGTACGTCACACTTGTCACAATGTTATGCATGATATACATGTAGGCCTACAATACATGTACAGTCATAGACAGGGTAATACCAGTACAGGTTGTATTGTGACATTGTTATCACTGGCAACAAAGTAGGACTGCAGTGAGTAGGAGTGAGGCTTGCCGGGTACGGGGGAAGGCACAGTAAATGGCCTATTGCAGGCACAGCAATCGTGATCACTGGTGATTAAGTGATTACTGATGTAAGCCCTTTTTCTTCTTCACCTGTTCACAACTGCCACAAAGCCTACTTGGGCTATCCCTTGCAGATCACACTGTCCACTCATGGGTAACATCTGAACATGATGGGTGTTAGCTGCAATTGCCAATGATGTAAACATCACGTCATACATGTACATGTTGGTATGACTGCCATGTTTTCGTGAACTTCAGATACGCCAAAAAATTGTGTATAAAAACACTTCCATTATTGAAATTTCATAAAGATACTTTCCAACTTGTTTTAGGCTTTGGCTGGGCGGCATGCAACCCGACCTGCAAAACTGATCAAATTTCATGGCAGAGGACTACAACTCACCTGTAAAAATTCAGATCTCAAGCAAACAAAACTAGGACTTTCCGAGCCGTAAACTTGTCTCCAACATTTCGAATCTTTCAAATAATACACGGTACAAAACACTTGGCCTATCCCAAACGAATAAAACCTCCGCCTATTTTTGAACCCGGAAATTGTCTGGGTGGTTAATGCACTAAATCACGCACCACCGTAGACCACTCGACACGTACGATACCATGGCATAGTGCTACGTACATGTACAGTACATGATGTACATTTCCCATGCTATGAACTTCCTGATCTAAAATGGCCGACCAGGTGGTGTGTCGAGAGGGGTACCCAATATTGAGCAATTGCGACAACCCCATTTCGGCGGTAATAAGTCTAGAATGCATGCAACACAGGGAGAAAAGTCCCAGAATGCTTTGTATCAGTTGACTTTTTTATGCATGAATATCCCCACATTTTCGACACACTTTTTGCAGGGTACCGGGTGGGGTCAATGGATCGAGCCCTTAATGGCTGATGCCTGATGGTCTAACAACTGGCTTCCCCATTATGGAAATCGTTCCGCCGCCGGTGATCCCAAGCCTGGATAGATGTAAAAACTTTAAAAAAGTAAAAAACAAACAAACAAAACAAAACAAAACCAAAACTGACGATTTTTAATGATTTTATCAGAAATATGTCAGAAAACTTTATTCTTTTGAGAAATAGCATTTGAATAAAGTGACATAATTATAAATTGTCAACACCCTGAGCGTTTGATTGACAGACATGTCAATAAGACAATGGAACTTTAGAGGGCGCCCTCACGGGTATCGAGTTTGTCGCGTCAGCTAGCTCAGAACGAATCTCATGATTTATTTTTAGCGTGGTAGGAAGTGTGATTGTTTGAGAGCGAACTTAGACTGTCAACTCCAGCGGGGTATTAAAAGTCGCAGCTACTTTCAAATATATTACCAAAAGACATGTGATCAGTAATAATTAATGAGAAGATAAATTACCACACTGTGATTGTACCAAGGCCATGCTTTTTTTAATACCCCGCGGGAGTCCCATCCAGGGGAAAACAGAAAATATTCTCAGTGGTTTCATGACAAGGAAACTAGATTTAAACACCCATCTGACAACTAAATTGGCTCGGGACCAGACTTGCGGGTACCGAACATGGGTGGCCTTGTGTGCTGGTGGGCTACGATTACAGGGAACACGTGTTATTTGGTGATGGAAGAGATTACGTAACGTTGGCATCGATGTAGCTTCATCGGTCTTTCGTCATCGCTCTTTCTTCATCGCTCTTTTTTCATCGATCAAAAGAGATCGATCGATCGATGTAGGGGAACAATCGATCCATGAAGAGGAACGATCGATCGATGTTGAAGAACGATCGATGTGTTGCCTCCAAGTTTTTGCCTCTTTGGCGCTCCATATCCAAGCGCCCTGTTAAGACGCTGAGCTACGGTCGAAAGTAAACTCTACAGCGGGAATTGGAACAGCGAACTGTGAATACGATCATACGATGCAATCAGTTGCTGGAGAGCGCACTAGTGGCCATTTTCCGACGGTCAGAAATTTGTTACTTCTTATAAGTTCCTTAACATCATGTCTTCTGAACTCCAAAACTCATGCGATTTTCCTCAAGATATTGTTTTTAAGACGTCAAGATATTGCTTGCGAGAAAGACAGGCGCGACCAACACATTTAAACCGATAGGAAGAGTTCGTGCACGTAGCATGACTTTCAGTACAGCAATGGCAGTGGCGTATCCAGCTTTTGGTGTGTGTTTGGGGGGGGGCAAATTCAAAAAAGGATGCGGCTTCTGACTTATTTAACATGATGCTCAGCGAGAGCCTCAGCCTTACAATAATCCGTCGGGGGCATTAAAAACACGTTAGCAACAACAAGACTTTCACATATCAAAGATGACACCGCAAATACTTGAAAGCCTCGACGGCTACATTTGTCATTCATCAGGTCGTAATTTGATCTCCCCTCATTTGGTGAATAATTCCTCAACTGAGGCAAAAATAACATCAAATCAAGAGGAAGAGATCAAATTAAAAACAAAGATGATGAGAAGATAACAGGTCTTGCAATAAATAATTTTAACTTGCTCCTCCTAAGTGCAATACATGTATTTGTTGTTGGTGTCGGCGTCATTGTTTTCATGGCTGGTTTATTTGGAAATTTGCAAAAGTTTTGACTGAATTTTAATTATTAACCAATCATTCATTAAATCAATCATTATGAGCCCTACGACTCGCTGAATTGATATCGTTTTTAAACCGAAATAAATAAATAAAAAAAAATTAATAAATAAAAAAAATAAGCGACGTGAGCTTCGGCAGGCTTTAATACTATGTGGACCAGCGCACACTTTTGGTTTTTAAAGAAATTACAAACATCAAACGTATGCGTAATGGTGAAGGGAAACGGTGAATTCTGCTTAAGAATCCATGGAAATAGAAGGCTGCTATTTTTGACGAGTGAAACTTCTTTTTTCACTTGAGTACGGCTGAATTGAATATAAACTCATATATGATCGTGCCGTTGCGAAGGAATACAGTCAAGAGATATATAACAGGAATAATTTTGTACATTAAACTTTATTTTATTTACAACTATACCAAAAGATAATATATACAAAATACATAATATTCAAATACATGGAGGATGACATTTTCTCAGTGTCGCAAAAGTTTTCAACATAGTAATGCTTGAAATAGCTTGTGTGGACTTTTTCTATATGTGACCCACTCTGTTAAAGTCCCAAGTCTCAGGAGCTACTTCCGAGTTTGATTTTATTTTAGATTGAGGAATTTGAGCTCTTTCCTTGAAATTGATGTGCCACTCAGTTTAGTACAATGAAAATGGACGTTGTGTATACGTTAAAATATTGAGGATCCTTATTGCTTAAATAATGGGCAAGATTCTTTCAAAGGCCTTTTTAACTCAAAAGTGGTTCTGGCTACATGTGACTCATTTTTACAGAGCGGGTCACATTCTGACTGTATTAGAGCACGTGCGGGAAACAGGATGAACAGCGTCAGAGATCTCTAATCGCGGCGCCCTTTGCAAGGTAGCCATAAGGGTGCCCCCCCCCCCACAAATAGGCCAGAAATACTGCTATGTCCGCCGAGTTCATTAATAAAAGTTAGAGAGTCCTGAGAGCCATGGAGTTGGGAAATTGAAGAAATATGGCTCTGAACCTCTGGCCCGGACTCATTTTAGGCGTTGTCTTCCCTGGGAGAGAATTTTTCTCAAACATTCATTGGTTAACCCACAAAAAATTGAAAGGAATATGAAAGGACACTTGTCGAACATCATTTTTCTGTCCAGCCTGGACGGCTGTCAGAGTTGTATTTTGAAATATAAGGATTTATGATTGGTGTCTATGGGAATTTATTTTAGGGTTGCATCCATATTAGACAGAGCGATGACATTGATCATGTGATTCGTACTTAGTCTGTATGTATGTTCATGTACTTACAGTAAGTAAACAGCCTTTGCCGAACATTCACGTCCCTGTTTTCCACATGCAAATTTGGACAGTTCCTACATACAATGGTTCGTGAGGCATGAATGAGATCAGATTCATCGATGGATACGAAATTGTTTCATGTCTGAACTGATACACCGTTATGATGAAATTTCATATGCCAAAGAGATTTTGGTTGGAATGTGGGCAGGGTTCGAACGCATCACAGTTGGGGGAGGCCTGTATACATCTTATAATTTTGGACTTCGGAATCGTTTCTCAAAGAAGGATCCACATATCCATGCACATGTCTGCCTCATAACATGCAATTCATGTATCAAAGTCGTTTTGTTTGATTGTCGTTGTCACTGGATCCTTGTCAGCTCAAGATGGATATTTTATTCGTGAAGGGTGGAATTGGTTCCTTTCACAGTTAATTCACAATAGTGCACCTCCAAGAGTTGACGGTAACGTGTTGACCAATCACAAGGCGTGAAATCTGTTGACCCTTTCCAAACACGCATCGGGTCGACAGATTTCGCTGTGATTATTCAACGCGTTGCAAACTCTTGGAGGCGCACTATTGTGAAACGCCCGTATCGAAAAACTATTTATCACTTGAAAAGCAAATTGCACAGATCGTTCGGAATGACTTTCCTTGAAGGCGTAGGGTCAACAAACATAAGAGGTGTCGTTTCTTTCTTCAAATAACGATATGGTGTATGGTCTGTTCAAGCAATACCTTCTAAACGGCTTTAAACTTAAAAAAGCCGGGTTGGAGATTTTCCTGCGTGATTTATTTTCATTTAGCGGTTTATTCATTTATGTGAGTTTAAGAGAGTGCTATCCAACCTAACAATCACTAAATAATGTGATCACAGCAATGTCAAAGGCGTGGCGTATATTCGCCTCTCCTTATGTTTGGTAATGTCAAATATTAATTGTGCACATGATGCTTTGTTTTGAAAAAAATGAGATGAGATGAGATGATGAAATATCTGATTGTCGAGACATCTAAATGAAGCGTCATGATGGAATAATTAAAGACGAGCGTGAACAGAGGCGACTGCCCAATGCTGCCGAAATAATGTGGAAAAACAGCAACCATGAGAGCGGCCAATACTATACCGATCCCGATCAAAACCGTATCCTTATCCTTCGTTTCTACCAACCACTTCTTCTTTTGTCACTATTATCCTGTCGGTTTCGTGAGGTTTGAATTTAGGAACTGAACTGCTTGCCTTAACCGACGGGGAGAACATTGAATTTATAGTTAGAGCTAATGTATCACAAAGCTATATATGCCCTCACTAGATAGACATCAATGAAAGAAAACCCTAATGCATTAAAAGGTGGCGTCAGAACGTCATCATGTGCAATTACATGATAACTTCATCACTGACAACCACAATCACATCCCATTTCGGAGGAATTGTACTGATATTTTGTCAGTGAGATAATGCTAAGGTTGTATTCATCACTTAAGTTATTTTTATGCTATTGTATTTATTAATTAGCTTATAACATTCTATTATTAAAAACTATGTCATATTTCTGGTTAACGTTTCATCTACAGTTAACTAAGCGTAGGAAAATTACCGGCAATCTCTTTCAAAGTACAGAGGAGAACTGAAGTGGAAATGATAAGAGGTTTTTATAGAGTAATGATTAATTATCCGATGAAATAGAATGAAAATCCAAATTTGTGAATAATTAAACATTTGTGAATAATTGTATGCTGCGCATTTCTGTGTTGCTATGGAGACTAACGTTTAAGTCTCCAATGCACCGTGAACACCTCGAGCGTAATCGTAATCTGTCACCCTCGTTCTCAAAAGACGTTTGCATTCATCACGCTGTTCCCAATAAACCAAAGTCCCTTCCAAACATCGACGGGAAAGGGAACCACTATAACGTGAACCAGGGATTGATCAATGTTGATCTAAAGAAAACAGCTGACTCTTTCCTTTGCGCAAACACAGCTTGTTGATGATTAAGTGTTTTGAACTTGTTGGAAATGAATGATACCATAGTAGGAAGTATCCATATTAACTTCACTTCTGACACACGAGCCAAAACGTTCGTTCTGTCAATTCTGTAGCTAGTCTTTTCAGATGTACAGAATTCCGACATGCACCACAGATAACCGTAGGAAGTTTACTTTTATTCTGTTTTGTTCCAAATGTCCACATACATGTATCCTATTTCATGCGTATATGGTAGTCCAAATCTATGTATGGCTGCTCAGGAGCCAGACATTTAACGAACGTTTACAACTCGATGCAGAGAGTCATTCAAGAAAAGTCCAATGAAGTATTACGGATGTCTTTGATGCTACATGGGAGGGAATACGCAAGTATTTCATTGTATGAACATACCACACAAAACGTTTCTGAGAGGTAAGAGTAGAATATTTGTCAACGTTCATTCGGATGCAGTGATAATTATAGCGGTACAGCAATACTTGTATAATAATAATAATAATAATAATTTAATAATAGTAATTTATTCATTTATAAAGAGCAAATTTCATATGGATATGTTCAAATGCGATGTACAATGAAGACATTAAGCGTGGAACAATGAATACATTTAAACATGGTTGAGCCGATGGCATACAAGGGCGCTTCAGGCAGCAGCCAAACGACCCACATTCACCAACATCAGTAAAGAGGAGACAGTAAGAAGCAGTTACAGTTTTAGAGGTGGAAGGAAAACTCCAGAGGAATATTCGGGGTAAAACCCACAGCGTCAGGTAGGAACTGAAAACCCAAGCCACATGTGGGCCGGGCTGGGAATCGAACCCGGGACCACAGAGGTGGAAGTAATAGGTGCTCGAATTCGTAGACGTTGTCAAAGGAGTCACAGAAGATGTACGGGATGAGAAATGGCAGGGTTTGCATTCTTCACTTGAGGTTCGGGATAGCTTCCACGCGTGGTTAGAAACAGGGCATTGATCAGGGTAATCTGTGACAGTCCATTTTCGACACCAACCGTCAAGGTCGACACATCGCTAACTCGGTTCGATGGACGATCTCTGCAAATAATTAGCCCCTTGACCGCCAGCCTGAACTTCTGGTTTTTGAAGGTGTAGATGATTGGATTGGCGCAGGAGTTGACGAAGGCTACAAGGAAGAATGCCTGGTAGATGTCGCTAGATAAGTAATCCGGGTCGGTTGTACCAAGGTTGTAGGCCAGGAACAAGACCTGATCTCCGGACCAACACAGAATGAAGGTGACTACGACAGCCAGCAACATCTCGATGACCTTGCGCCGCGTGTGCAGCAAAGAATAAGCGGGACTGTTGGGCGATTCGTTCCGAGAGAGAAGTGTCCGAGCGTGCGCTCGTAACGCTCGTATGGCTAACACGTGGGCCACGATCATAACAATCATTGGAATGAAGAATTCGGCAATAAAGAGACCAGCACCCACGAACTTCTGGAAGCTCGCTGACGGGTAGGCTGAAATGCATGTGAGAGCCACAGGATCAATGCTCACACAGTAAATATTGAAAGTGTTCAGTGTTAAAGACAATAGCCATATACCGAGCGAGATGGTGCGAGCTCGGTTACCGGAGAAGAGCCTTCGGTATTTCAGAGGGTAGACGATAGCGAGGAAGCGCTCAACTGAGACGAAGGTAAGAGTAAAGATTGATGCCACGATGGAAGTCCACAGGAAGAAATCCGAGTTGATAAGCCGACAGTAAGTATGACCAAGTGCATTGTTCTCCACTCGGCTGAGATAAGGTCGAGGGATGATGTTAATTGATGTGAGCAGATCGGCGCAGGCAAGGTTTAAGATGAAGGTGTCGGTAGCGCTGCGCGGAAGACGCCGGCCGGTGCGTCGGCCAGTTACTCCTCGCTTGCGTGCGTAGACGGTAACGACGACGGCGTTACCAACGATACCAACGGTGGCAAAGATGATACGAAGGATGGTTTTCCAGTTTAACTCAATGGGTTCCACAACGAAAGCCATGGTTGCTGTCGAGACTAGTCACAGAGCGCATCAACACATCATGATCTCCTTTGTATAGAAACAGCAAAGAAAAATTGGTCATACATGTACAAACCGCACTCAAAATCTTATTTGTAAAGGTTCTGTAGTGAAGCCGTTTTTGAGCATGACAAGGATACACATGAGTAGATAGATCTTTTGGTACTATCCCTCCCTAACAAAAGCAGTTAACGAAAGATAGCTCTCACGCAGAACCTCTCTTAAGATGAAAATCAGATTTGTATAACGATTAAAGGCGCCTTTCCATATGGGCGTCAACATTTGCGCAAAGCGATGATTATCCGTCAAAATCGCTCCCGGGAGCGATTTTGACGACCGAACGCAACCCACACGTGTTTTATGTTAATGGAGTGTATTTTTGTGTCCGTGAAAGTGAAACGCATGAACGCATTGTATACACAATACGTCCAAAAAACGTACATTAGAAAGGCGCCTTAATGCTGTCTCTCTGTAGGTCCGTATAGGTTCCGTATCCGGATCTGTCTACTGCTTTTCAATAAACGCTCAGCCGCCTACGGACATGAAACACACTGAAAACGCATTCTTTCTTCAGCAAAGATTCATCTTGTCAAACTAACTCAGTTTTCTCTCAGGGAGTTTTATTTTTGACATTAAATAACAAAACGAGAAATCGAAATGTCTCGTTCTTATCAAGCCTTCGTCATATCGTTGTGCAGGGTGCGTGTTTGCCTTTCTGGTTAATTTGAAGCCACGGTTAACATTTTAGAAAATGCATATATATTTTAGGTAGCTTAGTTTGAAATTGTGATGATCGTATTCAGAAATTTATTCACACATATCGAATTTGGTTGTACTCACCAAATTAACGACTGTCACTATCGTTGGTTAAGATGGTGCGGCTGTAAGCCACAAAACGACGGCTCTCCACCCTTTTGGAATATTCATCTATAATACTGCTGTTATGAGATGTCAACCTCTTTCTTACAAGACAATCTACATTGCAAAACCATTGAAATGACGATTACTGACTGGCCACCACGGCAGGTAGACCCGCTTACCTTCAGCTTCAGCGTAAGGAGAAAAAGGGCTCACGTTTCCACGGACGGACTGTGATGTACCTCGGCGCGCTCTTGCATCTGACGTGTGATATGGATCTTTTACAGTTATATACTGTACGCCGTCAACAACAGTGTCATCAGCCTCGCTTTTCATTGGCAGATTTAGTGATGACGTTTTCAAACGATGAAGTCACATTGGCTACCTCCTCGGCTTAGTTTTGGCGCAATAAGAAAATTGCCTGTGGACCGATACAGGAAAAAAGTTATTCGTATATGGCTCCAATCAACTGTACATCTCCTTTGATTTGAAGACTTGATTTTTTTGTCGCGGTTAATTAGACATGAGAGATCTCGACAGAGATACTGCGTCAGCGTTGTCCAGCTTGACTCCACGGATGGACAAGTTCCTCAAACCAGCGCACGCAAACAAGCCGGGTTTGGGCTCATTTCCTTTGGCGTTGGATGTCTATTTGAAGCCGCGGGCACGTGTGTCCAGTTTCAAAGTCTGGACATGTCCCATGATAATTCATCGTGACAACCGTCTTCAGAGGTTATCGAGATAGTTGTCTTGTAAGTGTTTGTTCTAATGATCGTTATCCATCCCATTTTCCTCACTGCATCGTGGCACGAGGATCAGTCAGAGATTCTGTGTTGAAAGAGCGGTCTGATAAAAGCACGTTGTCTTGACATTAACAACATACAGCGGCAAGTGTGTACAGTGTTTGTATAATATCGAGCGGTGCATACCATTCCTATCACCGAGGCATACCACTCATGTCACGATCGTACTCAGCATTATGATGTTTAGAAGGCTTCATTTCAGTTCCGTACTCTATAACAATCCCCCTGACGTCTCATAGCCACTTGATATTATTGTTAGGACAGGTAGCAGTTGGTATTTGGATAACACAATGCCAGGGTGACGCGTCCATTAATGTCGTCGGAGCATGTCCGCGCCTGTTTGGAGTGGGAATTTTCATCAGGATTTCACTAGTGCAGATGTGGCAGAAAGTGTACTCACTTACAAACTGAGAACAATAAATTGTGCACAGCCGTCAGAATTGTAAGAAATAAGGAGAAATCGCAAATTTCACCGACTAGTTTCCACAAGGAAATGGAAAGTGTATAGCGTTCATGTTTAACATTTCCTGCGCATGCGGCACTCGTCAGAATTCTGCCTGGATTTGTCACGTAACAGTGCCAGTTAACAGATTGCAAGCTTTGGCAAAATAACCAGGATTGGTTGTTTATCCAAGTTTCCCTCGTCCCCATCATCACCCTGTATATAAAGGACAATTGCTTCCCGATGCTAGATATAATCTGCCTTGAACAGAAGGGCCCCTCATCAGTTAAAAAGAGCCATTGTGTTCATTTTGTTGGTAGTGATGCAACTGCAACGCGTGCATTTCACAGTCGTTTGTGAACCAGCGAAGTGCAGTTCCCCATCAAAGGAGCCTCCACCAGCTAGGAAAGTTGCGCCCTCTCTTGGTACCGCTCGGGGCAGATTTCTCAGAGCCCTTTTTGGACATTAACAATACTTGAGAAAATACCCAGGTCGACACTTCCGTGTACAATGATAATGCGCATGCCAAGAGGCATGGTTACCTTAACACTTAGCAACATCCACTCTTTCTTTAAAAAAAACTGGTTAAAATGTGATTAGCCATTGTTATGCGTTGCTGAGGACGATAGGTTCCAGTGAACCCAGAGAATTAATGAAAAGTACTAACATACATTGTCAACAAAGGGCGCGGCCGCCTGCACTGTTAACCTTTGTATTCTCAGGAAGGGCAGTTTGTGCAAATCACTTGGTTATGGGTCTTACGGCTTGAAATTACACTGTAGTACACTCAATGCTTGTGGTAGCAGCCACTTCCCATAGAGTTGCGTGTAATATCAAGCCCTAGTCAAGCGATTTGAACACGGCTTTAGATGAATCGCAGGGTATTCCTGTGTCGCCAGCTGTGGTACATGTACAAAATAACCGCAATCTATATGACACTGATGACATGCAGAGGAATGCGCGTAGTGGAACCGTACATGTTGACTGTTTGCACCGCGTGAGATTGCTCAGCTATTAACTAGTGGATGAGGGTAAAAGTCTCTTTATAGTGCTCTTTGCCTTATCTTGGATTACTTCTAACTAATACGGACACCTCATTTACGTTAATAAGTTACCAACCACCGGCATTAGCTAGCCAGTCACGGGGCAGAGAGATTCACTCGTGCGTGTAACAGCGGGGCCGCACTGTGGACGCTATTAACAATCTTGAATGAATTATGCCTCAGTCTGTTTGATGGTAAAACAGATAGAATACAGTCTATGTGAGGCTCCTTTTTCACAGATTGTTCGAAAATGCAAAATCCTTAACAATATGTATTTCCAAAAACGATTGCTAGTGCATCTTAAATTTGTACCCATCACCTCTTGTTTTACAACTCCCAGGTGACGCTTTTCTTGGTACCCGTTCGTTCTAAAACGGAATGATTCATTAAAACGGAGCATAGGAGCCAGTGACAGGTAACCCCTTCTGTTTTAATATTCCGCTCCTATATAGGTCTACCCACCGTCCCAACAGGGCACTGAGCAGGGCAAATGCGTGACCCACTTTTTGTAAAGAACCGTACAATGGACAGAATTCATCCCAATGAAACACGGGTCGACACTTCACGTGCTCACGACTGCGCGCTGAAATTACATGCGTGGATTAGGACAAGTCACCCACAGTGCTTTGCGTGCCCGTAGATGTGCCGTGTTTCTTGATCGACCCTTAAGTTCCCAGCGCCCTGTAGGGGCGGTGGAGGACGAGTGTATTATTGTATGGATGTATATATAGCGCCCCCACCAGACCTACCCAGTTTGCTACAGGGATAGGCACACTGCAAGTGATCTTTTGACGATGTGACAACAGTGTAAATAAATGCACAGTGGTGTACGCCATACACGTATACGTACGTGCTTACTCCACAGAAACCGATTCCTACAAACTGCAAACTCGTACCTTGGCGGTAGAATGTTTAATCACGATCAAATTTCCGCCCGCGCTGCTCAATTAGACGTTAAACATTAACCTTCGCCTATCTCTCCGAGGTAACAAGTTCTTTGGTGTCTTTCTTGATCAACAAGAAAGCAACGCGTTGCAGGAAATAGCGCGCTGGTTTACAAATTGAAACCTCACTTGACGGTGATTGCTGAGGTCAATTCGTCGTGTTTGAAAGACCCAAAAGAGTGTCTAATTGGGGTTCATGGCTTAAGGTCATCAGGTTCCCTTTTAAAACTATGGTCTGTGTTCCCTACACGAAATCACGGATGATGCAATAAGTCCAAAATATAGACAGAACGTCGGATTCTGATCTTGTTGTATATCTTACAAAACTCAAAGTGCGCCCTCTTTTGGTTTGAAGAGCATTAGAGCCTGTAAACCGAGGCCGCACCCGAGTGGCTAAGGCTGGGGAAACACATCGCTGCACGATGCAGTCGCAAGTACATTTCGTTCACAAGCACACTTTAATTATTATCCAGCCGGTTGCAGCCATAACGCTTGGGTGCAGCCTGACTAAATAAAAAACAACAGAGTACAGAATCCCAGGCAATCAAAACAATGCAGCATGCTCGGCAAAAATATCAACCGTCCAAAGTGCACGCAGGGACAAGGGAAGAAATGGAACGACTGGGGTGGCTTAAGTGCAGAGCAGCCGGTAAGATTGTCAGATAAACACGATGGCCCGTGACCATAATGAAATCATCCAAGTTCTGTCATGTCAGGAAAGTACACACACTCAACTGACAAGTTCTCCATACATGCTCTTCCGCTCATGTGATTGGATAAGTCCCGTGGTTGCCACCTGGGTAATTTGACTTTCGTCCCCCTTTTCCCTTCCAGTTCCCAAACAAGCAAGGTAAAGGCATATTATTTTATGCAATGAGCTGAAACTTTGTAGTAAGATGTGAGCACGTTTCCTTTCGACGCCGTGTCAACTACGCCAAAAGGCAAAAAAAAATCTACCTTTGGAACACATTTTCTCATAAGACCTAGTCAGAAACTGAATTTTTTCAACAATGCTACATACCCTACTCTGTAAAGGCTCCAACAATCTCTTGATAAATTGAATATTGAAAAGAGCCTCTATCTGTCGCCACCAATGTTTAACTGTGACCCCCCAGCCAACAACGTGCGTAACTGAACGCTCGAGGGTTTCAATCCTTAGGATGTTACATAATCTTGTTTCTGTGTCCACATATCAACAAAGACCCACAGACAGGAGTTCGCCACTGAAGTTGAGAACTCAAGGGGAAGAGACATGACCGGACAGTGTTGGGGAAGCTGGACATATGCAACGGTGCAAACTGAACAACCGATCGCATTTGCGGAGTTCTCAATTTCAGTCGTATTCCTTAACGTATTGTATACGCTTGAAACCCTTAATGGGACGGCACCAGGTGATTTTGAGGGTCGGAATGAAATCATAGAATAGAGCCTACTACGTTGGGTATAATCTGACTGAAATTGGGTCCCTCACGAATACGGTCTACTGATTTCGTACTAGACAGCGGCCTCTAGTGGCAGAAACCGACCATATTAATGGACCATGACGTAAACACACAACGGATTCGAATGAGTAACTTTGTGTGGGATTTTATCAAGAAAACCCAAGGGAAATCTTAACCATTGGAGAGGGCGCCATGTGCGTGCAACTACCTTTTCACTCACAGCCAACGACAGATAACAGATTGCACATCGTCTCAAACAAATTGAGTTATGAACAAATCTATCTTGTTCAATCCATGCCAACCCGATTCTTAATTCATCACTATGCCAACCTCGTCGAAAAGAGGTAACTTTGAAATCCCATTCTGTGACGAATTGACATTACTGTCGAAAGGAGAATCTGTTGTAAAGCACACGAGATTGTGGAGCTGAAAGCCGGCCATGGCGATCGCAATTACGAGTTTTTTTTTATATTCCCGCCAAATTACAGGACACCCTCTGACAACCCAGAAAATCAGGAGGGATAATCTGTAATTGAACATTGCCTTAGAAACCAGTTTCGTGTGCGTATGTTTTCCTTCACATGATGGCTCGTTGACAATGACGATGTAATGTTTTCGTGTGGGGCCGGCCGGGGACGTGTGCTTCGCTCGCAACGCGTTCATTATTTGCTGCGCCCCGGCACGAATGCTAACAGCGAATTAACCGAGATTTCCCATTCGCTGATTTGCCGCTAGCTCATCGCCGTCCACTTAATTCCTAACTGGCTGACATTATTATGTTTTCCTAGGACTAACCCATCGTTAATAGAGACTAATAGTCATCCTGTGGTTTGAGGCACAGAGATCTTCCTCATGTTGAGGGAAAGAGAGGGACCATCACAAACAAGAGAAACATAACTGATAGGGGCAGGCTCAATTGCGATGATGCCCGACAGGTTGAAGAGAACCGAGGCGTATTTTTACCTCCATACTCTTCCAAACAGCTTCACAATGAAGAACCCCAAACTGTACATTCTTAAAAATGACACATGACATATTTTGCAGTAATCTGATTATATCCAAACAAATTAATCAAACAAATATACAAACAAATTTTCACTTATCGTCAATAATTATTGTTCGCCGAAATGGGTTTCCATAGCAGGTTTGATTTCAACTACTACAGGTAACTGGAACCGTTGGCCTCGTTAGTGTATGGAGGAAGGACATCCTCCATGGTTAGAGTGTGCCCTTCAAATTTAATGATCAATCTCAACCTATAGACCAATGCGGAGTTTCATATTTGCACGGTGGCAAAAAACTCGGACCTCTACATTTCAATTGCTCTTGTTGCCATGGCAAAGTGATACGCAGTGTCTTAAAGATCATTGTCTTTAGCTGTAGGGAATACTGCGTTCCAATTCTTGAAGATTTCTCTTAATATTACACCCAACTGTTACAGTTTCTCCCCACGAGTGTTAATCATTCACGCTAGATCGCAACATGGACGCAGTTTGTTTGCAGAGCGCACGGCTTTATGGTTTTCAGGAGGGTTCCCATGTCAATTACCAGCGCCTGCTTTTCTGATGATGCCGCTTGGTTGCTCTCAAGATGCCTTCTGTCTCATCACCGCGTTTTGTTAAGCCGGTGTGGTGTATAAGGAGTGGTCCAAAACTACGTGGTTAAAATTGGACAGATTCCATAAATCTCCTGTCATTTAAATCTTTGACAACCCTTTCCAAAGATAAATTCAAGTCAACCCTAACCCCCCTAGGGTGTATGTATAGAATCATATTAAAATCGAAGGAATTGGGACTGTTTGCTGACAACTGATGTAATATCTAAGAGTTCCAACTCCCACGAGTGGCCTTTGCGTGGGTTCTTTGCTTGGATACTCAAATCAGTTTTAAGTAAAAATACCAAGAACCCACGTTCCGAGAATTTTTTGGGGAAAGTAAGGCCATACACTGTTTCCAAGAACAACCACCGATTGTACCTTCTGGTTCATTCTTCAGCGGCAAAGGTCACGTCTTATTTACTTGGCTACGCTGGGGAACAACACGTGTGGCTATGGAAGCGGCTACAGCCATTTACCATGGACTTGAGTATTGTAGCCAGTCACAACCACGTAGTTCGGAAGCAGCCACAATTTTTCACATATCTCCTTTATTGGCCATCAGTCGTGGTCAACAATTTGGTAAGCGTCTTGTCTGGCTGAATTGGTTTTGCTCCTGTACAAAAGCTACTGAAACAACAACAAAATGATATTTCTGTTTACTGCTGTGTGTCCTAAATGAGAAAACCCTAAGTGTTTTACGTTTTAGAAATAATTAAGATCCAGAAAGTGGGACTGACCAAAAGGAAAGGAGAGACAGGCAGATCTTCCTTGAAGGAAGTTGTTCCTTGTCTAGGAACGGAATGTTAATGTCATGAAGAATGCGCGAAGTTGACGACACGCCACAAGAACGCAGTGATCAAAGTTGACAAGAAAAACAAATTGAAGTGTTTGGATGGAAGTGGTTTGGAGCGCTTGACGCACTTTGCAACAATTTCAATCTGATTAGGAAGGATTGGGGGTCTGAGAGGGATAAATGCCAACTACTGAGGTAGGCCAACACGTCCATAGGTACAGACTCCGAAGGTCGAGGACCCACTGCTCAGGCAATCAGCTGGACCGGCTTGAGCGCGATAATTGCCCGCGTCCCTCTGCTCCGCGACTCGCTGAGAGCCCTGGCCACGTTATCGTTTACCCCATCTTCATCGAAACAATACTTTTCTCTCGCAGATGCTCAAAATTGCCTCTCATTTATAACTGTTTGGATAGCATTTGTTTTCCTTGGCAGGTCATTAGTGACGATGTTGAAGTTGAACCTCTCTGTGTCAAAAGTACAAACGCTGCCACCATCTCCTCTTCGGAACTCTTGGCTGAAATCTTGCTTTGAAGTGTGTGTTAAAAAGGCTTTCACTGGCTACACTTCCGGTCATAACTTCATTGCATCAGTTAAGCTCAACTATGCAAATTTGAGTACCAAATTAAAAAATACAACGGACAGTTTCATTAACGTCCAATTTTACCATAGGATTTTATTTGCATGGTGTAAGATTGAGGGGAGTTAAACTTGACGGACGTTGGTTCATGATTCAGGAAATGTATCTAATTTCAAGCCTGATATTTTCAGAAATTAATTTAATCACAAAATTTTGCAACGCATCCTTTACTTGACAGATAACACCCTTCATCGCCTTGACAAAGATGGTAGTTACATTTAATCTTCAAAGTTTTTAGTCTCTGTGACAACAATCTCAAAGATCGGCCGTTTCCTGCCTGGTGCATCTTGTCTTGATTGGACCATTTGTCACCAATTTTGGGTGATGGTTTTGGTCGTCAACATTATCAAGCGGATTTACACTATGATCATTAGCGGCCACGGTAGCTCAAAGTTCAAGCACCAAAAAGTACAAAAATAAATAGAATAAAAAGAAAAGTAAAAAGCAGAGAGTGCGAGAAAACCTTCCCCCATCACCGGGAGCTGACAGGCGGCACTGCCATGTTTACTCTTCCACTCGACTGCGTCAAGTCTCTCCCCCTGCCCACTCAGTTATCAAGCTCTGTGCATGCCAACGATCATGATTTTCTTGGTAACCCAAAACGCAAAACTAAAGAAAAGAACTTTCTGGCGTTGATTGACTGGTGTTTCTCAACCCGATTCGATATTGTGATGTAGGTTAATGTGCTTTTAACGGGCACATTTTCGTATTCTATTTCCTGATAATGTTGGAAATTAGATCCATTAGGATCCTCACTTTCATATGAAAAGCTTTCACAAAAAAAAATTCGGGACGACTTAAAGAAATGAAAAGAAACCGCATATTAATACTCTCTTCGAAGATTCGTCGTGTTGGAACTCAAGCAACGTAACCTTGTACAGCACTTGAAGAGCTATAGGTTTTGTAATCTAAACATATTCGGTTAGAATCAATTCAAGTAGCCCAAGGTTGCCAGTCCAGCCTCTGTTTCAGCTCGACCATGCAAAGCAGCCATTTTACTGAAGAGCCGACTTATCCAATCACAAACTTAAGTCATGCATCGGTTTCGGTTGATTTCTTCACGTCGTTCCCTCTACCAGGCCGTGTCGTACGTTCTTGCCTCCTTCAACAACGTGCGTCTCCCTGTTGCCCGGCAACCGTGAAGTTTCTGATTATGTCACAGGGCACCCGTAGGGTGAGTTCGTGCGGCTCACTGGCTTGCTTGCTTGCTCTACCCCCACCCCATCATGCATCATGTCAATTAATGAGAAACTGACATGACCCGATGGTCCAGGCTGTCGTGTGCGCATGGTCTTTCCACAGGCAAGGTACAATAACATAGAATTCCGCAGCTCTCAAGCTGCGGTTCATGACGTCAACTGCCTGCACACCGCATCATGAAGGACCACCGAGAAAGGACACAGACTCCCTCGACCTGGTGGTAACATCACCACTCCATTTTTCTCCATCTCTGAGTTCATTTACCCAAAGCCCTGTCTCATTCTCGAGATTAATTGTGTGTATTTCTACCCATCAGCGGGTTCCAGTCAATTCATACACCTCAAAGCCCGGCACAGCTGCAGGGACACGTTTACCGTAAGGAAGCCGACCTAACAACACGGGGCTCTGGTCATTTGCCCCCCCCCCCACGATCTTCTGCTTGATCTCCGGTGGCAACTTTCCACGAATTCGCCGACAAGATCACGGACAACAAATTTGTACAAGTCGCCTGGCTGTTGAACTTGGTGGTCTCCAAAGATTTCTTGAAGGGAAAAGTTGGAAATATTGACAGGAAAGCGCCTTAAAGAGCCATTTTTTAAGCTAAGGATATGGCGACTATGTCAAAGGTGTAACATACATTAATATGCTGATATTGAAACAAAACGAATGAATGGCCAGGATCAACAGATCATATTTAGTTGGCCATTTGAAAAATTATTTGGCCATGTCGTTGAGTTTGACATCAACGATAGCAAACCGGTACGATGCCCATAGTGCCAATTCATAAACTTACCCGTACGGTTATGTGCACATTACATGCAATTCACCTGAGTTGCGCTCCTGTGAGGTCACGTGGCACACCATCTTACCGGCAATTGGTCTTCCATATCTGGCATGCTGACATCGCCCCCGTATGTTGATGAAAACTGTAAGTGTTTATAAAAAGACAGGCAGAGCCTTGCGTCCGAGAGTAGCGCAGTGTAGAACAGTGTTTGTGAAGAATGTTTTCAAGAGAGGCAAGTGCCGCTACGGTTCATCTCCCGTCAGATTCGAGTTCACGCTGTTTCGGTAAGGAACCAACACTTCTCCAGTCAGGACCGTGGTATTAGCTGATACCTACTTAGTCAAGGATACCACAGGGTCTGCGACATTCTTGACACTATGTGCTCCTTATCTAGAAATCATCAGTGCTAGCATGGATAGTTTCTGATGATGCAGAAACGGAGTTGCACCCTGATTAGGTCAGCGCGACCATACTGTGTACAAGCCTGAAGCATTTCTGCTCGAGGATCATGGAGGACAATACTTCTAAACTTGATGAGCAGGAATGGGTGTCGACCTTGATATGGGATTGGATAGAGATCTTACGACTGATCTTTGCAATCACAGGTATTATTGGCAACACGCTAGTTATCATTGTCTATGTACACCGGCGTCGGATGCGAAACACTACCAACGCCTTCATTGTCAATCTGGCCGTGGCTGACTTGATCACATCGATATTCATCATTCCAGTCCCAGTCTTGTCTAACATTCCTCCGATCTGGGTCGGCCGGATGTATTGCAAGACCATCTTCAACAGTGTCTTCATGTGGATTTCCATAGTGGCGTCGATACTGACGCTCACCATGGTGTCTCTCGAGCGCTACTTCGCCGTGGTCCACCCAGTTAAGTATCGGGTCATCTTCTCCAAGTGGCGGCCCCGAGCCATCATGGCATGCGCATGGTTGTGTTCAATCATAATTAATACCTTCAATCTTTACGTGGTGGATCTACACAAAGGTGGCTATTGTTACAACAACTGGCCAAGTCTTGGTTTCCGGTACTTGATAGCCACCTCTGTTTTCCTCCTGGAGTATTTCGTACCGATGATCATCATGTTGGTGGCTAACATTGTCACCGTGAGGACTTTGAAGAGCCAGGCCCGGGCGCTACTTCAGCGGGATCAGTCGCGGTTCAGCCCGGCCTACTCGCTCTTGGAGGCCCGCCGTAAAGTCATCGAAACCCTCTTAATCGTGGTCATCACCTTCATCGTTTGCTGGACTCCGGACCAGATCGGGTTTTACATCTATCACTTCGGGGGTGTGCCGGAATCCTACATCAGAGAGCCTCTGTATCGCTTCATGGTACTGTTGGCCTTCGCCAATTCTTGCGCTAATCCGATTATCTACGCCTTCAAAAACAAGCATTTCAGACATGGGTTCATGAATATGATTCGAAGGAAAGGCAACAGGATTGGAAGCAACGCCGACTCCATAGCGGCTGAAGAAGAATTCAACACGGCAAATGTGACTGTCCGGACGGTACGACCTAAGGCCGCGTCAGGTGTGGTCACAGTGCAGTCCTGATCGTACCTAGACGACAAGACGAATCAATCAGCAGTCACAGGCAATCAGATCTATTCACGGACGTCACCTAAAAAGTGTCTGGACTCGTTACACTCTTAATCAGCCCACATAGTTCATTGAAGCCACTAGTGGCCATCTTACCGCGCCGAATAGAAAGGTCTAGTTATACAAAGACTTGCTCGACATTGTTAACCAAATCATTCGTGGTAACAAAAGCTAAAGTGATAACTTTTGTATTAGGCACGGTAAGATGGCCGCTGGTGGCCTTAGCTGATACAAGAGCATTGCGAATCCAGATTTGTCTTTCAAAACGTCCGTAATTCCGAGTCTTGCCCGTGACTATTGGATTCTTTTCCGTTGTCCTCCATTCATATGCATCAATCGAACAAAACCTGATACTGACAGATGTAGGTTGTACCTAAATGTAGTTAAGTACATCTTTTCTCGAAAGACATTACAATGATGCAGTCAAAGTAGTTTAGGAAACAATCTTCATGTGTACTGAAACCTATATGCGTTGCTGGCGGACTACTGACCTAACTCTTATCTGTATCGTAGCCCCTTATCTGTGTAAGAATCGTGCTTTAATCTACTGTCTCATTACTACCCGCCACTTTTAAAATCGTTCCACCGTGCCTGACCCCATGAGGTATGCAGATTTGACAATGTAACCAATGTACATTCAGGGAGGCCCACGGACGTATATAAGAAAATCTGGACTCAGAAGGCCCTCAATCAGTTTATAGAGATCACTGAATCCACTAGCAGCCATTTTACCAAGCCGACTACAAAGCTTGCCCGGCAATGCCTGCCTTTGTTCTCCCTGGCGTCAATAGAAGCGAGCCAACCCACACATTTGTATTCGGCTCGGTAAAATGGCCGCTGGTTGGCTTCTATTTCATACAACGGCATTGCAAGTCCAGGTTTTTCATACGTCCGTGACCAGGCCCCCTAAATAATAGCACAAGTCTCGTGCCAGACATTATTCAGGAAAAAAAAACTGCTAAGGGCAGATCCAGCGTGGCGGGTTGGCACTCAGCCCCCTGCTCTAACACCAAAAGTAAATACATGAATAATGAAAAGACAATTACAGTAATAATAGTAAGATGACATTCTATAAGTTATTAATTGTCCTGTGTAATGCCTTACTTATGTGTGTGCCTGTCCGCAACAATCGGACCCCCCCCCCAAAAAAAATTTCTACGAGCCTGATCCCCTGGATAAACTTCCGAGACCGCTCCTGAAGGCCATGACTGACTACAAAAAGCAATGAGAACGAGATTGCTCATTTTGTGCATTCTCGCATATTGCTTTTTACCATGCAAAGAAACTTGAAATAATTCTTGAGTGTTTATTGCATTAGAAGTGACGTGAAAGTACAGGGAACACTGATTGTCTACTATTAATCGAGTGCAGCCAACTAAAACAGACTGTTGCTAAGAGAACTACAAGCACTTAATTCGACATGGAAATTTATCTCTGCAGATCTCTGCACGTAAAACGTTCACAGCACGATTGAAAACACACCAGAGACTGCTTCCATCGCAAGTATCTTGTGCGTTTTCTGGCACATGCACGTCATTTTGCAGATCGGTATACTCTGGGATCACGATCAAACACGTGTGAAATCGTGATAGGTTTATTCCGAAGGAAATTTACGACGTAAACCGATCCAGTGACTCAGTCATTAATGTAAATGGCTGTTACAGCATAAATTAATGATGGACATTAGTTCTTAGTGGATGGTGTCATCAATTCAAAGTGAACTTTAAAATGCGACATTTCCTCTTGTGAAGAACTAAAAACCAAGATCGACACATTTAAAGCATAATACAGTTGCGGATTCTGCATGTAATAACCTATCGATATTTCTCGTATTTGTAGGACCATCTTATCCCTGACGTGTTGCCTAGACAGTAAACTAGCTGGATGCATCTATGTTTCAGAAATTGTAATTAAGATCATAGATTTATTAGTAATAACAGAAGCAATATGATCAATATGTTGTTGTATGAGATATGTAAAAATCAGTTAAGCCGAAAAGGACGGCTTTGTGGGTTTTTTTTTACTTCAACATCGTCTACAGGTTTCATTGCAATGATGGATGCGAGAAGTAATTTTTACCTCTCGAAACTATCATGTTCAATCATGTGCTGAAACGGAAAGCAAGCGGAAAACTCGTCGTGTCAGGAAGATCAAAAGGTATCTTAATTTAAAAAAATTCCGACAAGACAGAGTGTTTCACTTCACCACAATAATTCACAACTTGCCAGTTTGACACGATGGCCTTTTGTGTTTGGTGTAACGCCAACCAATTACAAACAAACACACGCAAACCACGAGCCCCTTGTTTTTTCCCTAAAAAATCTGTTCTTAAGTTGTTTTCAAAAATCTTCTAACCATGAGCCACTTCGGTATTTTAGATGGCAAGGTCAGTCGATCGAGAGCAGCGATTCAAGCTTACAAGTCAGACCAATGACGCCCGCTGTTGTACCTCGATCGAGCACGCGTATAGAAGATTTTCAGTCACGTGATTTTTGACAATCAGCGTTCCATTGTCACCGATGTGCGTGGAAAGGGCGCGCCTTTGAAGTCCCTCAACATTCTGGCGTACATGAAATTGCCAGTACAATATATTTAATGATTCGACAGAAAAAGTCCTGAAATGACTTTGCCCGTCATGTTACGTACCGTGAATGACCTTGGACGCACGTCATTTTGGGCATGCGCTATTGGAATACCGAACTGGTCTATTGATCAAAACAAGTTAGTTTACAAGACAGTCTGTTATAAACATTAAGAGTTTCGTGTTGTAATGCTATTTCACTTAATGTTCCAAAAGATAAATGCCATATAGACGCAAGAGGCAATTAGTTGGTAGACAATGTTCAACTTTCTCTTGTAATATCGCTGAACTACTGAGTATTCTGTGGGTAGTAGTAAAGCTTTCAATATCATTAAAACAATTACATTTATTTGGTGAACATTGCAAAGGTTTGAACTTATTTTATTACTGAATGGTACCTGACTATTTACAAGTGATGCGCAACTAAAGTTATTGCAATTATTGAAACTAAGCTGATATATGATACTTCGTTAATATAACTAAATGTATAAGTCGTATTACAACAAAATTGATAGTCCGATCAATCATGTGAAGTTCAGCATATTGAATATTATTTTGCTATGGTGTGAATATATTAAGTTATTGTGATTAGCATGTATTCTGGCCATTCCCCTTATGTCCCAGAATCAGTACTCGGCTTCCAGCAGAATACCATGGTGACCGCACGTGCTATATTTAGCTAGTATAGAGCCAGACAACAAGTAAAATAAACTCCGGTTGGGGAACTGAAATTCGTTGGGTGCATGTCGACAATCGTCTTAGCTCGCAATAATATACTAGCAATGTGGACCGAAGATGTACACACATCCATTTCGTTTACAAAACTTGGGCAAAGCTTGTTAAGACGACAAAAATGTAGAATTCTCCCAGCTTGACAAATACACTCACTGGGAATATAGTAATATTGCAAAACCTGCGTATATATCAAATCTTTGCTCTGTTGTATAAAATCTGAAGGGCAGAATTGCTTTAAGTTTGTCATGGACTAATAACATGATCAATCTGCAATGACCAATTCAATAAAGAATGTCGAAGAAGGATATGTTGTTTGACTTTCTTTCAGTCGCGAAAATCATGATACTTTGTACTGTTTGTTTTATTTGCAAGCCCGGGATCACCTGATCAGCGTGCCATTTTAGTAGCAAGTTGCTGCTTTCACCCAGGTTTGTATTGGACGTGTAAAGATTTTGGAACTATAGCAGACAGTCGGAAGTCTCAAGCGCATCTCTAAGGATTGTCAGTGATTTAGCTTTGTGAAACATTAAAACTCTGAACATGTTTCTTAAATTTATCCTATAAGAATGGAATGCAAACTCACAGATGGACTCTATACCGCCGCGCCACTGCCCCATAAAATAACTGATTGTCGTGGTCATCTTCGACTCCCGAAGGACGAACAACATGTTTTGCCCTGATTATCTGCTCATTTTTAAAAGACTCAATAATCTCCACACTAGAAATCAAGCAATCAATAAACATGGTGAACCTCGGTTAGTATCCACAATCCACGAGGGCAGTGCCCATAGTGTTAGCAGTGTTCTAACACCTCACAAAATATTTTCGAGAACTTTGTCCTATTATTTTCACATTTATCATCGAGCCAGAGGCAGGTTGGAGTTTTGGCACTCCAGTAAAAGAGCGTTAAGTCACGCCATAAGCTCTCGTGACATATGGGGCTATCATGTCATTGGAAAAGTGGACCGGAAAAGAAGGGGTTCTGATCCACTTTTGTTCGACAGTCCAAGCGACAAGGGTACGCTGATGACCTTATGAGCATTGGATTAGCAGGTGTTGGCGTGAGGCAGTCTGGCGCCTGGTAGGAATGAATTTCACCATGATATGAATTGCATCTTTAATAAAAACCAATGCAGGATCTGGATTTCACAATGAGAACAAATGAACTTTAAAAACCTGAGGAGAAAAAATGTTCATTTAAAGCAAAACGTGTGTTTAATTCTACACATCGTAAACCATCACATTATACCCAACGTTTCAGGCATTTTGTGGGAGTAGTCTTTACACCCTGATTCATACAAATTTTGATGAAGAAAATATTCATTGCAAGCCCATGATTTCTGTCCAAGGCGTAAATCCTACCACGATTACCAAACATTATAGTTCCACTTCGCGTGCACAAATCGTGACAAGGTGTCAACTGCAAAGAAATGTCACAAATGTCGTATTTAAAAAAAAATCACTTTCTTCAGTGACATTGGCTAATGTCCTCTATCATTGAAACTACTGATAAATTGCAATTAAAACACCGTTACCACTCTGGTAAGGACAGAGAACAAAATAACTTTCAAACTGTAAGTGGTAGTCGGACTGCGCTGTCGTGTATACACACGTCTTTATGGTGGACTATAAATAACGCGTATTTATCTTGTATGTTCTTGGCTGTGCTGTCAAACTATTTGCTTGGGAGGTGTCATTTTGTACTTCGTGCATTAATATTTAACCTCATCACGCGTCTCTGGGAGGCCGATGTAGACATAAGAGATGGCAAGAAATTTAATGCAAGAGATCGTTGAACAAACACTCAGGCAAAAGCCATGGTTTTTGTTAAAAGCAATGTTTCTACCATGGATTCTTGGCAGGTTCACAAATGTCTGTAAAGAGGGGTTTGTTATTTAGGGAGTACCCGTTGAAAGGTACAGGTTGTTTGGCATTTTTTATAAACACGCTTGTTTTTTTTACACAGACCTGACTTTTAAACAATTCAGCATCATGGATGTTTAATGTAGAATCGTCTATACGACGCTTGCCAGCGTTCAGCTTTCCTGTATAATTTAAAGCTTGTACCATTCTAACACCTTATGCCATCTCTTTTGTATTATTATTCTCCTTTGTGTTGGCCAAACTGTGCCCACAGTAGTTGTAGCAAAATGACTTTTAACAGGCGCGTTTGTCCACCGGTCACGGCGCAAGAAGAGAGACAGTTCCTTTAAGACAGCAATTATGTCGTGCCTGAAATAAGAGTTCGGATTGTACCTGCTTGCGCATAACGTCACCAACTTGCACTTTCTCGATCTTCGGCTTCGGTCATCTGCCTGATTAAACAACTTATTACATCACATATTTTGCCCGAATTGTGGAGTACATATTGTCTTGAGTGTCTTGAAGAGTTTTTGTCATTAATCACCGACGAACGGGTCCATTCTGCATTTGTGAACAAAAATGCTGTGAGTCTTGAAGTACAAGAAGACTTTATACCTTTGTCTCGAAAGCAGAGCCGGCGAGCGGTCAAGCCTGGTCCTGCTGCTAGTGTATTTGATCGGCGGACGCTGATTCTACAGCTACCTGGGAAGGAAATTAAAAAGAAGGCTTTAGCTTGACTTTTTCAACTGTGCAAATTGAAACAGGACATTTTATCAACAAAACTTATTCAGGATGGAAAAAAAAAATGCCAGCCCCGTCTGTGATGGTGGCACAGATCAATTTGTTTTTTTTGCGAGGGGGGGGGGCTGTGCCACACGCCCCCTGGATCCGCCCCTGACGTGAGTTATATTAGTGCCTGTGGTCGAGGTGCGAAGTAGCTTTTTGATTATGTGCCTCTTTTAGTAGTCTGGGCTCAAATTTATGACAAGTTCCTTGGTGTTTTTTCGTATATAATCGCTAATGTGATGAATGGGCAAGATTCGCCCCAGTTTGGTCTCGCTGGGGGACAGCTGCCAAAAAGGGTGAAAAATGACGAGGGTACGATATTCACTTTGCTCTCCAAACAAACGGACAGATCAAAACGTCTTGTGTGATCGCGTCAACAGGGCTATTGATGGATGACTTCAACGCATCAGCCTTAGTGATGCCACCCCTCTGGTCGTGAAATTTACTCTGGATAAACAGGGAGTTTTATGCAACAACGCGGATCAAGGCGTTTGTATTTGACCTTGTTCACATTAGGTGTCTCTTAAAACAGAGCCAAATTGTACTCTTGGGTGGAAGGACAACGAAGAGTAAACAATATTAAAATAATGGTCGACTGTTAAATTGGCAATTTTTTGTCTCTCGTGTGTGGAGCGGTTCTGCAGTGCTCTGGAAATGGTAATAAAGTCACGTAAACTGGGCAAATGGGGTAAAATTATAGCAAACCTTGCGTGAACTTTGAGTTGTTTTCATGAGGTGGTATTTTGACGTTCTACATAAAAAATTAGAACTGCAACCTGCATCTTGAATTTCGTTGTGACACGGCAAAGACCGCAAAATGTCGCAAATACTCTCTTCCAAAGCTGGAAACTTCAGGTGATGGTGGGCCTTTCTATTTTAATACAGATTAAACCCCCAATTATCGATGTTATGAACCCATGGGGGAGAGAAATTCTACCCCATCCCGGTCAGAAGTTAGGGCAAACCCACTGCCTATGACCGGTAATTTGCTTATAACTTGAGGTACTCTCCATGAGCTAATTACATTGTACATACTTCCACATTGCCATGCAGTTGATTGGCTTCCAGCAACTTGTGACGTAAGCTATCTAAAACCGATTAATAATTTTCAAATCAAATGAGGAGATGTTTGCCAAACTCTCCAGTCCTAGTCATTATGTATTGATAGTTCTCTTTTTTGACAGGTTTGCGGAGTGGAACCTTTTAACGCAAAACTGACATTACAGCCTTTAATTCAGAAATGGAACAGGAGGGAACAGAGTCTGAAGTTCAGTTTTAATCACTATTTTGGTCTAAATGCATGCTCTTAGTTAATTACATCAATTATTCACCAACAATGGTGTATCTGTGTTTCAAGTCAAGACGCAAAATAGAGTGGTTATTTTACCAAAATGATATGTTCGTTTATTAAAAAATATTAAAGGGAGTGTTCTCAAAGACAATGCATTTAGCAACAATCGGCAGTCAGCAAGTTTTGAGCCCTTCCCTAATGATATTATTAATCTGGTAAATAATATGTGATAGTAGACTTAAACACTGTACAGCATAGAATCTTTTCGACACATGCGCGTTTTTCGAATACATGACGATTACGGGTCAGTCGATATGCGACGTTGCCCCATCCCATTTGTGGCTGTTGGGCTCTAACTTGACTAGTTTGATACACATTGATGCATTGAATCATTTTAACATTCCTTCCTCACTTGGAGATACGAATCGTCTTTATTGCATGTGCACTCCGTCAAGTACATGACAAACTCGAGCTCCACGCTACGGTTCCATCGTGAAAAATGATGAGTGAAAATATTGCTGTGCGCCATTGATGATGTTATCTTACACGTGTATTTGCTGTGCGCTTAAGAAACGTGGTACGTCGGGCTGCTGGCGAGATTGACGGGATATGCTGCGTCCATGAATGACTTGAGCCTGACATTTTGTTTTGTGATATCAGGTGACTGGTTTCTGTGAAGTGATATCGAAATGAAGCATTGGTTGGAAACTGCAGTTCCATTGTACAGAAATTAAAGTCGGAATGGTGATGAGTAAGTTTTTCATGTGTAGGCCTACGACCGTTTGCTGTTGTTTAATAAAATGGAACAGTGAGCAGTGGAGTGTAAGTCTCTGGGAACGGCTTTTCCTTGTGGAATTCGTGAAGTTGATTTCTCTTTCAATTCATCTTTTGGTTCAGTTAATACTGACGCATTCCTTTCATTTACTGAGAAAATTGTTTAACTTACATTTTTACTGCTATTTCGTCACGCCACTTGATATCCATAAATAATAATACTATGCATTATGTTGTACATGATGTTGAAATGTCGAAAAAGGGAAGAAATCCGAAGTTTTTGTACAGCTGAAGAAAAACAGCAGAGGTCAAAACATCTGGGCGAAAACCTTTGTCCGTTATTTGACATGAAGGGTTTTTTAGTGGCAACACTTTAAAGTATAAAACCCGGTTAACACACTGCTACCTGAAGTCGACGTGAATGGCAGACGGTAGCACACAGCATATGGCTTGGGGAAGGTCACGTGCTTGGAGATCAACCTCTCTCACGTCACACAAGTGTTGTTATTCGTTTCTCCACTTGAAGCAGTCTAGTCCCGGGGTTGAGGAAACGTAAACAACGTGTCACTTGTATTCCAGATACGAATGCCAAGCTCACACTAGTGCCGGTAGCATTTTCAGATTGAAAAGTTCATCCCAAAATCGGTGAAGGAGTGAGGAACCAGCATGTACTGGAAAGGATGGCTTTAATTTAATTACGGAGGTCATTAGAGGCGCCCCACTTGAGTTCATAATGTGCTGATCCACAGAGGAAAACAAATACATTTCTCTTGTTCTGCCTTACCCTGGCAATTATTACCAGTGAAAATGGTGTCCTTGTTTGCTGTAAAGGTGGTCTGCTCTACATTTGAATACTACGTTCGAGTCACCCTAGAACTTCCGTCAAGGTAGCAGAAATCTTATATTATGATGTGCGATTAAATCTCAGCGGAGATAACAGTTTCAATTATTGGAAGTCTTGGTATTGATGACTTGTCAGCTGTTTTTTCTCACATCATTTACGCTCAAGTCATTTCGATATAGCTAATAATTGAAGCGACACTTCATCTTTGGTCGGAGATGAAAAATCATGAAATCTTTGGAACACACGTCCTAACGCTGAACCCTGAAATTATTAGTTCATGTAATTGAATTCTGCCAGCCAGACAGTGTTGACACAAAGCTCTATGGCCAGTGGTTATGCCTAATGAAAAACAAAACTGGACGTGTTACTTGTTAAAGAAGGAAAGTGGAGCCTGCCATGGCTCTGTTTGTGTTTAACAGCAGCAAATTATTTTCTCCCGGCGTTATGTAGGGAACATCACTTTTTGAAAGTCGTCGGTGGACCGAGAACATTTATCGAGGCGTTGGACAGACACGTTATTGCTTTTTCATTCTTAATAACAGTGTAGTTGTGGAACGCTGGGTATACAAGTTGCATATAATGAAAAGGTTACAGAGAACTATGCTCACTGATTGCGTGTCTTTAATGGTACACATCGGTCGTCAGGCAGAGACGTATATGAAGTGGAAAGCGGTTGTGGAGGCGAATGAATATTCTTTGTCATGTATTTCTATTGTCCACCTCCTCACATTTAGATCGTTTTGAACCAGGCACGCCAAAGTCGTGTGCTCGATCATTTAACCCACATCACAACACAGATTCTTTATACATGTAGAAGAATACCCTGACTTACGATCCATCGGTTGACCAGTTCTCTTTTACCGCTGTTGGTCAGAGATTCACAGACCTTTTTCTCCCGTAATGGTTGTTGGGCTAGAGCTGGCCATGTTAGGAAGATCGGTCGGTTTCAAGTCATTCATTAATTCTCTCTTTTCATTCAGGATCACTACTGCAAGTATCCATCTTCACATCTGAACCTGCTGGCGAGGGCAATGCGTCCTGCGCGATGTACTGCCATAATATCGACACATTGTCACACTCTACTAGTTTTATTGCTCACCAAATAATAGAGGCAGGTGGAAGATGCCACCGAGTCCCGCTATGCACAATAACAGATTACATAAGAGTATCTAACTGAATTAAAAGGAAAAAACTCTAATACCCTGAGAGAAAACAAAAACGACAACGTAACGAAAACGCCTAGTTTCATCGGAAGGTTGCAACAACTATTCTTATAGATTCCGCAATATATGAAGGTGTTTCGGGAGCCTTAAAGCCATAAACTTCGCTAATAAGTATGAAATACGATTAGGTTACCAACATAAAACAGTTTAGTTCGCGACAGTCGGTATCGTCGACTTGATCGAGAGACTAACATGACTTAATTACGCGTTGCAGTGACGCCATTATGCGCAAACACAGAAAATGCTGAACGTAAACAAAGCTAGAGTACCTGGACTAAAACGAGCGTGCTTTAGAAGTTTGGTCAAAAGATGTCACAGATTCTGACAGCATCACATTCCTGAAGATACTTTGTTCTCAAATTAAACCCTGAGACCTGGACTCGCATAGACATGCACGACCAGCCTCTGATAAAATCCCCCTTATCACTGAGTAAAAACTTGGCGCCAAAAAGTGGACACTTGGTGCCTGGCAACGTCAGAAACCAGTAACTCCCTCAGGAACCAATGTGAAACGATACCGTAACGACACGACCAGGGAAGATTTGACTCAATGCGTCGCTCTTCCACTTCAATTAATGATAGAGGAGACGTTGATCACGTCCTGTAAATACTCGTTTTTTTCTTCATACAGTAGGTACATCAAAACGCCATCGATACTGATCTCTACCGTCGAGTTCTAGGATATTTACTAAGGATTCAAGTCGGTGGTTTTACTTTGTTCACGAGCTTGTTCACCGCTGTTTACTCACGGCTGTATGGACGGGTGAACTGGCACAAAATTGAACACACGCTGCCAACACAGATACGAGTGGCAAAGCAAAAGACATCGTAGATGGTGAGTCTGTCGTTAACAGTCAGAGCCCGGAACTATGCCGGAAAAGTCCTCGAAAAGCTCATTAAAAACGGCTCCTCGTGGCTGCCAGCCCTGGAGAATCAGACAGTTATAAATTGGTAGAAAACAGAATTACTCAGAAAGCAGAACATTAAAAATTAAATGTGGACTTCAACCTTGTTTAAGATGCAATAAACACGGAGAATGACAAACCACGACTTCTGGAACAACTCAATGCTGTCAACTTTAGCATTTATTAAACCTCAGCGCTATGATAGGAACAAAACCAAGGTTGTAGAGATGAAGCACATTCAGCACGTTGGAAACTTTTGTCTAGCATGCGCATTTCCTTGTCTATCACAGATAACAAAACCCTTAAAGCTTTAGGAGGGCAAATCAATGTCCACTCTCTTTTATGCGACAAACCACCTGCGCATTTCATGACGTCATATCATGGGCACGCATTCATCATAAGATACTTCGAGCCGCTTGGTGGCAGTAGACGAGCCAGCTTTACCATACAATAAGCGTTAGGCCCCGTCCGAATCACTTGGCTGCAGCTTGACATTATACACGACTCGATGGGAAGTGGCTGCTGCTCAAAACCATAGACTCATGCGTAATTGCAAGCCACAGCCAGGTAATTCGGACACGGCTTCAATCTAATTAATAACAGGATTTCATACTTACACATAATTATGGCTTAAACTTTGGGGAAGCATCTTAATCCATCGCATAAGTTGAATAACCTCGATGTATATTGAAATAAATTGAAATTCCACAAGTCAATAAAGCTTAACAAGATGTTGTGAAATCGACAAAATTAATCGGTCAAAATTCCCCAAAAGTTAATTTACTAAAGCATTTGCAACCTTATCCGTTCTGCATGAGTAGCACTTGTCAGCATTGCAGTAGCCAAGCTACATTTCATGGACATTTCATGTTTTCACCCTTTAAAGCCTTCCCTTGTCTCCCTTAGATTTTTTCTTCTTATTTTTTCGAGGTTGAAGATTTCCTTTGACTCGACCCTTGAATGGCAGTTCAGGGGCCATCTCAGTCGGTTCTGCGGCCGTTATCTCTTCCGGTTCCTCCTCAACGGATGATGAGGATACCGAAGAAGACGTGTCTTCACCTTCTACCACTTCACCTGTGTCCCCCTCCGCCTCTCCGTCTACTTCACCGGCTTTTCCTCCGGTCTCTTGGGGCGTCGTCGGCGGCTGACGATCACTTGCCACCATGGGGCGGAACTTGAGCTCAGTGCGGCGCAGGGAGTAAGTCAGACCCCGCCAGGTGCGCCACATGACCCCTTCGCCAAACTCCGTGTGCACACCGGCCAGGTAGCGTCCATTCAGATTGCTGTCACCACAGAGGCGTGGGTACCACCAGGCCCCGCCTCGAAAGGAGGAGCACTGACCCCCGGAGAGGTCACTGTCACTGGTTGAGAAGGAACTGCCACGATGTGCGCTGAGGGAGTCACCTACAGCAGAAACAAAAAACAGAAAATATATGGTTTTAGTTGGGAAAACAAAAATTCGCCTCGCCATACAGTTTTCGTAGGTCATAAGATTCATTGTTTCTTTATTTGAAGGTGCTACCACGTGTCCGCTGTTGGTCATGTCTCCATTTATTTTATGCAAATTTTCAGACGGACTTTTGGAAGGAACCAATTTATGAGATCAGCTTTCCCAGTTAGGTTCCACCAGCACGGCCCTTCCATACAGAGCTATGACACTGCTGAGCTTACCAGCATCGCCGCCGGTGTAGTTACCGATGTACAGCCGATAGTTGTCAGTCTCGCTTCCGATCCGGAACTCAGCGTAAGTCGCCCAGCTCTTCCCGCCATCGAAATCCTCCAGGTCCACCCTAAGCAGGTAGTCGTCCTGCGGTGTGATGTGGTACAGGTGCTCATTGCCTAACCAAAATTCTGCTCCAAGGCTGCCGAAGCCCAGACGGTAGTCCAACCAGCGAAGAAAGAAGTTCTGCCGGTTGTCGTACCGCCGCTGGAACACCTGAGTTTGTTTTTCAGATAAAAATAATGGGGAATTGGATGAAAGAGACTACAAGAAGGGACGTTACGTAGCAAACTGTCCGTCCCTGAGAGGTTTCGGTGGTGTGTTATATTCAGTGTTTCGTGGGTGAACAGGCACGAATTCAATTACCTTCTGTTTAATCCGCTCCGAGCGTAAAACAAAAGAGGGCGTGTTATTTTGGTACTCACCGCATAGGCGCGCCATGAGGCGCGTAAGTATATGCGTGTTTGACGAGGAGCACAATGAGTACGCGTAACTAATTTATTCAGGAATGTATGGTCTTTGCGTAGACGCAGAACGCGTGCAAGAACCCGCTTGTAGCCACCTGTCTTTCTTTCGCCGATAGGGGGTGCACTTCAGCTTGGGGCGGATAACGTAACTTTAATACTAAGGCTGCATCCAAATCTGTTGTCTAGAGCTAGGTGTAGGTCTTCGCTCCATTGGAAATGTGTGGAGATGCGTAGACAATAGACGTAACCGTAGCTCTAGAAGCCCGTTTTAGACACGGCCCAAATATTGCAACGCCACTAAAATTTATCTTGTTGGAGTATCAAACATTGACAGACAGTATATAATAACTAAAACAGAGGTCAAAGGTGAGTTTACCGTCCATCCCCCGCCATCCGTTTCCATGTCGCAATATACGCGGAGTGATACACACAGGTACACGTCCTGTGGGAAGATCGTGTACACACCACTTTTTGTCAAGCCTCTGTCCTGGATATCTTTACAGTCTTTGGGCAAGGGCTCTGTAAAAAATAGTTCGTCAGAATAAAGTAATTGAAAACATTCTGTGAGTTTGTCCTTGTTTAAATGCAGATTCTGGAAGAGCCAAACAAAACAGAATCTCAATATGTGTTTCTGGGGATTGTAAAAAGATCTGGCAGCGGTGGGATTCGAACCCACGCCATCGAAATGACTGGTGCCTTAAACCAGCGCCTTAGACCGCTCGGCCACGCTACCACCTTGCCAATGTCTTCGTATTCGTTTAATTTGCACTGTGCTTGAATGATTTATTAAAAGTGTGCTTTTTAAGCGAAACTACGATTAAGTCAATCTGTTTTCAACTGAAACAGATCTCACAAACAGTCTACTATTGTCCCTGTTAGAACAATGATAAATAAGATACCTGCAGGAAACAGTGGCGTGGGTAGCGTGGCCGAGCGGTCTAAGGCGCTGGTTTTAGGCACCAGTCATTTCGATGGCGTGGGTTCGAATCCCACCGCTGCCATAAATGTTTTGGCTCAAATTAACGTGCTTATGACCAAATCCATCAATAATTTTGTTGAAAATAAAATGCTGGTTTCTTTTCATTTGAATATCATATCAAAATTCTAAAAAGACAAAATACTTGGCAGCAGTGGGATTCGAAAAGCGACTTAGACTGCTCGGCTACGCTACCAACATTACATGATATCTTGCGAGAAGCATTTCAGTAGTACCATACAAAGGTAATACGATTTGTTCCGTCCGTATAAGACCTTTGCTTTTATAGCATTACCCACGCGTATTCTTGCATGTTTAAGTCATCGAGGGTACAATACACTTAAGCATAGAAGGCGCTGTGAAACTTAGAACATAACACAAACATAGGCCAACTGTTATATCTTAATAGTCGTTGATTCGTTTAAGTTACCAAGTGTGATTATTTAGCGAAACTATGGTTAAGTCAATCTGTTCTCAACCGAAACAGATCTCACAAACAACCAGTCTATCAATGTCCCTGTTAGAGCAATCATAATTGAATACTTATAGGTAAAACGACATAGGTATTGTGGCCGAGCGGCGCTAAGTAGGGGGGGGGGGCACCAGTCATTTCGATGGCGTGGGTTCGAATCCTACCACTGCCCATGTATATTTTGGTCCAATTATTTTTTAAGGTAAAACAGTGCTGGTTTCTTTTTATTTGAATATTATACCAAAATTCTAACCGTTAAGACAAAACATCTGGCAGCTGTGGGATTCGAACTAGCGACATAGACCGCCTGGCAACGCTGCTTACATCACATACTAATCTTTCAAGAAACATTTCAGAGATACCAAAGGTAGTAAAATTTGTTCCGTTCATATCAGACCCTCATTAAAAAACTATTCAAAGCATTGTCCACGCGTATTCTTGCGTGATTATTGCTACTGTGGGTATAACATTGATAAGAAAAGAAGGCGGAGCGAAACCTATAGAAAACTTCGAATATAACACAAGCGTTTTGAGAGGTATTCATTTCACGTTGTTCCTGGCCTCCCAGCTACCGATGCCATGACCATGGTTTCCCATACAGGCTGTATTTCCACATGACGAAGATTTCTTTTTACTTACCTTGCCCAAGAGTGTAGGCACCAGTCCCCTCGCACGGCCCTTCACATTGTGCCTGGGACACCTGAGCGCACCGTAGCAGCCAAAAGATCACCAGGAACACTTGAAACTTAGTGGAAAACTTTCCCAACGAAGCCGAGGCACCCATCTTCAACCCAGACAAACACGTCGACAGTCACCAGCCAGGTTATCGAATTCACCCCGACCCCAACGGAACCCAGAGGAGACGGGCCGGGTCAGCCTCGAAGGTCGCCCACTGCTTGCACTGAGGAATCATCCTAGGTAGCTCCAGGCATGACTTCTCAGATTTCACATGATGACCTTTTCAGCACAGCTGAGTTCGCCTAAACTGAGGGTCGTGCTAGGTGTTGACGGGGGGTTTTGTTGTTACCAAAGATGGCATTACTTGTCTTGGCGTGAGATTAATACATCGCATTGGCGATTCGAAATGACACAATGTAAGTTCTGTGTTGTCTACGATTGTTGTTTTTTCCCAACTGTGTAGTTTTATCGCCTTATGAGGCTGTGTGTGTCAACAAAGGAATGAAAAATATAGGACAATGGCAAAAACTGACATCAATGGCATATGTGAGCATGAGTAATCGGTTGTAAACCTTGTAGTTCATATCTTGCCACCAAATTTCAGTCTCTAAGATTAAAATGGATGGTTTCCAGATATGACTCAACACCGACTCGTGAAGCCTTTCATCGATGGATGAATGAGGGAACAATAAGTTGAAAGTTGTGCAAAGTCGCCCACAGAGTTTCAATAATTGCTCTAAACAAGAGGCCTAACTGTCTCGGCGGACATCTCGGCCCGAGAGGTTTTGGCAGACATCTCAGCCTGAGAAAAGATAACTTGAATATACCATTTGAGGGCGCTGTGTAAGTCTATCAACGACACGGGTGATCTTGGCTTGCGTGCAGTGCATTGTAACTACATGTACATGTATACATGTCCATGTTCTACATGTAGCCTCGATCGATCTATGTGGGCTGATTTAGGGCATTGCGAATCCATTTCTTCAAATATGGCGTCCGCGATTTAACGAGGAAATTATATTCTCGATATAATGCCCGCTGTTTACTTTTTATGAAACAAGTTCAAACAATCAAAATCAATAATATAATCTATTTTTATCTCCTCCTTTTTCCACAATCTAGCATGACTATTGTTCTTCGCTCATTTCAGTCACTTTGATTTTTTAGTCCATTTTTTTTGTTCTGCCGATGGAAGGCTACTAAATGACATGAAAAGAGAACGTTTCCAGCTCGTAGTTTGGATTTCAAAGTTATTGACCGAAAGAATAGACTTCTCTTTCTGCATGTTATAATGCCTACATCCAGGACATCTTAATGTTATATTAACCAAGGTAATTAACAAGTTTTCTCTCATGATTGGCATGCAGGAAGGAACGAATTTTCGGTCAGGCTCTAATGGAGTTACTGTTGTTTCCATTGGCCGTTACATAGCCTCAATAGGTAAGGAAATGAGATTATATTCATGGAGTTGAGCATCATGAAGGCAGGCCCCTGAGATCGGTTGCTTCAGGTGGATTGTATCCAATACGTAGGATAATTATGAGGCCCCGTAAGACAAGCTATAGCTGCGTCATTACTACGCTGTTTGGGCACGGCGGTTGCACGATACTATGTATATACACGTCAAGGAAACGAAACATGACAAAGTAGACCGGTATATACGGGTTTGTCAGTATTTGAAGGGGAACACTCCCATATCAAAATGTTGTCACTGCTGAGTAAAAGGCCAAGTGAGAGCACTCATGATATTCAAAGACGAATATGCGTCGTCGGGTGTATGCAGGAGGAGGCTATAGGTAGCTGACCGTAAGAGGCACAGTAGAATTCTACGCCCACGTAATTATGCCTTAGTCTGAATCTTGAGGCTTGGGCTAGGTCTTCGCCAGTCGCAAATAACTTGAGCAAATGTTGAGAATGAGACCCAGCCATATCCCTTGAAGCGCTGCTCACGCCTACACAGTCGGCAGATACAAGAATAAGATGTAGAAGATATCTAGAAAAGGAATCACGGCTGAATACGAAAGCAAAACCTTTTTGTAATCGGGGAATGCCTCTGACTAGACGGTTGAGGCAAGTACCGTTTCCTTGTGATTTCATGTAGGCCTAAGGCCATTTTTCAAATTATCTTCCTTAACAAAAGCATAAAAAAATAACAGGATTCCTCCAAACAATCTACTTCCTCTGGTTAGCTTCGAGACTGACTCTGACCCTGAAAAGGCTTCATCTAAAAGACCTTTTAATGGACAACAACAGCGTAAAATGAGTGCTTGATGTTTTTGGACTCCTGCTGGTATTGGGGATAAATTAATATGCATGTGTCACGCATGCCGTCCGCTGGGAAGGATCTTAATACTTTGCATCCGGATTTGCAGTCGTGTCAGGAGGTGCCGGGATATCATTTATTCGTCTTTTAAAGGGAACTGCTCACTGAAGGCCTAATCAAAGTCAAATAACTGTCTCGCTGTTGTAACGAAAGAATCGAAAATGTCTAGATAAAAAGTCGAAAACATGGCACTAGGAAGCCTGGAGAAAATATCAGAATTTGTTTCCTTGTAAATCTACAAAACACTAACTTGCTTAATTTTCTACAAGTCGAAAGAAAAGACGAAACAATTTGAATTGGAGATTTTGATTTTTTGAAAGTTTGGCATCCCCGGTTTCATAAGTTGAGTGTACTTCCGGTACGTCAGCTAGTGAGTCACGGGAACACGTTTGTTTTATTGCTGCTGGCCTCCTAGGCGCGTGTTACGAGGGACAGCCTTGCCTCTTTCTCTGTCACGTTACAAGCCCTGTCTCAGCTACCTCGATTCGGTTCTGTCAGACAGATCTCCAGCGTAACAAAGCAGAGTCTTACGTTCAAACTTGCAGTCAAGGTCCTGTCGAAAGAGCAAGATGGGAGGGCTTGCCGCAGCCATGTTCATGCTGCTTGGCCTGGTGGCGTTAACAAGAGGCAAATTTAGCGATGTATCTGACCCTTGCTGCCCGGATAAATGCTGCAATGGAATATTATTCGGTGGAGTTACGGGAAACGGTAAGTCAGCAGATAACTATTATCTATACACCTTAATTGAAGGGGCGCTAGTTCTGGTTGCTAAAAAAAAACCAAGGGGAGTCGAAAATTTGACCATTACAATTTTGAATTCACCTATAGCCTTGAATTTGTCGAACACAATAATGCTGAATGCCTTCCTGAGAAATTTTCAGGAAGCAGAACAATTAAGTAAAAGAATATAGAAAAGAACTTGTTTTCTACTTCTGCCGGAACCAGGGATCGAACCAGGGACCTTTAGATCTTCAGTCTAATGCTCTCCCAACTGAGCCATTTCGGCTCATGCTAAAGTGATTGCTCTTGAAAAAGAAAAGCCTATCCCTATTGGAATTTTCCTTAGTCATGCATGATCCTGCAATTTAGAGTGTTTCAAATGCAACGTTAGATAAATTCACGAATTGAATTTAAACCTTATAAGACAATTTAAACCTGACTTTGTAAACGACTTTGAAAATAAAAGGAATATCACAGATGATATAACAATTTACAACAAGACTGATTAGAAAAAATAAAGAAATAAAATTTTGCCAAACACAAACTAAACATTTGACGCAAGTTGGAATCGAAGCAGAGACCTTTAGATCTTCAGCCCAACGTTCCAACTGGGAATATTTGCAGTAGCTTACATGGGACGTGAACACGTCTCCGTTCTCTTCTGTTGGGCCACAACAATTTAGTATCATTGTATCAGTGTTGACTCAAAAATAAAAACAACAGAATCATTCATTCAAGTTGTAATGATTTCAGCACCATTTCTTTCTTTGATTGTTTTACATCAGCTCCAGAGATGCTCCCCAAAGACTGTAATGACATCCGAGAGTTGGGCGGAGGTAAAGATGGTCTGTACACCGTCTACCCATCCTACGTTGAAAGCTGTGATGGAATCAGGGTATACTGTGATCAACAAACAGAAGGTGGTGGATGGACCGTACGTTACTATTGATTCGATATACTTATGTAAATAATTACTGTGGGAGGGATGACTGAATGGCTTATATATAGAGAATAAAAACCGAAACAAAGTAATTGGAGTGAATCCGGCCAGGCTACTCTGACACTGTTTAAGTTATTCCTACTGAAGTTTAATCTGAATAATTAAATCTTAAAAGAAGTTTCTGCGTGAGGTTAAGCGCTCTCTTTAGAATCAAGTATACTACAGGCTAGGTGGAGTTCAAAATAGATCGCACCATATCACACGAACTTCGAGAAAGGACTCGGATTCTGGCAAAAAATTGCAGAGAATTGTAACTATGATTCATAACATTAAAAACTGCGAATCCACAGGTGATTCAGCGACGTATGAACGGTTGGTTAGATTTCCAGCGGGGATGGAATGAATACCGTAACGGCTTCGGATTCCTGACGGGCGAATTCTGGCTGGGACTTGACCATATCCATCACATGAGCATCCAGGCACCCACTGAGCTGATTATATACATGGAGGATTGGCTCAATACCATTGTCAGGGTCCATTACTGGAACTTCTGGTTGGGGGATGAGGCTTCCAATTACACACTCAGTGTAAAGAACTTTGACCCCGGAAGTGACGTTGGTAAGTAAGCAACGGATTTGATAGCCCACAGTGTGTTTAAACTTTGTTTTGTTCTTGGCAAGACTTACTTTTCTGGACCTTGGTGAAGACAGGTGGTGGTAGACGCATCATATTATTTCATCCATTGACAAGGCCGCGAATAATTGTTTAATCTGGCGCTTGGTCAGAATCTTTTCCCGTTGAAAATGAATGGGCATATTCTGACTAGATGTAACCGGTGCCACAGAAGACCTTTTCAGACTTAGCCTATCTCAAAGACTGGCAGTGGGGGCGCACTGATTCAAAATCTCGCAGGATCCTTCAGAAAGAGATGGCAAATTCGCAGTTAACTGACCGCATCACATGCGAGTCAAATGGTCCAAATAAGAATTGGAAAGGCTGTCAACACGTTCATAATTATGGCTAACGTTCACGGAGAATAGCGATGCGCATGACCAGATTCCCTCCTCAGCTTCTGCAATTCCTCCTCTTCCTTTTGTCCAAATCTCAAAGCAAACTGACACACCTCGTTTATCGGTATCCTTTCCCCTCAGGTGATGGTCTGTCCATCCACAACGGCATGAAGTTTACCACGTACGACCGTGACAACGACCGTAGCATCCGTAACTGCGCCCAAGAGCACACGGGCGCCTGGTGGTACAATAACTGCATGCTGTCTAATCTAAATGGACGGTACCTGCGAGGGAACAACCCGGCGCTCGTCGGTCAAGGGGTGGTCTGGACTCCGTGGACCGGGAACTCTTACTCGTTGAAGACGGTAGTCATGATGATGAGGCCTATTGTTTAAATGATGGTTAGCTACTGCTTCTGCTTTGAAGCCAGCATACCCTTGCAACTTAAAGGGAATTTAATTAATGAAGTAAAGAAACATTTCAAATTCCCATTTGAAAAAAAAAATGAGGCCCGATATACGAAGAGGCCACTATTGGAAGCGAGAAAGCAATGTTAAGTGTTTAAGAGTCGGTTTGGCTGATTTATTTGATGTTAAAGTCACTTTTTCCTGTGGGTGTTCAAAATGAGAGTAAAATACTGATAAAGGACATTAGACTAAACTTTGTAAAGTCAGCGTTACATTTTTGACTTTCTATTTTGAGAGTTGTCGACCTTTTACAGAAAATCAGCTGTATATAGGGTTTTACACGATGGTCGAATGGTAAAAAGTGGCTGTCAGATATTAAATTTTTTCATATCGACCCAAAGAAAATGTTTCCGTTCCAAAAATGGATCATTTTAGACTTATTATGTCGTATCACTTCAAACTTCATACTTGGTATGAAACTGTATCATTTAAGTTATAGTGTTTCAATGTAACTTGATGCAGAACTGAAACTAATATATGTGTGAAGTGATTTCGATTTCAAATTAAACATAGACAATAGTGTAAAACATTAACTCTACAACTTTCTTGGACGATTTATATGTGCAATAGGTTTGAGCATTGAAAAAATAAACACTTCTATCTGCAAATAGAAGATTATGAATGAATTTTGTACCACTGAATTCGGGACCACTTTTGTTTATTTCTGCTACATTTCTGAATTTTTATCATTAACAACATTCTCACGTCTTCTCCTTTTACTAAGGAAAAAAAGATGTTGTTGAAGTCAGGATATAAAAAGCTTATTTATCAAAGGACATGTAGCTTGTATGGTCCAAGCTACCCAATTGTTCTGCCCTTAAGGTAATTTATATCTTTCAGGCAAGAGATGGCGCTATTTCGGGACAACTTGTAATCGCGAGGATGACCTTTGACATGTACATGATCATGTGCAAGATATGTAAATATTCTACAAGTAGGCCTCAATGTCTGATTCCGAAATGTTTCATTCTGAGAGAGGATGTGATTTAAGACTGCATGACTTTAACACCCCATTTTAAAAATAGACCAGGCCGTTCGACGTCAGCGGACTCACTGACTCACGTCAAATAACCGGTCTTAACCTCTCTCGCTAATTGATATGCGCGTCTACCGGCGTTCAGCCTTTGTGAAAGGCTCTCCCCTTTGTACACACTGTTGTTGACTGTTTGTTACATGAGTGAACATATCAAAGTTTGAACTGGTTTTTGAGTCAGTGTATGTGTCTTGAGACTTTTTTGTGATCTAAGGCAAGATGGAAGTTTTTACCCAGACTGTGCTCCTGCTTGCGTGCGTAATAGGTTCGACCCGCGCTATCTTTACCAGGAACACTACGGATCGTTGCTGTCCCGACGCTTGCTGCAATGGAATCTTCTTTGGTGGCTTGACTGGAAGTGGTAAGTTGGAAATCCAAAAGTTGACTACTAACTATCGGTTTGGTTCGCTACAAACTAGGAGAAACTGAGAAGTGTATGGGGGTATATCGTCGTAATTTTGAAGGGGTTTTTGGAGTCACTGCTTGTATGGTGAATCTTCTTTGCATATTGGTGAAGTTTAGAGAAATGAACAAACAGTGAATTTTATTTATTTATTATTTATACTGGGTAACTCATTCAGTTCTTAAAAAAACCCTGTTCTCCCACGAGTCCAAGTGAGCAATCATAAGACAAGAAATAAAAAGAGAGCTAAAATTGAACCAGATGAAACTACATATCTATAGATAAAAATACCAAGAATAATCAAATGATGCATGAAACCTGTTCCAAGGTACTGTCAGCAAGAACAATATCAGTATTAAGACTTAGACTCCTGGCCAACTTTTGTGAAGATCCAAACAACATGCTTTTACCTTTAGCTATATTGAGGCACAACCTGTTGTTTGCTAACCAAGTCGTTATTCTATCCATGTCATCATTTAAACGATACTCGATATCCCTAATGTCCTTACTTGAATAAAAAATAGTTGTATCATCTGCATAAAGGACAACCTTGGAGTGCTGGATCACAGTAGGTAAATCATTGATATAAATAAGAAAAAGCAACGGACCTAAAATAGTACCTTGCGGAACTCCAATTGGACAAGTTGTGTACCAGAAGTGACATCACCAATTTTTGTGGCCTGTTTTCTCATAGAAAGGTAGGAGTTGAACCAATGAAGTTCCATTCCATTCAGGCCCATGGATAGCATTTTTTTGAGTAAAATAGAATGATTGACCGTATCGAAAGCTTAACGCAGATCCAGAAAAAACAGCCTTAATTAACATGCCAGAATCAAAGGCTTTTTTAAAAAAAAATCAGAAACATCGATTAAAGTAGTGGTAGTTGAGTGGCGCGGTCTAAAAACCAGACTGCTGCAAGGCTAAACCATTATTGTCAATTAAGAAATGAAAAAGCTGGTTGTAAACTACACGTTCAAAGATCTTCATGACAACTGAGATAACAGAAATTGGTCGATACTTATTGCAATCCAGTGAACTACCACCTTTGTGAATGGGAGTTACTTTGGCCAGTTTCCAGTCATCCTGGACAACTCCGCTTGACAAGCTTAATTGCAAAATATAAGCCAGCTAAAACTGTTGCCCCAGCTTTCAAAAAGCGGCCATTGATACCATCCAAACCCTAAGCTTTTCCAATAGGAATTTTGCAATAACCTGAGCACTTCATATGAAGATACTGTGCTAAAAACAAACCTTTGATCAATCGTATTACGACTATCTACAGTGAAATCACATCCCGATTTAAACAAGTTATCCGGGGCTATTCCCTCATCAGGAAAGTGTTTATTAAAATGGTTAGGCAAATCGATTTTCTGTTGCTTGTTTTTACTAACAAAATAATTATTTATTAATGTTTAGTCAAGAACCCGAGACTACGACAAATTTTCCTGCCGTATATGCAAATTATGCTGTGAATTAGTTGCGATGTTCCAGTTATGATTGACAGGTCTTCTCGCGCAGGCGCGGTGCAAAACCTGCTTGCGTTACTTAACACTAATATTGAAGACTTAGGTGACGTTCTAAGATTAGCTGTCCGGTTTCAGATTTATTTTGGGCCAGAGACAAGACGCAAAATCGTAAGGAAAGAATGAATAAAATTGTTATTTAATGACAAATTTAATTGATTAATTAATTATTTTTTAATAATGATTAATACTCATGAAGAAGTTACACTAAACAAGAACGCTGATTAAGTCTGACAAATATTCTGGCTGTCTTCATTTATAAAAGTCTGTTGTTGGAATCCCTGTAAGTCAAGACGAAGGGGTTTCAAAAACAACATTGAAACGACATAAACGTTTCAGATTGACAACTAAGGTAGCTGGCACTTTTTTGTCATTAACAATGCAAATACATGTATGCATAAACAGTAACAGATATTTAGTGCAGAAATTTTAAGAGCTTTTTCTGTCTGTTTCCAATGTCTACAGCTCCCGAGTTTCTAGCCAAAGACTGCCAAGACATGCGGGAACTCGGTGGTGGCAAAAATGGTCTGTACACCATTTATCCTGCCCATATCGGAAGCTGTGATGGAGTTAGGGTGTACTGTGACCAGGCAACAGACGGTGGCGGCTGGACAGTAAGCACTGGATCGATATCCTCATATCTACATTATTTTGAAAACAGAAGACTCGAAATAACTGACACTCAGAACTAAACCGACATTCATGTTCTTGTGCAAGACAATTTACCCCTGCTTCTTTCTCATTAAGGGATATTATGAAGGTCTTATGTTAACTTAACTAGGGTGGCAACTTCACGATCCTTTTTTCAATTCTAGGTAATTCAGAGGCGCACGAACGGCTGGTTAGATTTCCAGCGGGGATGGGATGAATACCGTAATGGCTTCGGATTCCTGACGGGCGAATTCTGGCTTGGACTTGACCACATCCATCATATTTCCACCCAGACGAGGACTGAACTAACAATCTACATGGAGGACTGGCTCAACACCATTGTTAGGGTCCATTATTGGGATTTCTGGGTGGGAGATGAGGCTTCCAATTACACGCTCAGTGTAAAGAACTTTGACATTGGAAGCGATGTCCGTGAGTATCTTCATCGTCAAAAGTTACCAATCTATCAATTATTCAAGGAACAGGTGGATAATATGCCTGTAAAAGTGTACACGCTAAACTCATACAATTTTGCTTATTTAATTTGAACTGTCTCCTTACCCTTTGTGCTTAAATACGGCAGGCCAAAATCCCCCTTCTTTTCACCATCTGCTCTCATCTCTTTTCAGCTGACGGTTTGAAAATTCATCACGGGATGAAGTTTACCACCTTCGATCGGGACAACGACCGGTTTCTCGGTAACTGCGCCGTGGACTACACCGGGGCTTGGTGGTATAATGCCTGCCTGGAGTCGAACCTGAACGGCCAATATCTGAGGGGGAACAACCCGTCGGCTTACGGGCAAGGTGTCGTCTGGACTCCATGGACGGGCTACACGTACTCACTAAAGACTGTAGTCATGATGATCAGGCCGGTGGTATAAATAAAACTTTTTACTATCGTCGTCAACACGCCCTGGGTTTACCGTTGAATAAAACGTGCACGCTCTCACATTATTAGGAAATTCTTTCTGAACACGCACACTTTGCATAACAACAATGCAAACCTTTGTCAATCGTTGCAATATTGATTTATACCCATGGTCGTTCAGATATTTTACTGCAAGCATGATTATTTGACATCTTAAAGTAATCACAACATTCGCCTTTATGGTTTTCGTATTGAAATATTTAGAGTTCTGCTTATTACAGACATCAAGGTTAGATCTTACTGGTTAACAACAAATTGGTTGGGGTTTGATAAATTCGATCGACATAGATCCAACACAACAAAAATAGTGGCTTCCGTTGCATGTTATAGCATAATCGTAGGGAAGGGATAGGTAGAAAAACATTCAATTTTTATGATTGAAATCTTGACAAACGAGATGTAGAGAAATTAAACTGGAAGAAGAGAGTATAACTCCTTTGCTTTTCTGTTGTTAATTCTTCAAGGTTCAATTATTGCTTCAACAAGCTCAATATATTGCACACCCCAAAGTTCTCTGCTAAAAGCTGAAAGGAGTACACAATGCTCCTATTTCCCCTTGGTATTACGGTCGTTTGGGGTTTTGGTTAGCGAACAGAATTTCTAAAAAGAAATTGACGTTTTAGCCTACACCACAAGGAGACAGATCAATATATCTGGTGAAGAAATTCAGTTGAGATATACACTGATTTCTCATCCTCGAACTCACGTGTTAAGACGACTTCATAGAGTTCAACTCTTAAGTTTCTTAGGTCATTCAGTAAAAACTATTTATGGCAAGTCCTTACTGACAAACAACGCCCCAAGTTTCTTTGAGCAGAGGTAAAGGAAGCATCAATCATTGGGCGGAAAAATGTTGAGGGTGGGTTAATGAAAGGGCTGGGGTTAAAGTAGGAACGATCTGGAAACAGTTTTGGCCCTGTGGATGCATCCATCCAAAAGTATGATGGTCTTACTCCTTGGCCCTCTATTGACCTTGACGTCATCGCTGAGTATAAACAATCAAAAGGTCATGTATATACAGGAATAGTGCAATGTAAACATGAGATCGAACACAAAGAGACAGAGTGACGAAGCTAAAACCAAATCACATTTACTATGAAAAAACCAAAGCATTTTCTAGGTTGTTCATTTCCAGGAAAGAGACTAGTTTTACTCGACAAGATACAAGTTAGTAATCACAAGACCTGATTAACCTCCAAATAAATGATATTGAAAAGTTAGAAAGCGTCACTCTGTGTCATGCCAGGTTCAATCAGTGACAGGAATTCTTAAGAACTTGTCTTTCCCTGAGTTCATATGACTGCGATCAGTCCCACAAACACAAAATAAGTGTGGATTTTTGTTTACTGAAACTTGTGAGGCTCTCATTAGAGTGCTTTGTAGCAACAGGAGTTCACTTCTTTCCATGAATTACAGGACCTACATTGTTTGCTTATTTTACGACTCAAAGCAGCAGGTCCAAACATCCATTTTCAAAAGCATTTATACGTGAAAAACATCATACAGGGTGTCCACGTAAAAAGTATACCAAGATAAATATATTACGAAGATGTCAGATGTGCATTGACAGGAATGGTGGCCGGGGGGGGGGCACAGCACATTAAACTTATGAGGTGAGTAGCGAAACTAAAGCAGATTAGACTGATTTAGATACATTCCTTGTTTTCAACAATGTGTTCTTAAAGCAAAGGCATTTGGTGTTCTGCACTCGTGCATGGTCGAGCCTTGCTAATCAAATACGCAAACTTGTCACAGTGCGGATTTCAGTGTCCTTATCATCGATGTAGTTTGTTCACTCATCTGTGTTAATAACATTGCAAGCTGCATGTATACCATTACAAAGAGGTCGTTCTGCCCTTTCTGGAGATATATTTCTCTCTTATATTATAAAGTAGTTTTGCCATTACAGTAATTTTCATCTCGGTGCACTTTTTTATGGACATCTTGTATTTAAATAAAAAAGGCCTTTTACCAAAATTGGAATGAAATCATTGTTTATCATGACCACAATGATTAAGCCCTTTTTGAACATTCACTTTTACAATGAAAGCTTACCATCTGTTTAGCATAAAAGAGAATTTTAACTTGACACCCATATTCAATACATTCTGTACTTTCGGACTCAAACTCAGCACCACGAAGCCTCCGAACTATCAACCTTATGTAAACCTGCCGGCGTGTTATAAATAGACACCACATGATACTATGCGTCATCAGTGCGTTTCCTCCAAAGTTAAAACCAATTACCGGTGACCCTTTACATAAATCTCGGCAAATTTTAAAGGAACTCTTCAAAGCGCTTAAAAAAGCACGTATCTGTCTGTTGAAATCCGACCACTCTCGAAAAGTTGTAAAAGGTAACACATTTTAGTCAAGTTGTACAAACTGCGCAACAGAAGTTGGTATGTTGACAAGAGTGTTAACGACCTTCTTTGGAAAGTGAAAATCCAACTTGGCGTTGAGGTGGAGGCTGAGATCGCAATGTTCTCATTTTCTGACCACCCTTTGTCTTGAATGAGTTGGTCCCGTCTCTGGGTGACTCACCCCGTGTGACGTGGGTACTGTACGGCCTCCACTCAGGCACCAAAGACGACCGAACTTAACCGTCTCTCCCGTCTGTCCAGCCAACACGGGCGGTTCTTAGGCCCACAAATATTCGCCATTTTTCTTGATTCCATTTATTTCCAAGGCACAAGAAATCATCAAAACTTCAATCTAGCGAGGAGGTTGGTGCCGGTATTTTTTAAAAGGACCTAGAGAGGAGGAACAATGATGAAGCTGGTTTGTCTAGTCGTGGCGATACTGTGTGTGTTGGAGACGGTGGGACAGCAAATAGCGCAGAAACCACCCCCGGCTATCCCACCACCTGATAAAACCTGCTGTGGAGGTATATACAACGGTGCAGCGGGCGGAGGTAAGTGGTACATCACGGAATCTAAAGTGAATGTTTCAGTCACACCAAATGGTTGTTAGTAAAGAATTTGAGTCTATTTGTCCCACCAAGCTCTTGGGTACATGGCCATTCGTTAAACCTAGCTATGTTTCAAATGAGAAACAGACGATATGACCTAAAAAAGAAAAGCTTACATCTGTGAACCAAAACGTGTTAATGTAAGTCGCTGATGTTTGGTGGTTTATTATCAAGACGTGAAGTGGTGTTTCTTGATCTTTGAATCTGCACAGAACTTTATTTGACTTGTTATTTTCCAAAAATATAAAGTCGAAAGGAAACAGGGATTTTATTTTAAAATAGATGCATTAATGCTGTAATATGTAAATTTATCAGCGCCCTCTAGCTGCCAGGCTAGTCAGGGAAATCGTCGCGTGTATAAACGTATGATTCACTCCTATGACGTCAGAATTGTTCAACTAAAAATAAGCCTACGAACGTTAATGAAACGGCTAACCTTTAGCGTTTCGATTAAGTCTAAAAGAAAACGGCTAGGGAAGAAAAATAACGACAAGGGCGAGATGAATTGTAACTGTAACAGGTTATTTAAAAGTCATCTTTGATCAAGTCTTTCCTTCCCAATGTCTTCACAGCCCCTGTACACATGCCAACCAACTGCCAGGACATCCGGGAACTCGGCGGTGGCCGCGATGGCGTGTACACCATCTTCCCAGCGTTCTCTGACTTGTGTCGGCCAGTAAGAGTCTTCTGTGATCAGTCGATCCAAGGTGGCGGCTGGACGGTAAGACTACGGAAACTCAAATTGACAGCTTGGGCTTAAAACCTCCCACATGACACAGTTATGTAATGGCCGATGTATGCCGATTTAACGAAAGGTATTTCGTGGTACAAAACCTGAAACAGGCTTTTTGTTAACATATCATGACGTGTGCACGCGGATTGCATCGACGATTTTCACTCATACTCGTAATTTTAACACGGTCTCGACAACAGAATGGAAAACTGCAAGTTGCTACAGGAGGTTAAATGTGATCATTGACATTACACGAAACAAAGAGGGACATATAAGGTCAAAATGAGATACTATTGGACAGAACGTTCTCGGTAAGCAATCCTTTTCGGCTGCACAGTGTTTGTTAGGCTGTGATGTACGACAAAACACGTTGTGGTTACATTACAACCTGTATAGCGTTTTTCAAACGAGACACAAAAGAGGTATTGGGGAAACGCAACTTACCCATGTGAGTTTTTTTCTTTCTTTGCTGACTCGAATCGTATTATTTCGGCCTGCCTCGCTCAGGTGATCCAAAGACGAATGGACGGCCGACTGAATTTCAACCGTGACTGGGCATCTTATCGGGACGGTTTCGGCTACAACTCGGGCGAACTTTGGCTAGGCAACGAGGTGATCCACGCCATATCGGCGCAAGCTCGCTACGAGCTTCTGGTTGTGCTGGAGGATTGGCAGTTCACTACCGTCGAGTCACACTACCGTAACTTCTACGTGGGTAGCGAGGCCACCAACTACACGCTGCGGGTGGCTGGGTTCACTGGAGGGCCTGCAGGTAATGTTTACGTGGGCCGTTTTCCAATACTCAACGTCGGCTCCGCCGCAGGCTTCAACTGTTTTTTAATTAACTAGCTGACGTTGAAGCTGTAAGCGCAGTAATTAGTTTAATAGTGCCATCAAATAAGATGCAAGAAAGCCAGATATTACATTAATCCAATTCGATTTAAACACTTCAGGCCCACAATCGGGGATTGGTTTTGGGAACGAAGCCTCCGACGGAGCCCAAGTCGAGTATTGGAAAAGGGCCCTAATTCACGTTCAGTGAAGGCAGTCAACCGAACGCCTTCTATTGAATGTATTATTTAACATTGACTTGGGCGGGATGGGGAAATCGTTCAGATCTAAGGGACACTTGAATTACTAGCATGGATAGACCTTAAATCAACGTTTTATTTAATTCGGAGCATTTTCAAGGATGATGGTCTATAGGCCTAAGTCAGTCTTAGACTTTTTATTTAAGCCAATACTGAGGACTCAAGATTTGTATTCCAGGCTAGCTTTGAGGACCACGGCCATCTATTAATCATGATCTTTGACCTATAGGTGACGCTCTATCCGCCCATAACGGCAACCAGTTCTCAACCTATGACCGAGACAACGATCGCTGGGCAGGAAACTGTGCTGTGGAGTACACGGGGGCGTGGTGGTACTCGACCTGTCATAATTCCAACCTCAACGGCCAGTACCTGCGTGGCATCGTGGGAGCTGGACAGAACGCCAAGGGTGTAGTCTGGTTCACTTTCCACGGCTACGGCTACTCTCTCAAGACGTCTATCATGATGATACGACCAAGATTCTGAGCAACTCTTATTGCATACATTTGGCGTGTATCATTGGGGCGTTGGGTTTAGACACTTGGCACGACAGCCATCTCCGTCTGGAGTCCCGTCTCCATGCATGGCTGAGTTTTGCAGCTTGATGCGAGAGATTGAGATGAATGTCGTGCACATATGAAACGCCTTGCCATACGTTCGTATTTTTTCAAAAGTTAGCTTCGAGGCAAGCACTTACAATTATCAGGTCGGTTATGAGATATTATCAGAAGTATTATTAATGTTATATTCTCCAAAATAGTATCGTTAATAACCAATGCAAATGTAGACATTTACAAGACATTAGCAAACATTACAAATTTTACGGCAAAGCTAGCTTGAGTCACTCTCTCAATGTAACATCAGTCTCAGATAATGAAAGATGAATAATTAGAATTCATTCATTTCCTTAGGTACAATTAAGTTTGATTTATTCCTAGAGCTGTGGACAAATGTCAAGATGTAGAGATTATGACCCGCCAACTTTAAAGTAAAAAAGATCACTTTTCGGAGACATTGAGGAAGTTAAATTACTTGGTTTTCGATTGTAGTCTTGTTGATGTGTTTGTTGTACATTGACAATGACTGTATCTTAACTGTGATATCGTACATCACCCCCTTGAAGCAGGCACTCTTCGACCTCTTCGAGACATCTGAAGTATTCGAAGAATCTGGGTCTTTCATCTTGACTAATGCGTAATTTGATGTGCTCCTCTATGCTGTGACTAAAGTCTCAACGGACTTTCCTTCTCTTAAAGTAGCGTGGATTAGATCTCGATCCAGCACGGTGACTTGTGTGATAACAAATGTTAATTTTTTTGATAGTTTCTCAACAAACGTCACGGATTAAAAGCAAATATTCCTTTGAGATAGTCCGACCCGTGCACCTTTTCATTCCCGTTAAAATTAAAAAAAAAAAAAACGCTTATACTTATACTTTTAATGAGTCACAAAAAATATTTGTATGAAACTATTCGTAGCTCGGAAGCAGTAATCCTAATGTTCTGAGTAATATTTACAAATCAAATAAATCTTTACTTTTTGTTACGCGAGTTTCCTCCTAGGATAGCAATATGCAGGGGATCATCAAGACCGGCTAAGGAATTATGACAACTATTGTTTATAATGTAACTATAAGACCTCTTCACCATAGCTCTACTGTCCGCTGAAAGAAAAGTCAGTTCATAAAGAAAGAAGCGCTTTGTGTAAATTTAGTTGAAAGCTATGTCAGTTTATAACAGTAAAAATGGCTTTAGCCGCATAAGCGTTCGTGTTAGGCCAATTTTCACGATTAATTAATAATTTTCAAAATTGATATACCTTATTTTCAACTGTGTAAATTTTAAAAGCATCACCACAAACATGGATTCTAAGGTATAATTATAGTTGGGCTATAACTCAGTCAGTTGAAATATTCAAATTAATATAACTACACTTCAAATACAACAAAGTCGCACTCATCGTCCCTTATTCTGTGGACTCGGAGACTTCTTTTGTTTCGCCCAACTCGTGAATATTCACACTGACGTCACAACATCTAACAAAAATACAATCAGAGACAGGAAGGCGACAGACTTGCCAACAGAGGGAGCCCCATTGCCTGGCCCTGTCCCAACATCAGTTTCCTCGTATCTGAATTCGACGTGATCCCCGTCGGTTACAGCCGTCATGGATAGATCTGTTAGTGTGGAAAAGGATATAGTACATTACAAATGGGAATGAATAAGCCAGAAAGAAGTGGTAACCACTAAAATTAAAAACAAGGAGACCCTGGTCCCAAATCAAGTGAATGATTACCATTAGGAAGGGCCTGGTTGGTACCCGCACGGAAGGCAATCCATTTGTTGTTCTCGCTGTTTACCACCCCATTGAGTGACGTCACGGCGTAGTCTGTCATAGTCAGCAAGGCCCTTGAACAAGGTGAATATCAAAGAAATGCTGAGATGCTTCAATGTGGTTTGGAGGAAAGTTGGTATAAACGGCTGCAGCAGAATCGTATGGGTTCAAAGGGTTTGTGTGCGTAATTTTGCTCTGAACTCGGGAGTGTTGCTCCCATGGGTAAGATGTTGTTTATTGTTTGCTCTAGACCTTGGCAGTTTTAGTTGTGACACAACAAGGCTCATTAACTATTGGGTTACATTTTCGGGAAACTAGGTTATTGATATTAATTCCATACCACAGGACCTGAGAGCCAAACCAAAGTCCATGGGCTCAAGGTGGGTTACCAATTCTGAGAAGCTGGGTCTAAGTCCTGGGGCGTCTTCGTAGGCTAGGAGTTTCAAGCTTCCATTACACACCACATAACAAATCCCTGCTTCACAAAAAGCGCTAATATAAATTGTTCCAACTTACTTCACCGATAGGGGTATTTGGCTGTTTGCGATGTCCAGGAGAGAAAACGCTGTTGTTGAATCCGAAGGAATCAAAACTAACTGCTTACAGACACGCTTGAAATTGGAGTTAGGGGGAACATTGGCACCCGAGATTGTCAGATAAGCAATCTTGTAGGTAAGAGACATGGTCGGGTAAATAATGGACGGGCCGCTGCATGGTCCTGCCATGGGGTCAATGAAGAAAAGTCAATTAAACGGTCATGTAAAAGTTTACTTTTCGATTTCCACAACAATCTTGTGAGCACTTTGTCCAATACATATGTAGTATTTATTTTATATCCTGCATCTGTTTAGTGTTTAGTAAAATGGCTGGCATTTGAAGTTGCGTGCATCAAAGTAATCCTCATATGTGAAACTTAAACAAATTTTTTATGAAACACGGATTTCATTTTAACAATGAAGCTTTTGGGAACAGGACATTTTATCACTGCTATTGTAATATGTCGCAGTTTAGTCAAACTTCAATTCTTTACGCTTTGTTCCATTTACTCATTGCAGCTATCCACGACTGCCGGTACCGCAGAACAAAACTTTATCAAACATGAAGTAATTTAGAGGGGGTTCCTGGTTCCGCACAAGAACGGATGTTTTGGAGGGGTGGCCCCAAATCTGGACATTTTCCATGTAACCCTTTAGAGCCTTTCTGAGGGATGCAGCTACATTCTGGTGTTCTTTATAAGCCTTTGGAAAGAAGAAGAAGGTAATGAACGAAAATGGCTTTTCTCTTATCTGAAAACAAAACTGTCTCGTGGTGGTGGTGGGCCAGGGTGGGGGGCTGGCCCCTTTGGTCCCTTGGGGGTCTATCCTTGTATCTGCAAACTAACCTGTGTAGGTCTGATTATGAGAAGTACTGTTGTTAAACTGCCAAATGTAGGAACTGCTGTCGGTAATATGAAGAAAGTCCACACCTGAAATACACAAAAACATATTTTCTTTCTCATTTTGATAATTCAGTGACTGTTTGACAAACAATTGCTTTGCGGGATTTATGGAATGCCTTTCTCGTTTTAGCGGTAGGGCACAGACAGAAATAAGAAAAGTTCAATTTTTTGTGTACAAATCGTTTACTTTTCCTTGAAGTCTGTTGAAGTCCAACTGTTTAAAATTTTAAAGAACTTCGTCAGGGCTGACAGGACCGTTTTCCCTCTTCTTTCGCGATGCTGCATACTTTGTGGCTAAAGCAAAAAGCAAGGCAAATGGAAAACTACGACTGTATCTTACCGACAGGTGTGAGCATCTGAGTAGCATTGTCGAAAATGAACCAGAAGGTGGTGTTAGTGTTCGAAATTCCGTTGATTATATTGATGAAGTGTCCATACATTGCGAACAAAGTTGAATTAAATCTATATCAAAAATGAAATATAAAATGCATGAGTTGTTTGTCAACTTATTTTATGCTGCAATTGTGATGTTTTAATCTTTTCAATTCTCATGACATTTTCTCCGGATAATGTGCTTTAAAATCCCTTCGATATCTAACTCATAGGGTTAGTCCAATGTTTTCCTTTTGTTTGGTGGTCACCAAAAGGAGGTACCTACTGAAACTGGCTGCCATGTTGTTGCTGAGCGGCAAGCATTCCTTGATACACCGTAGCGTTGTCTGGTACCCAGTATTCCATCCCGCACAGAGCCATTCCGGGCCCGTCAACTGACTGGTAGGAAGTTACCAGTGTTGCGTTGATTGGCGGACCTGACGTCATATCTGCTGCGGGACAAGGGTCGTAGCCTGCAAGTTTGAGGCAGTTCGGGAAAACTTTGCTGGATTAATTGATCAGTTTGCCGAAAGATAAATGTTACCAAACAAAAAAGTGAGGAGTTTCAAATCAGGGACACACGGGCTTATAACGAACATGCTTTGAGTGGTTATCGTATAGGCCAACGTCAAGTTCGACGGACTGATCGAGCTTGTTTTAGTTTCGGCTGGGTTGGATCATTTGAACATGGGGGACAGACAGTGGAGCCGGTCCAAATACTGATTATTAGTAGCGAGGTTTGCATTCTCGTCCGTAACAAGTCGATTACAGGTTCGCTCACGACACAATGGGATGAGATCACCAAGGGACGACTTTATCAAAGTGAACTTGTATGTATCTCATGATTTCAGAGCCTGAATGACTTTAGGTTAATTTGAGAATTTTAATGACCCTACAAATGCATGTGTATTCTCAAAAATAAAATACAGCAATAGGACATAACTATGACAGATGTTATCCACAGTCAACTTGGATCACAAGCAACATTCTCTTGATTATTCTATGGTTTAAAATGTGCCTGGGAAAATTAACAAGGGAAGCATGCAAAAGCAAGAACACACACATAAGTCACCCCAGACAATGAAACTTTTTGTGCAACTGTTTATGAAGGGCTTTGACAACACGAACTCAACATTTTTCACAAAAGTTTCAGTACTCCTTGATATAAAGTACAAGTTGTGCTTTCATTTATTTTTGGAGGGGGAAATCCCTTTCATTCAATGAAATTGTTTAAACCCGAAACGCTTTTCAGTGGCACATGTTTAGCTTTTTGAAATCCACTTAGCATTTCAACACATTCCCAAACGCACAATGCTAAACATATCGAGGTTAAACATGACAGAATGTGGGTATAAAAATGTGTTTAACTCAGCACGTCGTTTTTACAGCGTGCTTCAAGGTCATGTCCTACGCGATATATTTCCTTTGTAGTGTTTGATCCGGGTTTCTGAGAACGTCAATTGTTTGTTTTCTCCGGGAAGGCAAAAGATCCGGGAAGCATTTCTGGTTGAAGGGTCATAACAACCAAGGGAAAACAGAATGAAAGTGGCCATTGTACATGAAATAGTCAACACGTTCAATCGCGTTCAAAATCGTGAAGCAAGTCAGTGGTAGAGTTGCGTCAGGTTTAAACGAGAAAATTATGGGAAGGAACAAATCATTCAAACCCCTTCACGATAGAATATTTTATTTTACCATGAACAAAGCAAAGCGATTTTGATTCGATTTATTTCCCTTCACAAGGAAATAAACTAAACGCACAAGGTTGTGCTTGGAGGATACACAGCAGAAACGAAAGCTCACACGAGGTCGTTCAATCTGTTTTCAACTGAATTCTACTTTTTAAGCTTAAGCTTCGCTTTTCTGACTGCAATGAAAAGACCAATCGGACAAGGACATCTCAGAAATCAGAGTTCCCGTTGAGATGTTTTTTAAAATTCCTAACTTATCTCGAGTAAAGTTACATAAAAATTTCTCGTTTACAAATTCAAATATAATAACTAAATGAAAAAAAATTGAAAACATGGAAAAATAATGCCTGAAGAATCTGCCAAAACTTTGTTGGAAAAGGCGAGCACATTACATGTATTATCCTACTTGGAAGGTTGGAGTGGGACAGACAAACGTTGCCGCGGTTTCTTAAGAGTTATGTTGGTAACTCAACAGAAAACGTAACGGACTTACCGGCTACTACGGTTAGACAGGGTGTCAGCACAGCCAAAACGATGGCTACCATAACTGCAGAATAATTCTTCGGCATTTTGCTCAGTAGAAAAGTTTAGAAGTGAGCGTTGTATCTACGCCAGTTGCACAAGACGAAGCAGACACAGGCAGTGAACACACGACTGCTCTTTATATACCGATATCCGGGGATACACAAAGGACAATTCAATATTCATTTTTGAAGGTGATAACATTTGCTATAAATAGGGAGGGGGAGCTGTTCCACTGTGTAGGTATGTTTTGAGTTGCGTCGAAAGGGAAATCCCTAAAACGCAGTCACCATTGAAAATCACATCCGGCATGCAGTGGAAACCTCACTTCTGGCTTTGAAATCAACACGGGTGTGAGAAAAACAAGGAAGGTAAATAACTCCGGGCGTACTGTCACCAACCATAAAATTATCCATGACAATCACTGGTGAGAACTACATCTACAAATGTTATTGGAATCTATTCAAGGAGAGGAGTATTTGAAATATTCATCGCATGTGTCACTATTTTCACAATCGAATAAAGACGTGGATGTAGATTTTTTATATATTTATCTGAAGGTCATTCCAGTATAGAACCGTTAAGCAAAAACAGTCCATAGTTGAATGCAACGAAAAATGCTAACCTCTTGAAAATATTCGGTGTATTATAAAAAAAACTCCATTAATTGTCCTGATCTAATATTGTGTGTCTCCCTGTGGCACTATTTTAATGTGAAGCTTTATCTTAACTTAATGTAGGAATATGAGTTTTAGCAGCCGTCTAGTTGAAGTAACAGTAATTCATTCATAGAGGCCATGAATATTCAGTGACTATTTGTCTTAGTGTACTTGCTTTAAACAAATACTGGATTCTTTTTGAATAGTCTCATTCTTAGGCAAGATTACTTTTGTCACTATTATCTGAATAATTTAGAGGATAGATACATTTTAACTGGGTTTTGCGAACAATGAGCGGGAGGCACCCAACACTAGGATAGCACGCATATGGTTTCGCGCTCTCTCGCTACTGTTTTGTTGCTGCCGAGATTGGTGACATAACAGCATTACAAATTACTATCTTTTCCATGATTTAGGGGATACGTCATTCGCATTTCTGCCAATGAGCTTGTCCTGCAAAGTTCACAGAAGACACTGATTTGTGTGGCTTTCAGTCTGATCTATTCTTGCGGCTCAGGGCGAGTGAAATTTGCTGAGTGGTCAGAGTTTCTTTTTGAAGTTTTATGGCCTTTCTGTATGTAGATATGGCACACACAGTGCTGTGTTGCATTAGACAATGGCAGCGTAACGTACATGTACTTGTAAAACATATTTTATTGTCTACAATTGGCAGGGATTTTGATTTTCTTTTCCAGATCTGGAATTCATCAACAAAAATTTCTGGTGGGCAACTATCGTCTGGTGGTACATTTTCATCTTGATATGCTCAACTTCTTTTCACGTGGGTGAACCTGTCCACCCTAAGGTTCACTAGGGTGCCGCCTCGTGTTATCAACTTGCCTCACGATTATATTTCTTATCATGAATGTACTGACAGTTTTTCGTGGCTTCTATGTATCAGAGACAGTGACTTTCTACACCTCAAAGTTGAACTTGTGCGTTCTTTTTAAAGTCAGACAAAGTGCCACTTGAATGTTAACAGGAAATTTACACTGACGTCATCCCTGGCAATACCATTAGGGGCAACAGAAGAACAACAAACTGGCCCACAGAGGGCGCCCCGTTGCCTGGTCCCGTCCCGACCTCCACCTCCTCGTATCTGAATAGGATATGATCCCCGTCAGTTACAGCCGTCATGGATAGATCTGAAATTGATGCAGCAGAAGTAAAGGCTATGGTTAAAAATAACAAGACGGCAAAAACGAGAGGCAAAACAATGAACAAACAGGCAGCAAAGTGTAGTAGAACCTGCTATTATACCGAAAGTTTGACAATTAAATTAGCAAGAAGTAGGACAACAGAAAGAGGAAGACGGCTACGTTTTGCCTGGGATACGAGCAAAAGAATGAACAGAAATCAACCGAGAGCCAAGTAAAGTAACAGCAAAGTAGAAGTACTAAACGAACAGGAGCAAGAAGAGATAACAAACAAAACATGCAATAAGCAAATAAATTGTAGGAATAAGTTAAATTAGTATTAGCTACCGTAAGGGATCGGTCCGTCGGTTCCTGCTTTGTAGCCAGTCCATCGGTAGGTCTCATTATTGGCAATGCCACTGAATGACGTCACAATGCTCTCCTGCCTATTCAACTCAGCTCTTGAAAACGAAAGAATATCAGGTCAGAATTCAACGACTAGAAGCAGAGTCTATTTACTCACTGCCATTTGCCACAAGCAATAAATCTGCAGACAGGTATCAGTAAGTATACTTACTCTATAGACAATGGTATCTGACTATTGGCTATTTCCAGCAGTCGGAAGACGCTACTTGAATCCGATTGAACCAACACCAGTTGCTTGCACACACCCTTGAACTTGTTGTCAGTGGTCTGGATTACATTAGTGCCGGAGACGGTCAGGTACACGACCTTGTAAGTAAGGGGCGCAGATGGAGGAATGATGGACGAACCCACACATGGTCCTATTGAACCAAATTCACATGACATGAACATTGATCAAGAAATATATTGGGGGGGAAATTGTTCTATCTAACACAAATAACAAGCTTTCATAATGTTGAAAGTACTCACCGACATATGTATCATTTGGGTAGGTACCATTGGAATAGTGCCAAATGTAGGAACTGTTAGCACCAAGTTCGATGAAATCAACACCTAAAAAGTAAAACATTCTTTTTAATTCCTTGAAGAGAAAAGCACTCGAAAGAACTTTACGCTCCTTCTAATGGATAAGCTCAGGTAAACTCCCCACCATCAACATTAAAGTAGTAAAGGGTAAAGTAACCATAAATTTCTTTTTTCATTACAAAAGTTTGAACAGTGGTGATGACGCCATCAACTGCAAGCGCCGTGTTCAAAGCGCCCTCTGTTGACGAGCAAGAGTACGAGGATTCCGTACCAACAGGGGTGGTCCGCAGTGTAGTTTTGTCGAATTTGTACCAGTAAAAACCGCCCTCAGACCCAACGTTGTTGATGGAGCTGATAAAGTGTCCCCACATCTGGTGTAAAGTGGAGTTAAACCTGAAAACACAGCAGACGATATATTAGAAAATGCACTATTGATTTTTGCTGTGATGTCTTTTAGTCTCTCTCTTTTCTTGTGCCGCTTGTTATACAAGGCAACTTTAATGTGGGTTTTCTCGCAGAGGCCGTTTTTGTCAAGAAGAGATGTATTTTTCTCTTTTATCTCTATACAAACGATAACAGATTTAAGTCTCTTGTCGCACGTCAACTGCACACAAAGGTCTATAATCATCTCGTAGGTACGTCCATCTCAACTGGACACCGTCTATGTCTGCTCTTACTCAAAACCGTCGCCATGTTGTTTATTAGCTGCAAGCATTCCCTGGTACAGCGTTGCTTTGACTGGTACTCTGTATTGCATACCACACTGAACTATGCCAGCACCGTCAACTGACAGTTCTGAAGTCACCAGTGTGTCGGCTATGGGAGGTCCTTTCGTCATTTCCATTAAGGGGCAAAGTGCGTCATGACCCGGATGATCAGCTGTGTGCATTGAAATTTGAAAAAAAGTCAAATCGTAACGTAGAGTTCTTTAGATCTTGAGTTTTTGTTTGAAAAGGCTTTACACATTCGAGAACCTGTGCAAAAGGAATTGGCCACAAGACAGTTTTTGCTTTACTCATTAAACACTAATAGCTTTTGGTCTCATTGGGGAATGGTTTACAAAGGAATAGGCCTACGACAACTAGTCATTTCTGAGTTTTATGTCGAAGTGACATTAAATGTAGGCTAAAACACACGGACATTATGCTCTGTAACATGTCCAGGTGTTCCACACACAAATCCTTTGCCACAAAGACTGCGAAAAAGAATTTGTGCAGGATAGCAAAGTTCAGGTCAGTGCTTTTGTTACGGGGGATATACACAAAAGGTCCACTCATGTATATCCCTCCGTAACAAAAGCAATGGCCGGGAAGATGGCTGCCATGCATAAGTTTGTACAAAACATTTACAGATTCATATGTCACAGTTCATTGTAACTTTAAAGCCTTCAAAGTAGGAGTCGTTGTTGTTACTCTAGGCCTATTGTTATTAAATTGTTCAGCTTGGCTGAGTCAGAAATGGTCTCTGCGTGAGCACTTTAAGTGATTTCATAATACTTATATTTCCTATCTTGGCAGGTGGACAAAGGTTTACTAACAATATTGAAAGCACCCGTTAAGATAAAAGATACAATTACGGTTTTACTTCCTGCTTAAGGCTTTAGGTTTCCAAGAGAAGAAATCCAAGCTGAAAGTAGATGCTTAATAGAGATAAATCAGCCTATATGGCTTACCGTGTGGCTTTGCATGGGGGAAATAAAGAATTGAATTTGTAACACATTACGATGACAATAGTAATACATGGTAATGGCTGCCGGGGCACACACACACAAGTGCCTGAATCTGAACATTTGTGAGGTCGCCTACACACCAACGCTCAGGTATTTTGTCTGGTGGACTTTGGATGTAAAACACAGCAAAGGGAGAAAGACAAATTTAGTTGAACTCACCAGTAACTACAGTCAGACAGTGCACAAACACTGCCACGAACACAGGCAAATGGACAACTGACGAAGTAACCGACATTATGAAGACTATAATGGAATACACGTGGCGTCCCGGTACTTAACCGCACAGCAGATGATCCACCACTCAGTTGCGCAAATGAGCCCCCTACCGAAAATGCATTGTGCATACATAAGGCGCCTGGAATAATGGTACATTCTACAATAGACTAAATATGGATCACTGGCTTTCTGTTGAGTTATTGTGAATAAATCAGACGACTTCATTTCACACGCGCAAGTACTCCCTATACTGCACCAGACTGTCTCTGAATTATTAGGTGGTGGTTGTAAATAACACATGAGCTGTGTGTCATTTGATTACACATGGCAGGCAAAGGCTTAGTCTCCTCGCATCTCGCAAAACAATACCACGCATGCGCAAACGGGTGTCCAATCATGGAATGGTTTTGGACTTTCAAAGAGCCAGGAGACTGGACGCAAAGGCCGAAGAACGTGAAACTGTACTCTTTTGGTTGATTACTCCTTGCTGGGTGATTACAAAGACCAAGTTGCAATATTTGAGCTTGTACTTAATAGTGGTGTAGACGTCGAATATTAACGTACATTTATATTTAAGTAGCTGCTCGAATAGTTGAGGCTGTATCGTGCAGTGTTGGGTCTTATTATACAAACGATTATCACTCCTACTGCGAATGACGGACTGGAATGAACTGAGCAAGATACACACAATATTTGGGTTGGAGGAACACCGATTTAATCTTCTTCATGTGAGGCTCTGGAAAACCAAGTGCAAGACTAACAGAAAATGCACACGTGGCATTTGTGATACACTGAAAGAAAGTAATACAATATTTTTACGACCATAGTGTCCACAGTCCCAGAAGTAGCCGGGTTAAAAGGTGAAGTTCAAGAGGTTAAGGAACAGAGTTACTTTCCATAATTTGGAATTAGGTCCTTCAGTAGTCGTGATATTACACTGACCATGGATTATTATTAATAACATTATTTCTTTGTAAAACTTTATTTGAATTCTTAGAAGACATGAGCACGGAAATATGGCCCTTTCAACTTCAAACGCCAAACGGTGTAGACTTGCTTTATTTCCGAAGTCAAGTGTTATGTGTAAAGTTTAATTTGATAAAAGGAAAGAAAAGGCAAGAATAATCAACTAATTAAATTAGCAAGCCATCCGGTGGGTCTGCCAGCTGGCCGGCCGACTATAGCTGGCTGGCTGCTTGGCTGCTTGGCTGGCTGGTCGGCTGGTCGGCCAGTCAGCTACCCGCCCGACCTCAGGCAAGTAACACTACTGAAGCTAATTTGTAACTAAATACTTTATCCAGTCAGACCAGTTAAGATGCACATCAACTGTACATATCTATAATAATTCTACGTTTTCAACCTGAAATTATTTTATGAAGACAATATTAAATCTCGTTCAATCTTAGACAAAAACGGTTTATGCAATTAGAAGCAGATAGCATGCAAGCACGTTAACCACAAAAATTCACCAGTAGTCACGTTGTCTCTTAAATGCAGCCCAAGATACAATGATACCCGCAGCCTTTAATACTTTCCTCGGGGTTCAATTGAAAGCATTTTTGACGAGCTTGTATATGACACAGAGAAATTCAGCAACGGTGATGAAAGAAAAGCCGATGTACAGCCCGATAATGCCGCCGATGTCACCCAATAGGGATGATGACTAAATCCAGAAAAACAACAGAAAAAGTATTCTTTATACCAGCTTAGACCACTTTCCCGCATATGTTCAAACCAACTTGGAGGGCTTCAATATTAAGTTAATTCTACAAAAAAAATTGATGAAATCGACAATCTTTGAGCTTAAAAACTTTGCAAAGTTTCACTGCCGCTTGTACTTCTTGTCATTTTTCAACAAAGTCAAAATCTGCAATTTCACTGTGCTAACTCACGCAAAATGCATCGGTGTCTACTTACGTAACGAGAGCTTTATCTTCAGATATACTTACCTCGTAGGCAGGTATTTCCTTTGTACTTTCATAGTTCAATTCTTCATAAAAAACTTCAAGCCGAACGATGTTCTCACTGAAAAAAATCAAATTATGGTAAGCGAGTGATGTCACGTCAATGGGTCATAAACGTTTGACGTCAATGGTCACAGCTCAGAAATATTTAGTGAAATTGTGTTTCCGTGTTAAACCATGCAAGACATGAATCTAGTGTGACGTTTTGAAACTATGTCTATGCTGAATGAAAAACCACTTACTTGATGTTATTGCCGTTCAAGTGTTTTGTCTTTTTGTTAAGAGAGTGCAAATTTTTCAAAAGATGTTTCTGTACATGACAAAAAGAACCAATCGACACGCACAGTTGTTACATGTATAAAAAAGCTCAGATATGAAACGATATTCACGGTAAAGCAATACTTAAATCGTCAACACTACTTTCACAAGTAATTAAAATATTTTCCATACTTAAAGCCATTAACATTACAAAAGAAACTAGGTGTGCTCGCTTCGTATGTGCTTACCATAAAGTTGGCCGACGGCCAAGCGGAGGTTGAACTTGTCTTGGTGTAGTACACCTCACTGGGAGGGAAGGATTGTACAAATTGAGGGAAGACGAGGAATAAGATGCTTTAAAAATAAAGACGTTTGTGTTAAAAGTAACAGTGGCGAAAATAAAGACGATAACGATAATAAATTTAGCGTGTTCCGACCTTAATTATGCATGTTAATCAGCTACTTTTCTTACTCGCATTGCTGCGGGCAATCGCATGTGAGATTTTCACTCTGATGAAGGAAGTACATCAATTTCTTACAGACATCTGAAAAATAATGCATTTAGAACCCCGTGAATTACCGTCAACTTCTATGAATGATAATTCTGTTGTACTCTGTGACATTAAGAAGCCTTTTATATATGACAAGAATTAAAAGTAGTCGTAAGTATTGTTCTAGTATCTATTGTTTTTTCGGCATAAACAAAGGATGGGACTACAGTATCTTTTTGTTTCACACGTATCTGGATCAGTGATCCGATATTGGTACACTGACGCCAGAACCCGCCTAATGGGTGGAACGAGTCAGCGATAGGATCACTAATCGAAATCCAGATCCAGGCCCCTTAGCAACGATCTCCCGCAGGCCTACAGACAGCGCGCATGTGCATTCGCCAGGCTGCTGGGATCATTTTACCAGGCACGAGATGGGACAGAGGGGTATCCCGACAAGTCCAATCCCTATACACGCTCCAGCCGATTGTTACTTAACACACTCCCCTGGATGTCTGAAAAGAATTCCTGAAATAGCGGTATAACGGTGACCAACAAAAAGGCGGGGGAAGGGATTCTTTCTGTCCCATAGTCTGCATCAAAATGGATCATGGCGTAACATAACGCGTGATGGACAGCAGGCGGCTTGCTGCGACTGCCATAGCTTTTCTATAGATTTTTTGTCCAGTGAAGTCGCAATCGTACTGGACCTATGTGTTGCGATGGTAATGAGTACACAGTGTTGTGATGGTAATCTACCTATTCAAGATAAACTATTCAAGCTGCAGCGTTTGTACGTGCGCTTGCACGTGGTGGAAGCTGCTCGTAGGAATACGTGTTATCGCCGTGGCCAAGGCGGTCCACACATGGTGGTATTGTTTACATTTAGCCACGTGGGTGAAAAAAGTCTATTTTTGGACGTTGACGGGTACGAGTGGACGGGCGGATAGATGAATAGTTCTGATGGAATCTGTTTACCAACCTTGCTCTATATTCAGTATTTCGCAGCGTTGTCCATCGAGCTCAAGCGTATCCGAACAACGACACTGTCGCCATATATGGGTATGGACGCAAGTCTTTTTACAGAGCTGGATATTGTAAGATAAAGTTCATCAAACAGAAAATGAGCTAAAATTTAAACACCTGTTGTTCAGATAACTTAGTTACTTAATCAGTTTTTGTTTCATTCATGAATCTCATTTAATTTACATACTCTACAAATTTGAACAATGAGGAAATTATGAATTTACGTTGTTACTTTCATAATGAATAGTAAAATGTTTTGAATTCTTTCGTGCCATCATCAAGCAACGCGCAGAGATTTATAAAAGGTGCTTGTGTTAGTCTCAGTATGAAGGACTGAAATTCTGGAATAAACTAACCCCTCTATCATACTCTTCCCCTGGTTTGATATGTCGCACGTGGCCATTTTCAAGAATGAAGGAGCTCTCAATCGATGGCTGGCATTTTCCGTAAGGGTCCGACTGACGTTTGATGAAATTCTGTCACGCAGTAAAATCGAAATAATTACCAAGGAAAAAGATTTCAACAATAAATGCAAAGGCAATGGGGATTGCATTGGAACTTTCAAGTCTTTTTGAGGGGGTGCGATGACGTACGTATCTGAGGCCAATGGAGGTGACAGCTCCTGGTTTGACAGTGAATCCATTGTCGGTGGGATTAGGTCGGATGTTGGGTGGAGTGATGGCAACACGGACCCCAGCCTCCTGACCAAAGATACTGATGTACTCAGACTGCTCCAAGAACAATGTCATCCGTAGACCTATAGGATTATTGAAAAATAAAGCTCATTTCTCCCCTCGAAACTGGGTACTTTGGCTAAGCAGTTTTAGTTTTAACCAGGTTTTTTTGTTCAGAGATGGAGATTCTTTTGTAGTCACACCAGCAAATAAACATTTACAAGCACGTAACTCGGTTATCATATGCTTCCTATAATTGCCTTCTTGCGGATGAATTCTTATAATATAAAACTTGCATCGTTTCCTGGAAATACTAAGGTTTCTGGAAGTTTTCCTGGACCATGAATCAAGCTATATACCGAATCTCGAGCCAGTTTTGGAGGCTATAAAAGTTCCGTTCGGGTTGAAGGTGAAACAGTTTCCGTACGTATCGTCTTGGAATTCCTTGAAATCCCTGAAACACAATATATTTGGAAAGAAAAGGGTGGAGAATGGATTGTAAGCAAGGTTGCATGAAAGAAAAGTAAAGGTATAAAGAAATGATTGGAATTTACGAATTGAAGTCAAACCAGGGGTGGATTAACCCCCGTGTGTCACCTCTGGTGTACGAAAATTGTCACTCTGTGGATACGTTTCGGCTCTGGTCAAACTTGTATAAAGAATTTTGGCACCGAGCACCGCGGTCTCCTAAGAAACACAATTCAACACACAGAGGTTTGCAGAATTTATGCTGAATTTTATGTACGAAAAGCACGGTAATTACTAGACGCAGTATGACAGAAACACTTCAGTTCTGCTCCTTAAGCGCCTGGAAAAGACCTCATATCCCTCATTCCTTGTCTTGTTTTAATTAAGATTTACCTGTTGTCGCATTTGTTCTCATCGTATGAACACTGAATAATAAAGTCAACTTCCTGGTGTCCAAATCGATGCACTTCATCTCTAGATAGCTTAGGTACGTCGACCAGGTCCCTGTAATCGGGAGTGGCGCTGTACGTCACAAAGCCGTTCCAGTCGGGCGGGTATTCACCTTTGACGCGGTAAAAAGGGCTCCTCCCATAACGAGAGCTGAACTCGTCGAAAAGGTAGTGGCGGTTTGCCTTGACTAACTTGGCGTAATCCTCATACCAAAGTGGATCCCTGAAAGGGTTTTCTACCCGTCCGTCTGGGAAATTAAAAATAATAGTGAACAATATTAAAAAAGAACGCGCCTCCTCACTTTAGAATATGGTATTGTTGGGGTTATCTCATCAATGGCGACTTTCTATTTAAATCAGGACATTCAAAGTGGGCAGCTTTTGTTTTCGTCATTTGTTAAAACTTTCAAAGACACACTCCACTAAGTTTAATTCTTATGTCAAAACGTAGTCCCCTTAAAACGTAGAAAGTAAAGCAACTGTATTTGGCATCAACATTACTGCTTCCTAGGTGGTATTTTAGTAGAGCGGTGCATATAGTTCCATCGGCGTTTCAAATACTCAGTCAGTGTTCATGATCCCTTTATACCTGTTCCGTTCTTCCACGTACAAGCATACTCGTCATCTTCCTCAGGGTAGCAATCAGGAACTGTATTACAGACGTCGTATATATGAACCATCTTATGACCATTGGCGCAGCGGAAGTAATTGGCCGGTGGTACGTCGCCTGTTTGTGGGTGTGGGACCAAAAACAAGCCTTCTCAACCTGATGCGTTAGTTATTTGAAACAACTCCGTATGCTGAACGCAAAATTTCTGACTTCAAACAAATCCAACTGAAGTAATTAACTCACCTGGAGTTGCGCAGGCCTCTTCATCCGACGATATCAGACCAGGTCCCCCTATATCCGACGAGCAGTGGTTAATGTCATCACACACGTACTTCTTGGGAATGCATTTCGTCGTTCCTTCTGGCGTTTTCTCTCGGCATTCGAACTCATCTATTGCGCATTCTTATGTGAAAAATAGTGAAATAGTGCTTTTAGACAGAAAACTATCCATAATCAAGCCAGGCAAACTGTTATTAAGGTTACATGTATTACTATTGCAACCTTAGAGAGAGGTCCACTCAGCTGGTTAAGGGGTAAGGGGTCAGCCAGTCAGTCTTTTTTACCTGACACAACATCGCCGCAATCTTTGCTCCATTCGTCGCTCCCGTCTTGGCAATCGGGAAACCCGTTACACGTCTGCCAGGCCCGAATCCGTTCGCCACTCAGACATTGGAATTGCAACGACGAGCTGCCATAGATACCTGAAAGTGTGCAACCGACTCACATGAATTACAAACATGCATGATGTGCAGAGAGGTTCGATAACATTTACATCACATCAGACAAGCGACTAGCTGTTGGTTCCCCATGCCAATGACACTGAGTCATGCAATGAACCAGGGCCGTGTTTTTGCCCCCCCCCTTCGGAGTTTGAAATCTAATACTCCCGTGAAATTTATGAAAAACAATGGTCAGTCTGCACTTACCAGAGGTTGCAGAAAAAACAGGAAACGTACCCGGAACTGACGATGAGGGCTTAGGGTCTGGTGCCACGTTTCGTCGACGTCTAGAGAGTGGTGCTTTAGTAGAAGGTAGGAAGTTCACGTGTAAATAAAAAAGTTAATTCAAGCTGCATGAAATCAGAACAGTGACGCAGCGATCGTGTCGTGAACTAAATTGTCCATACAATGATAATCAATTCCGAAAACAGCAGCAAATTATAAGTATCCTGATACGCACGAGAATTGGTCACGATTTAATCGATAATAGATCACCAACCGAAGCGCAAAAGCTTAGAAATATTAAAGATTCCTTATATTAGATGATTTATAGATTTCTACGTCATTATTCGAAGAGCAACGTTAAAGCAGTATGGGATGAATAACATGAACCATCAAGAGTAGGCCAATAACATGCTAACACAAAACTCAAAAGCGCACAGACTTACGTATGTGATCTCTGGAACACGTGACACTTGGGGGCCCAACCGTACAGTTGTGGATTGTAAGTCGAGTGAAACCAGGTTCCCCCTCCACCACAAAGCACCAAGGCCCCGCCCCTTCGCCTCCGGGGTTCCTGCAGAACGCGTGGTTCACCGTGGAGCCTGGTTGCACGCCCTCTAGCTCTTGGTAGGCAGCCCCCGTGTAACCCAGCGCAGCTACGCCGTCGTCGGTCCAGGGCAGGCACCGGGCGTCCATAATGGAACCACGGTAATCTTGCCCGTTAGGATTGGTGTAGCATTCCGTATATACTGTACATGCCAAAAAAGGGGGGGGGGGATACCTGGACGATAATGGACTGAAGAAGAACCGGCCCCTCTTCTGGGACCTTTACATTTCTGTTACCGTATATCATAATAATATCGTGTATTAATTCATGCACAATACCACCGAAAACAAGCAAGTTAACCTGTAAAATGAGGTTTGAAGATTTCTATCCTATACTGGATATCTCCGGGAAAATACACAGACAAGACAACAATACAAGGTCTGCTCGTAGAGAAAGTTTAAAGTTAAGTCTAAATCTTGCCTAAACCTTCAAATTTCTAACAATCAAACCCTTCAAATCCCAAACGATCTAATCACAGTTCCTTAACTTAAAACACAAAATATATGAATGTATACACTGCTACTTTTGAAAGAGTTATTGAAAAGATTTAAACTCAGTACAGTTTTTGTAACATTAAAAATTTGTCTACAAAATAAACAAAGTACACTGACTGATGGAAGTTAGAAAGAAAATGCAATATTGCTAACAAGGAGAATGATTCTGACTGCTTAAATACGGTGAACTACCTGTTTTGCACGGTGTCTCTCTGTGAGACACAGGTTCATGGCAGGTAATATGGCCGTCAATGCAGGTGAAGAAAGAACTCCAAACCCAGCCGGTGTTACTGCAATTTAAGTAGTACGTATCTACAAGCAAACATGAAGACTGTGTAACAGAATATGAAAATTAAACAAACAACTACACAAGAAGACAAAAAATACAAGAACTAAGCTATAAAAGAAACGAGGAAAAAAACACTCAGACAAAATAGAAATTCAAATACGGGCGTTTCACAATAGTGCACCTCCAAGAGTTTGTAACGCGTTGACCAATCACGGTGCGCAAAATTTCTCGACCCAATGCGCGTTTGGAAAAGATCTTTCGCGCATTGTGACTGTTGCAAACTCTTGGAGGCGCGCTATTGAATCGCCCGTATTACAAAACAAGAACATTAATGCAAGCAACCCCTTCCGAGCCCCAAACATCTAAACCAAAAAAAAAGGGAGATTTAACTCGTGCTAAAACAGACACTTACAGTAGAAAGGATTGCTATAGTTCTTCCCAGATATTCCCGAACATAACACATGTTCAATGACGTCAATCCCGGATTCATTTGTCGTGGTACATTCTGTTATATGTCAAGGGCACGAAGCATTAATTAAAATTGTTTGAATAAAATGCAACACCATTCAGTTTCTAATATTTTATGAATTAAACCTACATTCAAATGAACCTAGAAACATATGAAACGAAAGCGTATATTCGATATCAATCTGGATATTTCCAAGAAAAGGCTTTGAGAGATCTTTGAAATTGAAGGTAAGGTCATTTCCTAGATGCGGCTAAAAATAGATTCACCCAGTCATCTTGGCCTGCGCTAGCATCTTAAAGCCGCTGCTACGTTGAGGTTGCATCACGCGGGCGCGCGTGTTAAGCACGCGCTGGATGCTCCTTTGACCAATAGGGTGCTTCCAACCACCACAATGCACGTGGTCTCAAGAATGCGTGAAACGCACATAAGGTAGGCACCTTGATAGATTTTATACATTGCTGAAGGTTTAATCTACAGCATAATTTCGTACGACCAGGCCATATTTTGAGATGAATAACATACAAAGCTTCATCTCGACGAAACAAGCAAACCTGAGTTTTAACTTCTGTGTCCGAACTGCTTTTTAAATTTGACACGGTTGAGAGAGATCTTACCACAGTTGCGCTCGTCGGTACTGTTGAAACAGTCTGATTCCAAATTACACGGGACACCACATCCACCGCCCAAATCGCATGGGACCCGTCCGGAGTCACAGATGGTCTTGCCTATCCGGAAAGAATCCAGCCAAAATTGAGGTAGGTCAAAGCATCCATTGCTAAAATATAGCAAGCAAACATACTTGACAGGATAAGAACGACGTTGTTATACATGGGGCTCTCGAGGCATATCAAAACGAGTCAAATTAGGCATTTGGTTAGACTCAGTATTATTGGTTGTCCTGGTAACATAGATCCTATTTTAGGTTAAAAGATTAGGTAATCGGTAAAGTTAGGGAAACTGCTCAGCGCCTTCAATATAGCGGTACAACAAAGGCGAAAATAACGATCGATTTGGTTCCCTATACGGTAGGATTACCCATATCTATACTGAAATTGGAAGTCTTGTCACTGGACGATTCAATTCATTCACGTCAGCACCTGACCGGTTGTCAGAGCTTAGTGGACATCAGATGTGACGCCTTGTTTTACATTTGCTTTATAACAGAATTTGTTCAAATTTAAGTGATATGAATAACAACTGGCTGAAATCGGCAAGACAACATTTCTAGATTACTTTACCACAATATAACTCGCTCTCGTCCATTCCATTGGCACAGTCGGAGTAGGAATCACACATCCAACCAGAGGAAATACACTGACCATCCCCACAGTTGAATTGACCGTAGTAACAAGCAGGTGTTGCCTCAGCTATAAACGAAACATAGCAAATATCAAAAGTGAAAGGGTCTGACCCTCCTACTGGAGAACAATAAACAAGAGAAATAGTGACTGCAATTCTGTTCTTATGCCATTCACAAGATTGGGCACACAGTTGTCTTAAAATGGGATTGAACCTGGTGCAAAACGGTTCGATGTGCATTCCAGTTTAACGCGTTGAAATGATGCAAGCTCCGAGGTTTATAGTTACATGCAGGTAGCTGCAAATGAAAGGCGTTTACCAGAACTAACTCATTTACCAGATTTATCTTTTGCTGTGATGCCTGTTGATTTCAACGAGTTATCAGCCTCCTCATACTTAACAGATCAACTTTGCTGAGTCATTAAGTTTCAAGTGGATCTGTGCAACTTGACCAAGATCACACAGTTATGTTGTGCTTGGCACATTCCGTAATCTACGCAATCTTACTTGTGGTCGGAAGTTGGTCGCAGATGTCTTGGGTCTCGTCAGAACCATCTGGGCAATCGTCATGATTATCGCATAAATAGGCCTTAGGGATACATACATCCCCCCGGCCACATTTGAAGGATGTCTCAGAACACTGGTATGTTCCATCTGGCGCTGCACAAAAGAAAAATTGAATGGGAAACAAAAAGGATTTATGTCTTGTGTGGCTGTACGTAACTTCATGTCTCAAACAGATACATCTTTGAGTTTGCAATAGATCATGGTCGCTGTCATCGTCAAAGTCCTTATCATCGTTACCATTGTCGTTGATGCCATCATCGACAAACTTACTGCAGTTCTTTTCGTCACTTTCATCCATACAGTCAGAGACATCATTGCAGACGGCAGTCTTAGGTATACAACCACCACGCTCCTCACATTTGAACTCCGAACTCTTACATTCTGCAAATTAAAAAGCCAATGTTCGATGTGATTTGCTTCAAGTGGGTTGCAATGTAGCATGAAGTCATACTCTGTAGATCAATAATTCCACTATATACCAGTTTATTTCCGTTTATCTTCAAGGAAGCAGACATTGATTCGATGACGGAAAATTCGGACTGTTAGTCGAATTATTTCAGAAGTCTTGTTCCTACCACAGTTATCTTCATCTTCGCCTTCATAGCAGTCTTTTCTCCGGTTGCATCTCTTCTCCTCAGGAATGCAGAGACCCCAACGACTCCCTGAGTAGACGCAACGGAACTCGTCTTCGGCGCACGAGCCGAAATCTAAAAGCAATATGAAATATTTTCCAATAAATTAAATCTTATCAGGGCATGTATATAATACTGTAAAACCGGAAGCATTTCAATTATGACAGGGCATACCCTTCAGCAAAACATCCAAGGCATTTTCCCCAAACAATCATGATGAGTCAAGGGTGGGTAGAATTTCTTATCATATACCTGTGATTTTGAAACATATTAAAATCAAACTAAATAAAAACAAATGCCAAGGAGCCGGAGGTACAGGTACATCATGAAGATTTTCAACTGGTTTATAGGAATTACATGTAGATACATTTACTGGTTATTTGCGAATTCGTTTTGCTTTTGTATTCGAATAAAGCATTAGCTATTGATCTTACAACAGAATATCACATGGGTAGAATTGTCACCGACAAGCAGGGGTGAATCCAGCTCATTTGTGGCGTATCCGGGGGGGGATTCAAAACCGAATGCGGCTTTGGGCTTATTCAACATGATGTTTGGGGAGAAAAATGTCTAAAGCCTTACTGTCCTGACATTCTTGCTTTGATTTGCTACTGTTATTTTCTTTGGGTTTGGTGCTAATATTCAATAAATAAATCTACTGACTTCGTTCTTTCCTACTCACCTATAAAGTATCAAAAAAATCGCGGGGGGGGGGGGCTATTACACCCCTTCGCTGGATATGCCACTACTGACAAGGGCTATATGCTTGCACGATACCGCCAGAACAGCGACCATAAGCACAAGATTTTTATTTCATGTGGACATCCTCCTGTTATAGAGATATCTCTATCCTTATAGAAGTGCGCTTAATCAGATGGGGTGAGGGGTTGGAGCCTTGTGCATTTTATATGCAAACAACCTCGAAAGATATCTCCCCCATTGTTAATTTCCATTTCATGTAATAACATTACATGTTTATTAGCTGTAGAATTTGATGTCTTAATGGCCAACTCAGAGAATAGATCTTTAACAAGACGTCATAATTTGTTCACATGTGAGCTTTCCTATGGCAGTGAGGTGGGACGCGACACGTCGATTTCCCACAGGAAAATACATATGTAAACAAAATATAAAGTCATTATGTGCTAGGTAGGTGATGTGCTATGGGTTTTCAAACCATCAGGTGCGTCTAACCTCATAAATTGTTTCATATACAAATTAATACGTCGATCAGGGGTAAAGAGTATCATTGTTAAGCTTCCAGTGAACTTTATTTATATCTTGACGAAACTGTTATTGATGAGTTATAAATGACAAATAATCAGGTGCATGATAATGCAATGACCCCACTGAAAAAACGGAACATAGAAGAGACACACTGGCTATTAAAAATGAAACCGTACTTCTGTTGGCACATAATTGATGATTGGCCAGTATCGATTAGAAACGGTGAATTGATGTCGTATAGCACCTGTCCTTTGCTTTCCTGTTAAGTAAAACACATCATGTGACGACGGCGCGCTTGGACATATTGACATGTGTATCAACACGTTGCTCTTTGTTAAACCCCAAAGGAAAGAAAACAAATATTGGACGAACTTGTTTTGATTGTAGGACTGAGTTTATTCGAAAAATTCATTATTCGGATATTAGACGCTCAATTTGATCGAATAACCGAATATTCGGTCGCACCAACCAGCAGCTTGTCGATGAACAAACCATATAATAAATAAGTTGCAATAACGTACACAATTGTACTTTATAATCACTGTAATAGCGTCTCACGTCTAAGAGTATCTTCAGACACGATTTAGCAAGATTTAGAGACGAACAGTACTTCTTGTCCTGTTGAAAATTTCTATTCTCTGAAAATCTTTTAGTGAATAATTTATTTTTGAATCGTAAAGATTTCTGTCACTTTTTATTTGAATCTGGTTGAAACAAGCCTCCAAATCATTGTTATTCTAATGATTTAAATGATTACGTAAAGGTCTTAAGGTAAATCTTCTCGCTACTGTTTCGACATGACTGACATCTTATACTACGATTGCTTCTGAATCAAGTTGGTAATGACTGGCTGTAATACGCACTTGTATGGGAAAGAGCCACAGTCGCTTTCATGGATGGAATGTTATTCCCATGGTTACCCAAGTAATGTATATGTGTGTCAAAATATTATTTCACATCGAAAAGGATGGTGGTAAAATATGGCAATACAAAATCCAACCCACTGAAAATGGGTTCCAAAATGCAAACACGCAGTATATTTTAATGATGAGACAATTCTTGAGTTGTGCCATATGTAGACTGTACAAAGGCTGTGCCATGTTATGTTTGTATAAAAAAGTGAAACAAATTGGAAAAAAACTTACACTACATAAACCGGTAGATTTGGGAATCTTTCAATATAGCCTGAGCATACTTACTGGAAAGTAAATACTCCATTGCGAGCATGAGCGACTCATTTGATATTATAAAATGATGTTAAAATGACACTTAGATTTTTCTCATCTTTTACTGAATTTCATTTCAAACCTCGGCAGTCCTGTAAAACATGCCCTTGCGGATAATTACAGACAATTTTTCAAAGGGAATTCACACTTTCCCAGCGATTGCAAATATTCAACATGCCAGTTGATGGATTGAAATTGCACTAATCCGATGCTGAAAGACAAAATTACCGTTATTGATGAGTACGACCCCCCCCCCATTGGGGAATTATTAACCCTAATTACGGAAGGAAAGAGGACTGTCCTTGACGTATTACAGATGAAATAATTGCTCATTCTCAATTTATCTTCATCAATATATAACTGGCATCTGTAATGACACCGTAATAAGCAGTGCACGTTTAGTCATCTTTACCCATTAGCAATATCGAAGAGAGATGGCATACGTAGGTCCCCTATCGTTGACAGAAAATACAAGGAAAGTAATTTACTTTGACGCAAAGAAATAATGAAGCCTTGATGTCCAAATGAAGCCATTCGTCTCGCGTTGGTCACCCCTTGTTTACTTTACAGTGTATCTACATGTATACTAGTGGTGTATACGTTATACCAACTGACACTGTATACCAACTGACGACTACGCTGCGGCAAAATTATGAAATGACATTATGCGGGGGTCAGAAATGAAGCAAGGAATTATGTTAATGTTTATTCCTCGCATATTCTCTTTAATCTCACACAGTGTACCGTCCGCGGTTTAACCTAGCACAGTGTTAAGAATATTGTACTACATAAAGCAATGAATGTTCGGGGTTCGGGGGCGGCCTTCTGCTTGGGTGCGCGCGACCCCCTGCCTATACTCTGTTTAGGTTCCATAAGTTTATAAATACAACCTCTATCAATTCAGGCGTTGTAGCGCTGGCTATTTAGTGCCAAAACCATTAACTTGAACTCATCTAAGCCAGGCGAGTTACACTTATTGCACTTGTTGCCGTGCCAGCTTTAAGTTAAAGGCTAATTTACGCCACTGGTAACACAAGTTTCCTTACCGTAATCACAATCCTCTTCGTCGCTGGTGTCCTGCTCTCCACATTGCCTGATGCCATCACAAATAAGAAAGCTTTTAACGCACACGGGCCGGTCCCGGCAGAGAAAATCGTCCCCGACACACGGTGCTGACAACAGATAAAACAGAGTTCATTTTTTTAAATTGTCATAAGTTGGAATCAAAAGGAACAGATCCTGAATTAGTATTTATATACCACCAACACCCTATTTTTCAATTTTGTTTTTCGAAGACCCATCTTGAAAGTGGCCGAATCCTCAATCTTGTTTGCATCGTGAACTGATACTTCTTAAAGGCATAACCTCCGAGAAAGGCTGTAACTTGACTCCGCATAATGCGTTTGATGAATACCCTAAATTTATGTGATAAATAAAAGTCAATACATCTGAAACTAACGCTAGAAAAAGCGGCGGGTTAACCTTTCCTGCAGTGCTGACTATAGTGTACGGTTAATTTGGTTTCATATCGCAAATATAAAAATATATGTGCAGGTTTATGTGCATCTCTAAGGTCAGGAAAAGCACGTGTTTTAGTAAACTAACCGTAGTAAGGTAGAGACGCAACCAGATCGACAACCAACATCTGTCGATGCTTTGACGACTTGATAGCCGATCGACGCAGCTTGTTAGTGTTGCATACAGTGACTGACGGGAATTGCAAGGAATTGTGCGTGATGATTTTTATCTGCAGTGGTTCCGGAAGATATGAAAAAATTCGCAGATCATTGTGAAGATTTTGATGGCAGGGTTGGTTGTGGTGATAGTGGCAGAGGTTATGGTGATGATTATGAAGATTGTGAGGATGGGTGTATTTGTACCAAGCATTCTACTATGTTGTCAAGTAATATGTTACAATAATTTTGCACCAAAGTTTTGGGCAATTATACAAACTGTTCTCGCCAGACGCCCATTCATCCCAGACAGGTCAGCCCAAAATAACTTCCCTAACTAACGTACTCAGTGCAGGTAGGCCGACACGCGCGAGGCCAGGAATTAAACGACCATAGAATAACCTAGATATCAATTTCAATTGAAATTCGCAGTTGTGTTTGTTATGAATGTCACATGACATTATACGCCATGTTTCAAAAAGATCTGGAATAGAATAGTCGCACAGGAATAATGAACTCCTTCCCCGCTCGGCCGTAACATGTTCGGCAAAAGTGGCTCTTTTAAGGTTAAACTAATTCGAGAAGTCGAAAACACTCAACCCTACCTCAGTTGTCACTTGAAACCTGAGGTAGGTTTCAAAAATCAGGGCACCCTGCCAGATGGACAGCACAATCCCGCCCGTGAAAATCAGGGACCAGACAAGCCGTCCAAGTTTTGTTTTGGCGCGAAAGATGTTTGGCAGGCCATGGGCAGACGACACGTTCAGCGCGAAGTCGCTGATGATCTCACAAGGACTGGTCCGCAATCGCCTCTTTTTCTCCGATTGCTTCTCGCCATCAGGATCAGCCACTTGGAATTGTGATAGATTGTCAGCTGACGATCCGAGGTTAGCAGAGAAAGGCAGAGTGTCACCATGGGCAGCTGGTTTGACTTTAAACTTTGGCATGGCGGTTGAGTTTTCGAAGAAACAGAGTTATCTCGCGTGTCTGACTCGATATCAAATCAATGTTCCCATACACATTCATTAACAAAATACATCTTATCAAAACTGTTTTGAGAAATCAACTAGGCCTATTCGAGATTAATTTGCTTAACTGCAACGACAAAGATTACTAGTATCGAGCGCACACCTGACGAGCTAAGCTACCTTATGGCTAGACGTCAAATGGCGTAATTTACCCACCAGAGCAGAACATGTTTGAAGTAGCGTGTCGCAGTGCCTCATTATCCACTGGCCCCGCCTCTTGAATACTGCATTCGAAATATTTTGTTGCAACACCAGAGCTGAATACAGGTGTCTATATCCCTGTATGACAGACGGCGGGTTGGCTGTCTGTACAATACTGGATATGTACCCTGTGATGGTGGCGCATAGGCCCACTGATACATCTGTGTGTAAGTATGTCGACGTTGGATTCAGTGTTTGGTATACACGACTGTATACATGTACATGCATATACAAAGCGAAGTGTTACCAGTGTGTCAGTGAAGAACACGTTGTGGTACGGTATAGAATATGTCTCCAGGTTTCTCAAAAGACAATAATGTAAAGCGTTAATGCCGAAATGTAAGGAAATTCAAATAACCCTAATTACCATTTCAATTCATTCGGTTAATCCAAGAGAATTAGCTTTTAAATCGTTGTAAGCCATTGCAATGAGTCAGAGATAATAAACCAGTCATTATATGAGCTGATTTGAAACTATTATACACTACAGTATTGTTTCATATCACACATGCCTAACTGTAGTCGTAGTGACAGGAAGCAGATCAAAATTAAGAAAACAAACCAACCGAGCCGAGCCAGTTGAAAGCAGAAGGAGAAACAAGAAAAAAAGACATCCCTTAAAATAAAAAAAACCAAACAAAATGAAAGAAAACATAAAACAACGTAAGAGAAAAGCTGTGGGTGGGTCCTCCTGTGGACCTGATTTATACTGTCTTACATGGCAGGCCTGTGAGCGTCTCCAAATTCGTTTCAATGAAACATATTTTCTTCAAGTTCGTAATGATGAGATGTTTTTCCAAATCCTCAAGTTTGTTTATGAAATGACTATAATATTGTTTTCATCCTCTTTTTTTAATTTCCGAGATATCAAATCAATCTCTTTTAAATTGCAAAGACATACGGTGTATTGGTAAATATGAAGAATGTAATTTTAAACGGAATTTTTCTTGTATTACGATTTTACACAGCTTTTTAGAAGAGGGCATAAGGAGTGTCAAACACGGGCATAAGGAGTGTCAAACACACATGGTTCACACAATCCTTTCATCCTCCTGAACTCAAAAGGTTCCACTGGAATCGTCAACAATGCAGCTATCTGTTATACATATAAATGCACCTGTACTGCAAGCGGCCTGGGTGTAGCGTGAATTTGGACTCGTTGGACCCGCTGGACTTGTTGACTGAAAATACGAGATCTGTTGGGCAGACACGTAATAGACTTGATGATAGGTCGTTAGATAGTCGTATTTTTCCATCGAACGTCAGTCGAAATCCGTTAGAGCCGACTTCATTACAAGATAAGTGATATTACTGGACGAGTTCCGATGGCAATTCACCCGCAAGTTAGGGGAAGAGGCAAACAACGTCCCCACGCCAAGTTAAATGCATTTACACCGTGTGGACTCGTTAAGAACAAGACCAAATCAATTACCGACTCGGCACCAAGTCTACTACATGCACAATAAGGGGCGCGTTGAACTGCAAAATACTTTGCATGATCATACATACGAGTGACAAACAACAATAACCTAAACCAGCATACTATTGTGCTATTAATCCTAGGGCTGTATTGCAACTATATAAATAAGTCCAACGAGCCTAGTAGCATTAACAAAGCTACACGTCGCTGATGCGCTCAGAAGCTGTTCAAGGCTTCCACGTAACTAGTTTGGTATCGTCTGTCTGTTCATTTGAAGCATATTTGGGGATTTGCAACTGTAATCCAGACGTATTTGTTGACTGCTGCTCGTTTACGACAGAGAGATAACAATCGTGTGTAAACCTTGTACAAGACAACAAAAGACCCTTTCAAGAACAAGCCTTCGTAAACTGTGACATTGGCCACAGCTTTCAACAAGAGTGAGCTCGCCATCTAGCAAATATCACTACAAAGCCAGCCACTGTGAATTCGGAGTCGATCACTGCGTAGCGACAAACTCCACCGCTGTACGATCGGTCACTGATATTTAAGTCACCAACTTTTTCACCATGAGCGAAGAGTTCATCACCGGAGTGAAGTATGCCTTGACAATTTGCGCTGCATTGGCGGCCATGTTGAATCTCTTGGTGTTAGCTGTGTTTGTTCGCACCAGAAGCCTGAGAATGAAGCACTATGGGTTCCTCATCAACCTGACACTTGCCGACTTGTTCTATGCCGTCATGGCGATTGCCTACACCTGGGCAGAATCTGAAGTTGTCTTCGTCATCTTCTTCTCGGGTTACTTTGTGGGTGTTTGGACCATCCTGGCTGAGGCAATCAACCGCTACCTGGCGGTATCCTTGTGGACACGGCAGGCAAGCTATCATGCGCTGGTCAGCAAAAGTCGCTTGCTGGTTGTTTGCGTTTTCATTTGGGTGGTGTCCTTTGCAGTGGAGATCCTGCCAGCTTTCCTGGCCAACGCTGACGTGTACGCAGTCATCGAAGGAGTGGTCAAGCCGGCAGTGGTCTTCCTGTTTTGGTTGATAACTGCTGTCCTCTATGTCATTGTGTTCCGTAAAATTCGACCTGTACACGCCGCATTCGAATCGACTTCGCCGTTGCAACCGAGCGAGGAACAAGCCCGCCTTCGAATGAGCCAGATTCAACTCTTACTGGTTACATTCTCACTCATTCTTGTCACGTCTTTCGTCTGCTGGATGCCGTTCAGCGTGATCCAACTGGTACAATTTCTTCACGGGGATCTGAAGAACCTTGAGGCGGCCTACTGGATGTCCGGTACTGTCTACTGTCTGGCACCGCTGATCAACCCTTGCATCTACTGGTTGCGACTGGCGGGATTCAGAGAAGGCTTCCGTAAACTGTTCTGTGGATGTTTGACACAGGAGCCTAGCCCTATTCTTGAGGCTGAACACTCAACCTTAGATGGAGACCTGTGAATAATTACTGAAAAAAATCATGGGTAAAACGGTGGGAAAGAATTCCATTCCATTCCATATCACTCGACACCTTCCAAACAACCTATGAGACTGGTCTAAAAAATTATGTTTTCTAAGTGACTATCAATTTACGCATCATTATTCTTCCTGCTAAATTTGACGTTTTAAGACATGTTTTCTCATTCACGGCATTCTGTCGGCTAATGTATCACTGAAGGGGAAAAGTTAGTTATGCCCATGTATAGCAGTCTAAACTTCCTCCAAAATGCTTAACTTTGCTTACAAATTTACAATGGAATAATTGGAATAAACGAAGACGTATTTTAACAGATTTGAATATTAATCCTTACCGATTTAATCTTCATTAATGTTTGATCAAGAAAAATGGTGGTGGTGAAGAAGAATTACCTAATGGATGACGCTTGCAAGATAAACTTTCGCCGAAGACTGTATGTCAACTTGTACCCATTCGGTCGATCGAAACACAGAGGTCAGAATAATTCCAGACCACTTCAGAGTGGTTCGAGTCCTGAGACCAATCTTACTGTCTCTCTCTTCACGAACTACTGTACCTGTCAATATTTAATAGGTTTTCGAGTCACAGACTTAAATATGGAGTCATTGTAATTCAGCTTGTGATGTTCTTGGGGTTAGGAGTCAACAAATTGAATCTTATTTATATAAATTAAACATTGATGAACTTTAAATAATTCACTTTGAAATTATTGTTGATATAATATGCTTGTAATAACATCACACGTGTCATCGTATATTCGAATTGTAACTAACACGTCTTTAAAACATTTCAGTTGATATGTATTTCCCAACACTTCGCAATTTTTATGCAAATGCAGTTTTCTTTTCCTAACAATAAAAAAGACATAATTCTCCTCAGGTAATCGGGCATCGCTCATATCAGGTTTGTAGTGGTCCATCTTCTCCTTTTTTTGTCTCATAGACAATAATTCTCCTTGGCGTTAATGCATAAAATTTGCAACTCTAAACAAACATCAACCCTGATTGCTAAAGATTGTGACGTAACAACATCATCAGGTATCAAATTTTAAGCAATATCGGTTAAAACGACCACCTTCACCAAACCAAACGACCACCACCAAATAAAATGAGTGATCTACATGTGAAATAAATGTTTCCAATTAATTTCTTTGTTAGAGTGGTTACCCTTTTCTTATAAATAAGATGGTGTGTCTCTTACTGCTAGTCACAAGTCATTTTATTGCTAGGTCACTCCGTCCGATAAATTTGGATTTTAGTACAAGTTTTTACGTATTCGTCTCGATTTTTTTTCTCTTTGGTATTTAGTCGAAATCCAGTGATGCAGCTGTAGTTAATGGCCGAATTTTGACTAATGACCTGACGAATACGTTCTCGCATCTTTATTCACATTTGCGTGCTGCGCAATTTATTATGCAGTGCTTTCCTTAGTGACAATAGCGAAAAGCTATGCAAATTGGAGGATTTGTCCATTAGTTAAAAGGGGATTTCTTCTCATACGTCAGGGCACGTGATGATTTCGAGACGTTTAATAATCACTGATAACCTCCCATTGTAAATTGAAACAGAACGCCTTGTGTCAAATTTGATCTTATGTAACCATGCCCTACTACATACGTGTAGTTATATCATTTTCAACCTAAAGCCGCTCGGGTTTCATAATATGCGCGTCAACACTTGCAACAAGCGTTGCGCATCCGTCAAAATCGCTCCCAGGGCGATTTTGTCGGCCGAAAGCAACGCACAAGCGTTTTGTTAATGGAGTCGATTGTCGTGTCCGTGGAAGTGAAACGCATGGACGCATCATGTACGCACTTAAGAAACGCATACACGTACATTGTATATGAAAAGGCGCCTTAAGTTGGTGCATAACGTCGGTGCATTGAAGAAATCGAATGTGTCTGTACCCCCAACCCCTAACTTAGGCTTGTAGTTGCTCATGTTACGATATTTCCACCAGCTCAATCGAATAGTTGTTCTCTAACCACTTTATATTTTTCTCTGAATCCTTTTCGAATCGTTAAGTTTTATGGTACCGTAAAAACGATTAACACAATAATGGATATGCCTCCAGAAGCGGCCCTGAACACGTGCTGCATAACATTACCATAAATATTGTACAGTCCAATCAATCTTCAAGACAGGAAACAAGTTTCATTGACGCTTTTCTTTATTTTATTTATGCATTAAACGCACAGTGAAAACTTTTCTCTTTAAGAGGTGAATCCATATCTATTAATACTATACTGAATGAACCCCTGCAGAAAAATATCAATTTTTCACAATAAGCCAACCCTCTTTTCCCCCAACGATGAACAATAAGGGCATGTCTTCCGGTTTTATTAATAAAAATTCAAACCCTGCATATGTTCTCTGTAGCGAGTTACATCTATATCGTTTAAAGTCAGTTCCAAGGTTCCAAGACGCATCACTACAAAGACCTGCCCATTCTACATGTACTCTGTGAAATGTGATAATAGGTTGCACGCTCTGCGAATAATTAGTTAACTTAAGAAAACTTCCGGCTTTCCTATACCTGAAGCCACACCCAGTCTGTGTTCGAGTATGTTACTCCCGATTCTCGTTAGTGCAGGAAAATGAAGCCCATCAGCCTTTTGCAAAGTAAATTTGAATAAAATCTGGTACACTGCATTATGTGATTGCACATAAACGTAAAATGAATTACCAAACTAAAGACGCTGTTGCTATACCACGTGATTCGGGGCTATGGACGTACATAAAAACTCTGGACTCACAATGCCCCGGCAATTCCCGCCTTTGTCCTCCGTGGCGTCTATAAAAGCGAGCCAACCCGAGCATTTGTATTCGGCTCGGGAAAATGGCCGCTTGTTGGCTTCTATTTCATACAAGGGCGTTGCAAGTCCGGGTTTTTTTTATATGCACCCGTGTTCGGGGCAAGCTTTTGCATAGCGACCATAATCTCTGGAATGGACTGGTTCCTTTGTGCCCTTCTTAGGGCTCAAAGCAAACGCTTGCCCCAAATCACGAGGTACTGCAACAGTTTTTTAATATCGAGAATTCAAATGTTTAGGTTCACGTGAATTTAAAGAATTAAGTGTACCATATTTTATTCAAATTTAACTCGCAAAAGTTTAATTATGAACGACGTTCCCGTGTATTCCTAGCTCTTTGACTTCCCCTAAATGTGATCGCACGTTACTTCAAAACTCGGCTGGTCTTGTTCCCTGACCCATGTGTTGTCAAGTAACTTTGTCAAGGCATTATTGTGCAAGCACCCCACATTCAAATCACAAGAGTTTTGTAACTTTGGTCCACCAGCGTTCGTTGGCAAGATGTGCAAAAATCAAACTTGTCACAAGCAGGGATTAAAAAATCCTTGTCATACAGCAATGAGATGAAACTTGAAGGATTTTACATCCTGTCTGGGTACATGACAATGTGTTGACCTTAAAAAGAAATCACATACATAGTTAGAGCCTTATACGTACTGGACCGTCCGGTTTTAACAACGTGGAATGAATTGACAGATATTAAAAGCTTGTTGTAAAGTTCCCAAGTTTGGTTTAACACAAAGTCATCGAATGTCAAGTTACCATACTCTTCTGGAAAGTGTTCATTGAGAAATATAACCACTGACAAGACAAGCAGACGAAAAACATAGTGTTATGTAAAAATCTATGAACAAACTGTCAACATGCAATTTGTATTAAAGAATAGTCTGGCGAGGTGTGGTAAGAAGCTGAAATTCTGAAATGCAAAACGAGTCCCAGCTATCAAATAATAGCAGGGTACCAGTCAGTAACTCCTTAATCCTAAAAGAGCCCGGTTTGTTTTGGAACCAGCCCACAGCTTGGGAGGGATGGATGCCAATGACTGATTTCCCAAGAGCTTGGGTGCCCAAGCTCGATCTTTTCAATCTTGACACACAAGTAAAGACCCTCATCTGTACAAATGTGAAATTTCAACTCAATCAGGCTTATGGTTTTGTTGATAATGGTTATTTGAAGGCCACACGTGAGTCAGCCTGTGTTCATCAAGCATGTCAATGGAAAGGTATGCACTTTTGGCTGACCTGTCGTGGAAAATGGATGCTGCGTGAGAACAGCTTATCCATTTCTACAAAACAGGTGTCAACATGACCGCAACATATGCATAGCTGAAAAAACTCCTGGAGACAGGACATGTGAAAAAAAATACAATGCAATAATACGGGACAATGTTGAGGGGTGGGTGGGTTCTCCTCGGCCACCTCCATCCCTGGCTCTTTTAGGGTTAAGCTGAACTGTTCACTAAACACCAGCTTGTAAAAACAACGGTAGCAGTTGTGTTTAACAGAGGGTTGGAAGCTCAGAACCTGGGACACAGTTTGGAAAAAGTCTCTGCAGGTATACAGTGTAGATTTATTTCAAAAGGTGAAATCTCTGCCGTTGTTATGAATGGGAGCAGTAAAACTTTCAAGTTTGGTTGCTTGTGGTTATCAATTCTACCTAGGAAAAACAAAATCCATGCTAGTGCAGTAAATTTGTTCTTGCAGACGGGAAAGATGTTTGTTTGAAGGGGTGGGGGTGGAAGGGGCGTGTTTCTTCTTACAAGGAGTGGAGAATTACTCAGAATGGAGTAAGGAAGATTGCAGTATCAGGTACTGCTCGCTGCTTGGTCTTTGTGAAATTTCTCTACCTGAAAATACAGAAATGAAAGGAAGAATTCAGCAAACTGAAAAAAATTGACATGCAAGACAGCGAGCTGCTATCTTCTATTCCCTCTGCTCTCTTTATGTTTCTGTTTGGCCCATGGAAAGTTTGGCATTTTCACATAGATACTAGTTCTGCTAAATACCCTCTAGAACACCACTGTAATTAGTTTCCTTGGTTTACTGCAGTTGGTTAATGGTGTGTGTTGATTTACATGCACAAGAGACCTACAGGTACATGTATGCAATGAACCCATATATCAATACCTGCAGTTCTTTGTTTGAAGTCAATTCCATTTACATGTACTTCCATCTCAGCATTTCCAGATTAACCCCATGATACAGACATATGTAGAAAAGTTTCAGTCACACAACTGATAACACGGTCCAATATTCTTAGAACTTACAATTTTCTTAATGTGAACGACAGCGCTCTCTTTTCCTTGGCAGTTTTCAGTGCCGTAAGGTGGCAGGACCTTCACGTCGTCATTTACAACGATGACTGCACCTTGCCATTTGCACGGGAGTCTACAAAAGTCAACCAAGAGTGGAGACTATCATATGTAAGTTTAAAACTGGTTGGCAAGCATACAGCCCCATAGTGATGAATTGCTTTCTCTATAAGTAATATTAATCTAAAAGCAAAAGTATATACCAACAGCAACCAACAAATATTGATGCATATGCCAGAAATGAGATTATCATCTGACATGTCTGAAAAAACAAAATGCTTTGGAATCTCCACAATCCACTTATACTTCTTAACTAAGCAGGTTCATCTCTTGTTCATTCCACTTTTTGAAAAGGTTTTGTATATATGGAGTTTCAAAAAGATTATTGGTTTGAGAGGGTTTGGGCCTTTCGATGAACTGAATGGGAAAATGTAATTAAATAATCAGCATGTAGATTGATTACTTGAGTGAGTGAATTCTACCTGATGGCTAACAAGGATGGTCAGATCTTGCACATGTGACCTAGCTTGGTACTCACGTTTTATTGATAGTGTGGAATAAATTTTGTGCTTCAGTAGTGATACCGTCTTGTAGTAATCTGAAATGCATCTGTTTGGCATTGATGGCTTCTTCAGCTCTCTTGTTGAGCTGAAACAAAGGGAACAGGCAATCAAAAGACAAACTTTCTGATGCTGATGATTTACCTTTTGCAAGAATGTCTGTTCACTTTGAGACATCATTTTGTGTAATGTCAGGCCGAAGTTCAAAGTTTTTCATTTGATTAAAACAGTAAACATTTCAAACTGATTAAGAAGGTCAACAGCAGAGATAGGGACAGTCTCCCATCTAACCATCTGCCCACCTCTTTGGTAAAAGAAGATTTTGCTCACCAAAAATCACAAACCACCACTTTTTTAACGTTAATCTTTAACGGGGATGACCCAACTGCCATATTTCCTTCTAAAACACCGATCATAATGGATATGCATGTACATGTATGGGCTCTAATTCACAGGGACTGAACAGGTGGTTTGTAACCTTTGCTTGGAATGGACAGGAATGTAAGCCCCCCTCCCCCTAAAGTCTCCGGTCTCTGGTCAGCGTGTGCGTTGCTGTTGACCTGCGCGCCGACAAAATGAATATTAAATATTCAAATATAGTTTTTTATTAAACGATGTCCAAAAGCTGCCAAACTTGCTTGACTGGAATCCTGCTGCTGTGTAATTTTAACGTGTGTTTGATGGGGTACAGTTGAGTGACATGTACAGTAAAGGAGTCCCTCTAGTTCCCCATACATTTAGTCAGGCACTCTTTGTCAGATGATGTCCTTTCTGTATTATATGCTTACATCTGGGAACCAGACAAACAAGGTGGTCCTACATCCTGCGTACATGAACAAGTTGAAACTGCTTTGAAACAGCAAAAGTGCAGGGGTCAGTCTATTTTAGAGTTGGTACCGTCTGGCATTTCGTGTGCATGCAGTCGCAATGGACATGGCGCTTTATACGTACATCACTTCCAGAAAAAAAAAGCAAGGAAGGGGGGGAAAGCCGCATCACTGCACCACTTTTGGAGCCAGTTCCTGACCAGGAACCAGGTACTTTTTTGGGGCCTAATGCATCCTTGATGAGACCCTCGACAGGGATAAAGCCAAGAACTTACTGCACCTCCAACATTAATCCTAACACAGCACAGTGCATCAGGTGCAAAAGTCTGATGCACTTTCATTCACTTGGTAATTAACAGCAGCCAAACAAAACTGGCTATGTTGAGACATTGGGAGCTAGTCCCATTGAACAAAACAATGCCACTGTTGGATCTTGTGGTGGCTGGCAATCACAGACTCCCAGGCTATTTTGGCCTTGGGGAGAGTTGACCTGATGGATCTTGTTACATTAGGCAGGCAAGCCACTTTGACAAATGATGCCGACTGATGTGTCTGGTGGAGTTCCGAGCCAAAGTACCCAGGAGGGTTAGGGTTAAGATACAAATACTGGCTCACAGTCACTGCCAGCAGCCACACAAAGCTGCCAACTCCTGCCTCAGATGGTTGATCTCAGCCGCTTACACTGCTCTAACAATGTCAACCAACCTTTTGGATGTTGAGCTTACACTGCTCTAACAATGTCAACCTACCTTTTGGATGTTGAGCTTACACTGCTCTAACAATGTCAACCTACCTTTTGGATGTTGAGCTTACACTGCTCTAACAATGTCAACCAACCTTTTGGATGTTGAGCTTACACTGCTCTAACAATGTCAACCTACCTTTTGGATGTTGAGCTTACACTGCTCTAACAATGTCAACCAACCTTTTGGATGTTGAGCTTACACTGCTCTAACAATGTCAACCAACCTTTTGGATGTTGAGTCTCGGCAACCTTGGTGGTGGCTCCGAGGCAACTTTCTCTACCTGTGGGTCTTTGGCAGCATTAAGGTTGACGATGCGTATATCATGTGTGTTCTTCCTCTCGCCATTTACTGATGGCATTTCTGGGACATATAGTTAAGGACTATGAACTGAATGATTTTTACAATCTTAAATGAACATACCATCCGCATATCAGTGGAGAGCGTGCAAAGGTAACCTCCTTCTACTATAAATTGTAATTTCATCTTGTCCTAGTTTAAACTGAATTAAATATGCATACAAAAGGGTAGCCTTGTTAAGGCGTTTATCATTCGTCGCAGCGCACGGCAGCGCACACCGCCGCTCAAAATCAAGGCGAAGAGTGCTGGGGGTGACACTGACCAATCACAGGGCTCCTCATTATTTATGTCCAAATTGAAGGAAGACAAGCAACGGCCGTTGGGTACCACAGCCAGTGCACATGAGCGCGCTGTCGTACATGACCCCTTCCTGTTGAGCAGCTTTGACTTGGGCCTAGGAATTAGCCAATAATTGTTCAGGTTGGCCTAACAATTTTTCAAAGATCTCCAAAGATTTTTTAAAATTCTTTGATAAAAAAACTCCGTCAGAAATTGTGGGCCTCCAGTCCTATCGCAAAATGCATGCATTTAATGGAGCATATTCAGGGCCTTCTCAGACTCGGGCGCTAGCACACAGCTGCCTAGGCTAGGGCCCGGATCTCACTGACAGTGACACTAAACGTAAGTTTGAAACGAAATATCTTCTTAACTTCGCCAAAAAAAGGATACTGAGCACCAGGAACTTGCTGACAGGGTCGTATGCCATCACTTCTCCGGAAATTCTCTCCTCAAAACATGTCTTACAGGATACAAAATTCCCGACTTTGAACAGTCCTTCACCGAAACTGTTAGTCGCCATCTTGTTCGTTTACTACCGTATGCGCATGCGTCTCTAGCTCTGCTGATTGTTCACTTGAATCAAAAGAGGGCGCTATTTACCACGATTGGAAAGTGAAAAGAGCACGTACCAGAGGTTTGTCGCGCACAGTCCATGTCCAACGAAAGGTGACAGTGACCCTAAATCATCTCCAGTGAAACGGTATCCCTTATTATGGAGAGGACTCATATCGTGAAAATAGGCCTAAATCTAACGAACCTTCTGAAAAAAGACCTGAAACTAAAGACTGGCACCCGGAGCTTTAATCATTCTCATCATCAGACAAGGACACAAGATCCTGTTTGTCGGGGCGAGTAAGAATATAAATAATCAAAATAAAAAGTATCCAGGAGGAAACCGGGGGGGGGGGATCTTCGTAAATCGATCCGGTTCTCATCCGCTATTTTCATCTAGGATGAAAACGAATTGTCATCTTGGAATGAAACTGTTCTTGTCATCTCTGTTTCACAGATCTGCCAAAGTCGTTGGAAAGCTGAACGCTCGGGGCGTATCGTAGTTTAATGCACGGGTCGTCACGCTACGGTCGTGATTCTAGGCTAGTCTACCGTGACGCAGTTCCGATGAAACTGAACTTCAGCCAATAATGCCAACTCGTAACTGTCATGAAGACAGACAGGTCAAGCCAACCGAGTACCAACTTCAAAGGGTAAATTTTCCATGGTAACGTGTGAGATTTGATTTCTGTCATACAAACCACGGATAAAGTCATAAAGTACAATGCGCTGTGTTTATGGAAACAGGTCAACTCGTATTCGAGTCAAGTCGCCGTAAAATCAGATTAAATTTAAATAAAAAACAAGATTTATGCTGAGTAAATTAAATAAGTGAAATTCTAGGGCTGATTAAGTTTCGAAGCTGTGATTTTGTTGCCTTATTGATTCTCTTTTGTGCAAAGGTTACCGAGAGTATGAAGAGACAGGACTGTTTATAAAATTAATTCCGTGTTTAGGACTTGAACATTTGCAGATGAGCTTAAAGGGGATTATCTTTTTACTCAAATGTTGATTTTACTTGTTCTCTGTTATATAATTTGTTATAATCCAGTTATTACTTCAATCTTTATCTTACCAACGCACATGTAGGGCTGGATAGCTCAGATGGTAGGGCATCGGTACAATATTCCGGAGGTCGCAGGTTCAAATCCCGCTGCAGTCAATTTCTGTGTTCATCTTTTTAATCATTTACCTAGTCAGTTTCCCCATTTACATGTAGTTTGTTTCAAGATCTGTGTTCAAAAAGCTGCATTCTCCCTGAACGGTCCCTGTTCTCCAGGCGTAATCCCGGGCTATATGGTGGTTACATGGCTTCTGACTAGCGCCCTCGAACAAAGATTAATGGACAAATGGGAAGAGCCACCAACGCAGGGCTGGACAACTCAGTTGGTAGAGCACCGGTCCGGAAGTCGACGGTTCAGCTCCCGCTGCAGTCAATTTCTTTGTTCATCTTTATAATCATTTCCACGCACCTAGTCAGTTTCCCTATATAGCTTGTTTCAAGATTTCTCTTAATTCTTAAGATTTGTAGTTGGTGTAATGAGTCTTTAAAACTCATTGTAAAACAGACATAATTCCAGTAAGGCATAATACTATGAGTGATGGTTCTCAAATTAAAAACACGGAGTCTAGTGACGACAGACGCGTTACCAGTGTGACGTTATACGTCACTGCGCATGAGTGACACCAATGATAATGATAACCAACCTATTTGTTGTTGCTGCAAAAGACCTGAGTTTTTCCCCAATAAGGGACGTGTCATGTTTGGAACTATTTTGTTATTTTATGATATTAACGAATCTCTGGGTCAAGAGTATGAAATATGAGATCAATGTGAAGCCAAGTGGAACAGGACGTGACACGCAGAGGACTAAAGGTTCAGATACACCTGGTCAGTGAACTCAGCAAATCACACCGCAAATCGATTTCGAAATGATGAGCAAAATCAAAAAGAAAGAAGGAAAAAATACAAGGGAGAGACGTGTTAGTGAAGGAAATCTAAGCAATAATTCTTTGGAGCGTTTACTTGGACTTGGTAATCTAAAAAAAATGTAAGAGGCGAGATGGGAATGAGTTTCGTTAAACTTCTTTTTAAGTTCAAACACATTTTAAGGATTTTTCACGAATACATCAATTTAAATCAAGAAGCAGTTAAGCAGAAATTCGTTAGGGCGGGAAATTGATACACATTTTGAAGGCTGCCATCCAATGAAGTTCCTTTTATCCCAAAAAATATTCAAGGGAACAATTGTACTCCTTCGACCAGGACAAAAACTTGCAAAATGCACCTGTCTGATGATCAGGAATCTTAAAAGCTGACCTTTAGGTCACTGCGCAATCGCGTGGAGAGAGAAAGTAAAGAATTACTGGATGAAATCGTAGCTTTTATTGTGTCTCACTTGGGGTTCTGGCTACCTCCTGGGTGGGTCTGAAAGCGGTCGTATATTCACCTTCTACAGGTGGGCCTTGAAAGGCAATGCTGGGTGGCTTGGTACAGAGGTGACCCACGAGGGAGTTCTGCCGGGAAGACAGAGACATCAAAGCCGGGCCGCCGAGCCGGAATGCCCGTCTGGGGTCCCAAGGGGTGACGTTACGACACGGTAATTAGAGGTGAGTTCGTTATGGGGCAATGAGAACGACAAGCTCTACGTATTAATGACATGTCGACGCCCTCACAGTGCTCAACTCGCTGCCATTGAAAAAGGGAGAGGGATTGATTTATTGTGGGGAAGTCATTTATTTGTGTTTGCCTTCAAGACGAAAATTTCTGGCGTGCCGAGTGACATATCTACAGTTCCGTGCACAGTGGAAAACACAGTCTTTCACAATAGTCAAGAATAAAAGCACTGTAAAAAGCGAGGACATCTGTCTCAAGGTGAAAATAAAGGTCATGCTCTTCATTTATCAAGGTTCTCACCCCAAGTGGGACGCAATGCTGTAAATATTAATATGGAAAATAACATAAAATCAGGTGGCATAGTGACTGAACGGTGGCAGAACACCTGCCTGAATTAGTCAAAGTTTTTGTTGAGTTACTGAATGCCTCTCTGTAACGCTGGAGTAACTTTGTTTTCCAAAATGTCATCAATGCCTGCAATAGCAATTCTCTCCTCCCCTTGGCCTGTTTCTCACCTGTGGTCCCCGGCAAATAGATGGCGCATTGTTCCTGATTAACCCACCGTGAAGTGACTCCTTCACCTACCTAGGGCCACCAGGGAGAGCTGGGGACCTCTCAGAGATCGGACTTCCTCGGGGCAAGGATCGAGATGGAGTACCCATCGGACCAAGATCTGACATTTTGGGGGATCCTCTGCCCTGTCATCAGGTCGACTGCTTCACCGCGTGGTGATTTGACCCCAGGTAAGACTGCTGGAAACAACTTCATTTACCTGCCAACTTTAACTTTTTGGCAGGGTGCTTATTGAGTTCGTAAGCAGATAAAATGTGCTTAACCTGGAGAGTTTTGCTAAGCTATTAAACCAAGGTCCAGGGGGTAGTTCCTGATCAGCCGGCTGACTGTCTTAGCAATTTTAGCCAGTAGCTCATGAACCACAGCTCTGACTGCTGACAGCGTTTTAAGTTAAAACACAAGGTCTGCTCGTGCCCGGACAATTGAAACAATAGATTAGGATCTGAGCATTTTCAATGGCTTCTGTGCATAAGGTGTATTAATTAGGCAGTGAACTTGGAACGATGGAGATATCAGAATGTGTCTCAGAAAAATGCATTGCGGCTGCCCCTTTAGGCCATGTGCGCAGGGGCATGACGAACAACATGTGAAATAAAATTATAAAGAAAAAAAGCTTGCTTCCTCAAATTGTCACTTGTCCCACGTGGCCAGTCTCACGTGGATGCTGCCCCCTGTGACACCTCCAATCTCGGTCACGTGGCATTTGTCTGACCCAGTTTCATCACACAGACGCGACGCGGAGGAAGTCAACAGCCGTCTAGTGGCGGGAACCGGGAAATTAAACCGCGCCATTTCTGCCGTCTGCTCGCGATTATTGTGCACGTAAAATAGGGCAGTGATGCGACAAAAACACAGCTAACGGCCTGTTCTTAAAAAACGGACAGAAGAAATTGTCTCGGTGTTCCAAGGGGATGTAACTTGCGGACGCAATGGTCAAATTCGACTTTTCCTTTATTAAGCAGGTTTAGGTAGTTTATTCCTAGGCCGTGTCATATTTCAAAGGTTTGCGGGATGATGATGTAGTGGCTGCGGATGTGACATAGCTTTGGGCAATTTCTGGAATCAACAGACGGATGGTGTTGATTTTACACATTAGGCCTAGGCTATTTTAGTAATGGAGGTTTCTCCCTGGAATTTTTACATTTTATTTGGCCACAAACAGACGTGAGTGTACAAATCCCGAAGAACTGAGTGAAAAAAGTCCAGTGTTAGAGTGTAACCCTTTTGAGCTGAAGGGGGTGGCAAGTCTGTCTTATTTAGGCGAAAAGAAAAAAGATTACTCATGAAAATATCCGGGAAAGTTTAGCTCCATGTAAATTTTCCCCTCCCTGGATGGTCGCTGTGGTTTACCTCAATTTCCCGGGCCGAAACCCCGCCCCCTTCCCTTGACCCATGAGAACAAAATAATGTCATGGCTGTGACTAAAAAGAAATATACCTCGCGGCACTTGTCACGGAGAGATTATCAAAAAGGCGGGAAACAACATTGGAAAACAATCCAAGAATTATCGTCGAGAAACCCCATGTGAACTGATGTTCACCTGTCCCCACCCTAGTGTCACCTGTAGAGCGCCCTTTAGTCTGTGTCCCCATTATGATTCCACAAGTCGTATGATCCGCCGAGTCCAGTCGGCAGGCTCGTCAGGTTTGTTTTTGTCCGTCAACACACCCTTTATTTCAGGTTTCATCTGGAGTCTGTTGCACTTTTATCATGACAAGAGATAGCTGTACACAAACAGTGCTTTCTGGGGGCGTCATTATAGCTAGGATTGACCAATAACCTAAAATGAACTAATTGCAGGCCTATTTATATTCGGGCAGAGTTGGTTGCTTTATGTGTTGTTAAATAGCTGAGCTTCTCAAAAGAGGTAACAATATTAACGAACGGGTAGCAATGTTGAACTTGCTTGAGCGTCATACTGGTGTTACGATTCGATAATGACTGTACATACTGACACTTTGGTATCTTGTTCAGAGGAAGTATACGGCGGTCATAGAACATTTTTGGCTCCATTGAAACGAAGAGAGTTGATGGCTTCATGGGTATGAAGTTGCGAGCAGATATTACATTCAAGAAAAGTCTACAACTTTGGCAAATATACCCTGAGAGAACTAATTATTTTGAAGAAACACTCGCTCACAATTTACTTGCTCTCTGCACTGTTCTCTTCACGTGATATTTTCTGGAGTCGGACAAAGTTGACGCTTGAAAGAAGGGGGGGGTGTTCAGACTTAGGTTTGGAGGAGCGTGGGTAAGGTCAAAAATAGAGGGGCAAAATAAGGCACTCAGGGGACATTGCCTGTGAGCGCATTTTCTGTGTCAGGAGGTCGACTCTGTGCAAGGCAATTTTGCTTGTCTTCCCTCCTCCCTGTAGACTTGCCAAGTCCTTGACAATAACAAGTCAGGTCATAGGTTCCAAACAGAAATGCAGTGGCAGTGGTTACGATACCCCCCCTCCCTGATACTCCTAAAGATGCGTTTTGTTTGCACTGATGCACAGGTCAGATGTGTTTTCTGTCCTGAAAGTAGTGTAGTCTTCATTCAAAGCGGCCATTTTGCATTACATCACTTTTTTCCAATTGGTATCTCATATTAATCAAGGCTTGTTTCCTATACTAATGTTATGTACAATCCATATCACGGAAATGATGAAGTTGAAGTTACTGATGTGACCAGCAATAACTTATCGCGCACTCTGCAGTTTAGATGTTCTTTTCTTTGTTTAAATCCTATCCCAAGGATGGTTAAGATCATCATTAAGATTGTAGCAATGAGGACTTTTAGGGTTAGTTTTGTGTTTGTTTTTCCAGTAAACACACTTTACCAAGTCTCCCTCACGTCCCTGATGCAGACCATTAGAACACTTCTTAAATTTTCAACTAGGTTAACATAGCCAATCCCCAGTTTACGCTCCTTTAATCTCCTCCACTCCCGATCCCTGAGCATCCTCCGAAAATACTCGGACGTTTACAGCTCCGGTCCTAATGATTACGGTCGCACAGACGTAGTTAGTCATCGCATCCGCACTTTGAAAGCTGGTGACGCCCCCCCCCCCCCGCGTCAGCATGCATTTTGTGCTTCATCTACAGTAAGAGCTGAAATCGTAAACAAATTGACACTCACAGATTCACATCTTAAATATGACCCATTTCATGTCCACCAAAAGACCGATTGCGTCAGTTAAATCACGTGACTTATAGTAAGTATCATCCCCAAAGCGACATGTGTTTTGAGTGATGTTTACAAACAATACAGCCAAGTTACGGTACAGTACCCAGCACATTAGTAGAGTACTGTGATTGGAAAATGATACTTATGAAACACTTTGCTTTTGGTGGACGCCTTGTTTGATGATATTTTAATATCCACTTTAGGTCACGTGACTTCCGGGCGCAATCGGTCTAATGGTGCCCTGGCCCTATTGGCATTCGTTATTGTCCACCGGTAAAGTAGGAGATGACAAGGTAGGCCTATGAATCGGAAGAAAGAGAATGCCAGTACACTTTGGGAGTTCTTCCAGTAAAAACGCGTGCACTTTTCCCAGATCGATCATTTTGCATTTTAAAAAAAGTGCGAATTCCAAGACTGAAAGTCCAGAAGACCGCCTAAAAGGTGATAACAGCATGTCTGGAACGTATTAGGCGCGGGCGAAAGGCCTCCTCACCCCCATGGATCATCAGTGATAAGACCCAAGGCCTGCAGGTGCTGTCCGTTGTTAACTGGATGCACTGGATTTTAGGCTTAGATGATTCGGGATGTGCATCAATCATTATGAGATTTAGGATTTTGTGTCATTTGAAGTAGTGTTTTTCCGTAAGTCTTTGGTTTTTAAGAGGAGATGGAAATGTCAAGGTACAGAGGTTGTACTTGATCGCACTCAACACCTCCGATTCCAAAATGGCGCTTACCAGTCATTCGTCGTGGTAATGTGAGATTATGTCGGGTTATGAACTTGCTCGCTCATTCGCACTTTCTTTTCCGCTACCTTTTCAGTGACGTCATCTCTAGAATAGATAAGTATTCGAAAAAAACACATCTAAGCGTTTTGTGCCAAACTTGAGTCGTCAAAAGCTGAGATTAGCTGAAGTCAGTTTTCAAGAGTTTTCTACCTTGAGTTTTTTTTCTGCGGTGGCGTGAAAAGGCATTTTGCTGGGCGTTATTGGTGTAGATTTAGCGGTAATGAAACACGGCATATGTTTCCCGCCCAGCGGTGTGTATAGTTACCCCTTCACCATTCGTCTTCATTAAGGTCTCCAGACATACACGCTGAGCATGAGTTCGTTTAATACTGGTGTAAATTTAGTCTGGAAGCCTGGCCGCTAGTTTAGGGTGCTTAATATGATTTGTCAGGCCAATCGACGCAAACTTCTTGTTTGGGTAATTTCAGTTTCAAGCTGTGAGCGTTGCGAAAATGGCAGGCCATTATCAGAACGAATCAGTACCTGCAACTTCCAGTTAAGAAAAAAACTGGATATCATGCTCTTAACTGTGTTCTGAATTTATACAGGGCCTAAAACTTCCTTATTGCTGCATTGTAGTTACAGCGCAAACTGTGATGAATTATCTCTTCATCAGCTCACAGTTCTATACTGAAACAAAAACAGGTTTTAAGTTCAGTGCTCAGGTACGAGCCTCGAGCTGGACCAAGAGAGGGCGCTATTTTCTTAGCAACGGAGGCTCCTTTGGTCAGAACTGAACTTCGCCAGTTCACGAATGACTAGCAAACGCACGCATCACGGTCGCATCGCTAGCAACAAATTGAACACTCCTGACCAACTCAGCTCCTTTCAACCATGGGGGGGGGGTGCTTCTTCTCGCAGCGGATATCCGGCAAAGCAATGTCTCTAGGGTCCGTGGACTTGCAAACCTATACGTTGTCAGCGCACTGATCCCACTTGAAACCGTCAAGATGGGCCTGGATACGATGAAAGCAGCGTTAATTAAGCAAGTCCATGTCAAAACACTTGTACACCATAATTCAGGGGAGAGGGATTTTCAAAAATCAGGTGGTTCCCTTCTTCAGCGAGACTCTTGTCAGTGTAATCACAGAAGTAGAAACCTCAATGACTCTACCTCCAGGACATAACGAACATTACATTGCCTCGACTAAGCAAATTAACAGTGTGACATTACCTCCTCGGCCTCGGCTGAGCAAATTAACAGTATGATTATTGCCTCCTCGGCTAAGCAAATTAACAGTGTGACATTGCCTCCTCGGCTAAGCCCATAAACAGTGTGACATTGCCTCCTCGGCTAAGCCCATAAACAGTGTGACATTGCCTCCTCGGCTAAGCAAATTAACATTGTGACATTTGTCTCTTCGGCTAAACAAATTAACAGTGTGATTATTGCCTCCCCGGCTAAGCAAATTAACAGTGTGACATTTAATTAATTTTGGATATTTTGCCCCCCTTGGGAAAAGTGTTAATTTGCCTCTTCGGCTTAGCAAATTAACAGTGGGACACTGCCGTATTGGCTGTGCTCATTTTTAGTGTGATATTGCCTCCTCGGCTAAGCCTCTCAACAGTCTGATATTGCCTCCTCGGCTAAGCAAATTGACAGTTTGATATTGCCTTCTCGACTAAGCCAATTAGCAGTGTGGCATTGCCTCCTCGGCTAAGCCTATTAACGGTCAGATGTTGTCTCCTCGGCTAAGCGTATTAACAGTCTGATGTTGCCTTCTCCGCTAAGCCTATTAACAGTGTGACATTGCCGCCTTGCCAAATCCGATTAACAGTGTAACAATCATTGCTACAACCCTCTGAAGTAAGTTGCCTCTTGCAATAACCCTTTCCCTCCTTTCTCGTTCTCAAACCTGCAAACCATAACCGTAATAATACAGGCCTGTTCATTTTCCTCTAAATAAGTCGCTCAGTTTTCACTCTCTCCGTCTATTTGAAAGCATTCAGAATTCATCTCTTCGGGACCTGATTTAACTTCAGATCATCTTTTGTAAAGGATCTGCCGTGCTAGATCTACCGGGAGGGTTTTGAAACATGAAACCTGTTTCATGAAACTGTTTCAGAAATAAACCCCACCCGAGTATAAGGCTGTCCTTGGAAAGTAGACCATCTTGTAAGCTTATTCCGAGGGCTTACACACCATGCTGTGGATTCAATATGACATTTCGCCAAAACAATGTCTCCTCCGATTCCGCCTCCTTAAGTTCAATCCCTGAAGTGTGTCAAAGTCATAACCATTAGGCCACCGTAATACCCAGACCAAGAACTCGAAATTACTGTCAGAAAAAAACTAGCAATAAATGAGCAACAACTGTGCCGATGACAGATGTGTTAGATAAGGGGGTATAAGAGAGAGCTTCTTTCAATTCTTATCCATTTTTTCCCTATGACTTCGATTACCGCGGCACCGATCGCCCTTGAACCTCGCCTGGGCAAAACGACGCTACCAGCCCGACGGAATCTGCTAAATTCATCCCCCTTGGTACTAAATCCGCGTCAGCTGCCAGCGGCGGTGTAATTGCGGTGCGCCGGGGGCGAGCAAGGCGTCCGTTGGGAATTGCCAACCTCCACAACCCTTCATCAGCCTGGGAGTAGTGAAGATTCTCCCCGTTAGATGGGGTTACCTACCCGCAGTTCCATGCTTACTTGTCGAATCGGCAAAGAGACGACGCCAAAGTTACTACGTAGCTGTTGGTATTTGTGAAATTACAACGTTGGGCTGGTAAAGTAGCAACAAAATTAAAATCAAAACTTGTCTACCAAGCTTTCTTATTCAAGTATAAACGCCGTTAATTAGTCTGTGGGAAGCCCCGTCAACTGCATGCAGGGTTGAACACAGCTTGCGAATGGACGCACCGCATTATGAACAAAAGTCTCACCGTGTGACATCAGACGACGCTCCTTTTCCGTTTCTGATCACTTCCGGCCGAAATTTGTCTGGGTTTTTGTGAAGCATCGCTAACTTCACCAGTTTTGATGAATAATTTCCGATGTTGTATCTTTTTTGGCCACGGCTCAGCGACCGCCCTTGGCCTTACGGCCCGCACCGTCAATCAACTCCAAGTCATTGACCGAGATTTTTTTCCTGAGCTCCCTTTTTCATGAAATATATCCAGTCACAGAGCCTTGTGACATTAAAAAATGGTATGAGGTTTTAAACACCGTTGAACCTGCCAGAAGTAAAACGCATTAAATTTGCAATGTGTAGACCAAATTATCTAAAATTCATTTTCGTTTTCAAAATAAAGTCGCAGTGCAAAAATCGTTCAAACAATTATTTGGAATTCAGCGAATGAGTTCAGAGGGCCGCGAGTGTGTTTTACATATCTACTTGAAGATAGTTTGTGCGGTTTTTCAAAACACAAAACTAAGATTTATCTTCCACGTCTGCGGAAATACGATGCCTTACCACGTTGATCCTCCATGTGCTCACATATCAATCCAAGTAGAAAAAGTCTTTGATCGAAAAATAAGACGGTAACAGAATAACATTGTTTTAATAATGAATGTACCCATTTAAGAAATAGCGCCATCTAGCGGAGTCACAGTGACCCGTTACTTTCCCTTGTTATGTAGTGTACAGTCCCAATAAAAACGTATTTATTTAGACTACCATATTATATTTGGCATTGATCACCAATGGATTGTCCATTGCCCTACATGTATCGACAGTAAATCATAAATGTCCTGCTGTTATTCCCTTATTACCGGGTATTATATTCGAACTACTGCCGCGACCAAATTTATGAATTGTTATCATACACGGGCCAAACTGATTCAACAACGTCTCTGAATAAAAAATATGTCATTTATCATCATACTCTACGAGGCATTTCCTCAACCCAGCTCCCAGCTCTGGAAACAGACTACAGCCCGGACCCAGGATGACATTCATTATTGTGTATTATTCTCTGTCAAGTCTACCGGGGAGTCCTTGCCAAAACACCGTCAGAGCGCGGTAGACCGCAAACTCCAACCCGTAGAGAGCGTCGTTCTCCCGGTGTCACCATCAGCGCATCTCCGGTGACGGTCTGTTTGCATACACAAATCCCGCTAATGAACTTTGTGGAAATAAACGCCGTGCATCCTGTGAAAACAAGCAGATCTCTCGCTTCTCTAACTCCTTTTGGCTCCCTCGCGTTGCTCCGTCAGCCTTGTGTTCCGTGAGTTTCAGCCCTGTGAGTGGAAACCTATACAGCACAATGACATATGTAGGACAGTGTTTGGATCGGGTGGTAATTTATGAGACAGTATCTAAGAATGTGTGCCTGTATTGCCTGTCAAACCCGAGGATAACCTAACAATGATAACAAGTAATATTATTTTGGTTTTTATGGCCGTGGCGAATGTCCAAAAATGGTCTCGACCAAACCGAGACCACACCAGGAGAAAACAATTAGGTTTGACTTTCTGGGGTGTCACTGACCTTGAGTCAGTTCAAATCATGACTGTTATGGAAGGGATGATTGCATTCGCTGAATCGACTGTGAGCTATTATTCGCTTTATTCTCAGAGCTTTGAACTACGACAGCTGATAGTTATGGCTTGTAAAAATGGTTTCATTCAATGCCTATTATTTTATCTGGTTCAGATCATTACGATCGTCTCTCAATCCCCGTCTGAATCCGATCAATGACATCAAGGGCGGATCCAGAACCATTTGTTGGGGGGTGTTCTTTATGGGATGGGCATAGGCCTAACTTTGAATTTTTTCGCGTACCTTTTATGGCCTTTTCGATGGGTGGGGCTACATTTGTGGGCTTTTTACTCACTTTTGGAAGGGGGAAATGAAGCAGACCAAAAACCCGTCTTTCTTTTATTTTTATTTATTAAAACACACTGTTGCCTCTTTTTGTTGGGGGGGGGGTGCCCTGGATCCGCCTGCGACTGATGACTTCAGTGTGACCTGGTTTGAACCCTTTCAGAGGTTTTAAATGATGTGGATCTTCCAGGATCTATTGGAGTACGATATCCTCCGAGTCTACTTGTAAGGCCTTCCTCCGAGCTAGTTATATATCTATATCCTACATTTTGGAACTGAATTTTCTAAAGTATCGTCCTCCACTTAAACTATTAAACTTAAAATGTTGAACATCCTTCAATCTCGCCTTGACTGTGTTATCCGTGCACCTGAATGGGGTCACACAAAGTCTGGTATCAACTCATCCACGCGTGGACAAGGGTTGACTGTGGCACACCAGGTCTCCCAATTGGTACTACAAATCGGAAGTAAGCCAGGATCTGCCGATCGACTTACTGGCCTATTGTGGGTATTCAAGGTTATTTTTGTCCATTAATGGTCCCCTTACAGACGCTTCACCTTGAATCACAGAGGAGTCATTATCCTGTCAAATATTGATGATAATGGCGGAAACATTCCCTCGCATATTTTTCAGGACTTGTCACTCATAATTTGCTGGGCTCAACTGGAACCGACCCCGTTTCCCCCTCGTTTTCAACCCTCCACTAAAATTTACTTCTTATTTCAGCACAATATGCCAGGTACACTGGCAATCACTTAGGATTTTGGGGAAGATCTGAGGATTGTTCAACTTCACCCAGTCTGTATGGGTTTGTCATTGGCTGTATGCTATTGTCATTACCTCTCGTCACTATTACAACACACGGGGCAAAGGTTTCCCCGTGTAGCAGGAAGGTGTGACAAAGCAATCAAGGTTGGTGCCTGGCTTGACAGTCTTGATATTCAAGCTCACATTACAAAGGGGCGTCATCAAGATGAAGGACCCTAGCTCTTGATTTTGGTGGTTTTCAAGGTGCATGATGTTACACTACCATCCCACATTACGGTCATGCAGCGCCGATCACATTTTCTGAAATCAAAACCTTGGTTTCGAAGACGATCTTCAAGAGTTTCATCGAAGCTGATTTTCATAAACATAACTCGTGAGGCCTAAGAATACCCAGGTAAAAATATTTGCTATGTCCTGCTATTTGTTTCTGGCTTTGCCGTGAAAACCAATTGCAAAGGAACTCTGTTACCAGTTTGTAAACCGTTCAACACAAAGTAGTTGATAGACCTAGCCTGAGGATTTGCACTTGTTTGGGCACTGGGCGAGCTTTTCTGTTGCCTTTGTACCTTAACTTTTCTCCACATTAGATCATTCCAACTCCCTGACAATTGCCAATTCAAAAGTTTTTAACTATAGACTAATCCAATTAGACGCCACAACTGCAGTGGCACCGCACTCAAACGCACATTCCTCAGCTTGACGCGCGCGTGCATTTGGCAAATCACAACACCCTGTTGGTCGAAAAGGCATGTAACGCGCGCGTACCACCTGTCCACGAGCGTTGTGCCACCGCAGTAATGGCTTTTAATTCTGGTGGTCGAATTACATTACTATACTATAGGGGAGATATGTCTCATACGGGCGATTTACAATAGTGCGCCTCCAAGAGTTTGCACCGCGTTGACCAATCACCACGCGCGAAATCTGTCGACCCTTTTCAAACGCGCATTTGGTTGACAGATTTCACGCATCGTGATTAGCCATAATACAGGATTAGTCTGTTTTAAACACGCATGCGAACTGATATTAACAGGATTAAAATAACTACAGAACAATACTCTACATAAGCACTAGGAGCGAGTATTTTGCGCATGGAGAGAATAGCATCCAAGTCCACTGGGCCGTCGTTGATTCTTACTTTAGAGGAATATGAACGAGACCCAGTCGACTGCCGACTATATATCACTCAGGTTATGATGACACTTTGTTCATAAAGTAGTGCCGTTGTGAACACTTAATAATTAGGCCGATACCAAAGCGATGAAGACCAAGTCCTCATTGTTGAAGTGTGATTTGATTTATCCGTTGACAGGTGCACAGCAAGTTATGCCATATAGACTAAGCCGTCATGTCTAATTTAGTACGTGGATCAGAAGGTCAGGCTTAAATTAAAAATGCACTCTGAATAATATTATTTCGAGTGAGGTAATAATGGTAAACTGTTGATGCTTTACGTCACAGAGTGGGGGACGTTTGTTTTACGTGGAGGGCGGTAATTTTGCCCCCTCCTTTCGAAAACTGTTATGTTTTTCTTTGTTAGATCCCAAAGATCGTGTGCCACTTTTCCTATAATAAGACAGGAAATTAAAGTTTATAATCACCTCAAACTTTCTGTATCTGCTGTTTTTTTAACGCCTTTCAGTTGAGAACGTTATCGTGATCTTGATTTAATATCATGCCCTGGTCTCCACGTGCGCATTTTGGCCTCTAGAGGGCACAGTTTAGTCTGGACTAAGTTCGGGTGACTCTACACGTCCTCGCATGCATTCTCGCGAGGTGCCTGTCGCTACTTATGCTGAGTGCATCCATTTATGGGCCCGAAATCAAGCTTACAGTCACAGAAGGAACATGCTTAGTCAATGTCAAATAGCCAAAAAGAAGTTGTTCTGGCACCTGAAAATTAGACCAGTGCAAAAAGCGATGTACAGGATTTCGTGTTTGCCATCGAGTAATTGTATCCAAAGGGTATCAGCTTAGCCGGTCCCACCGGAGATTCACGGGGCCAGCCTGGGGGAAAGGTGTTATTCGTTGCCTGTGCATGCACCTCGTGGGGAAAGTGAGACTGTCATGTTGTCGTCATGTTGTCAAAACGCATCCTCCAGAGCGGGGACCTGGTTCAGCGGGAAATTGCAAGAGGCATCTGGTTTGAGTTCCGAGTTCGATTCGCGTTGCATCTGAATCGTCAACTGTGATGAGTTGAAGAAAATAATGATGGATTTGAAAAGTCCGTCGAGTACTGGGGGTGTACTCGTGTGAATAAAAACTCACTGGTCCTCGTCTACGAGGTCATGTGATGACGAGCTTCACAGCAAAGTTTCTGCAGATCTCTCTTGGGAAGTATACATCAATCTGCTTACTCTACCACCCAGAATAGCTCTCTGTATAGCACTAAAGAGGACAGCAGCAAAGCTGATTTCAAATTAACACGTATGAATAATCGATACCCGGCTGACATTGAGTTTAACTCAGTACAACTTGTACAATTACATGAAATCAATTGTCCTTGTCAACAACTGACACTCTTTGCCGGTACTGTTCACTGCAGAGTTACATACTAAAAATAAACTTTAGTTTTAAATTTCAACAATGAAGTTTTATTGTTATATTTAAGGAAGGAAAATGCAAGGAGAGGCCTTAACTCAAATAATACGACAACACATTTTGAGAGTTAATATTTCTAAAATCACTTTATTTACAAAAAAAGTGCAAGCCTTAATCACAAGTAAGGTTAAAGGAGTGTCAGGCTTGAAAACAGGGTCCAACCTGGCACAAGAAATATAAGGCTCGCCACTACTTAGACTTGGAAACAACGTAACATGCATGCAATTTGCATACTATTTGCATAATGTATGAATAAAAAGGTAATTGAAGTACGTGAATTTCTATAAAATTGGACTGGCTTGTATTGAACGTTCTTTGCGATTTGAGAGCTATAAAATAAATACAACATACAATCACAAAACTAGGCACTTTTTGTACAAAATTATGTGCACTTGAAATCGTTAATTACACACATACAAAGAGGACATTAGCGTTAACAGTTCTGATTTCAATATCAGTCCGATAACAAAGAAGTTTCCATTACTCAGCATCTACATATCCCTTGAAATCATCAAGATGAACTATCTACTTATTACAGAAAGTAAACCAGCAATATCCAATTTTACTTAGAACAGGAAACAGAAAGTGTGTTTCAGAATAATAGTCACTTGTAATTTCGACTATTTTCTGCTTACAGCTTCATAAAACTGAATGTCTGGTTCAAGAAAGATGAAAGGCAAGCAAATCTGGCTTTAGCTGTGTGCGCATTACCCATGCGCGCGTAGTGACGTCATTACCCATGCGCGCGTAGTGACGTATCAGATAAGTTCAGAGCAGAAACGGAAACTTGCATACAGCTTGTTTAAACCGTAGAAGGTGCCTATCATAGGATGGGTCGATGGATTGGATTACCAAGCCGAATCTGAATTACTTCCTGCGGCTAGCAATAACGCGTGTGCCTATGAGGCTCCTGATTAGCGGCTACAACCACTTCCCATATTTCTGTTAAGCCCAGCCAAGTTATTCTGACAAAGCCTTTGATGATTCAATTTCTTGATTCAGAAATGGTGTCCGAGTGCGAATTAGACAAGACTGTGGGTACATTTCCCCTATTCAGGGCCACTTTGGAGGAGAAAGGCTTTTTCCCAAGTCAGATTCCAAACACGCTAGTTTCTCAAATGACTCGCCAAAAATTAACCTTTTTTGGGGGGGGGGTTGGGGTTGGAGAAGCATTTAATTTATATTTTCTCTCTTGAACACCTAGGTATATAAGGTGTCTCTCCCTACGACACAGCTTAACAAACAAGTACGTTGTGTTCTATGAAACAAGTTCATCTCAACGAGATAAGAATTTTGCAACATTTCGAAACACCGCCTTATACTCTAATCTACAAACTACAATTTAATCTTCGCCATCTAGCTTCAGCTGTAATTGTCAGTAAAGACCGATGTTTTTGATTAAAAAAGCCCTATAAAGCATCTACGTGTACACTTTTCGTGCCTTTACTTCATTCTTACACGGACTTTGAAAAATGTCGATCTCAAGGTGGCAACGGTTCCCTAGAACAAATTTGGAAACTCGTGGAAGGTTTGGTGACCCTTGGGATGAACGCAGTGTTCTGTCTGTTTACTCCATTGTGGGGCTCTATTCTGGACATCGATAAAAGCAATGATTACTGCTTCAGTAATTGATACCAAAAATCACATGAAAAAGAAATAACACCTTTGTCTACTCTAAAGAAATGTAGACAAAAGAAAACCCGAACTTAAAACCAAAAAGAATCGCAACTTAAAACATCGAGATAAACTCGATTCTTTTTAAATTAGAAACGGTACATTCTTATGTTTTAACTACAGCACGGTGAAATTTTAAACAGCATACAAGCAGCTTCGAAATGCTTATTGCATGGCAAGCAAAATTGCATTAGACATGCCATCCGTTGAAAAACTTTCCTTCAAATATTCTTAAACTGTTTTTGATAAATTATTGCTGAACGTACAATGTACAAGTCCGTAAGAAAACACTTCAGGGGAAAACAAGTCAGATTTCACATTTTGCATAGTCAGTCTTAAGCTGAGATGGGCCAGTAGACTGCGAAGGCCAGGCGGTAAGTACAGTCAGAAACCTTCAACTAATCTCAATCACGCGTCGCCGTTGCACAAGTGCAGAGGGTAAGTGCGAATCCAGTTTGCAGCAAAGTGACAGAAATCCAGTTGGCGCATCTTTAAAACCTGTTTCCGGACGCGGACCAAGTTGCACGTTGGACGAATTCCGACTTGGGTCATTATTTGCAAACAATCCTCTTGCACAGGGTAATCCTTCAGTTTTTGTGGACATCACAATAATGCCATGTTGCAAAATGCAAAGATGAGTTTTGCCGACTTGAAAAGTTCAAGAATGTACCGTTTTGGACATGTTTTTCGCTGATGGGAAATCTCTCCTGCAACGTTTTGAAGTCCCTCCATGGTCCTTGCCTTAGCTGTATGTCACACATAAAAATTCATCCCTCGTAACACACTGCTTTAATATCCCGTACAGCTGCCAATCTCCAAAGACGATGGAAAAAAATGAACTCTCAGCCTCTTCATCTTCCGTCGTCTGTTGGCGGGTCCAAAGAATTCAAATATTCTCCCCGTTATGTTTTATCTGTGCAAACAAAGAAAATGAAACACATTAAGTTAGTCTCTTGAAAATGAATACTATCCGAACTAAAGGAATCTCCCTTGAATCATTTTTTGCTTCTGTTGAACAGGGTTGTTTGTTTTACATCGAGCTCAGCCTCACTTATTCTGGAAGTAGAGAAACGGGAACTTTTTGAGGTGTCTGGGATTTTGAGAGGGTTTCTGATCGTCGGTACGTACATACGGTATATTTGGGCGGGTGTGTGTGCCAGTCAATACGGCAAACGGCACTCGAGGTGAAGTCAAGGGTGCCATTTGCCCCATAGGATGTACAGAACCTATGCTTTAAGTGCATTTGGTTTCCAGCCCATACTCGCTCTCGCAGGTTTTCTCCGGGCACTCCGGTTTCCCCCTGCCTCTAAAACTGGACTCGAACACGGGCCTCATTGGCGCAAAGCGAGGAAAACACCGCTACGCTAACCCGCTCCCCTCTACAAGCATAGATGCGTGCACGAACAAAAATTTAATAACCCACAGGTCTCCTTCATGGTCAGACGCAGAGTAAAGAGAGTGGCACATGCGAATAGACACAGTGCTTCAATGTCCCCCACACAGTGCACATCTCCTACAATAATTGGCGCGTCGTACTACCACGGACATCCACCCTCGTACCCAAGATTACACAATTATAATGCAGTAGACACGACACATGAGAAAGATCACTGTTGTCCACCATTTCTGTGGTGGTCCTACAACTAAGGTGGTGTCCGAAACGGGCTTCCAGAACTACGACTAGGTCTATTGTCTACGCGTCTCCACACATTTCCAATGGAACGAAGACCCACATCTAGCGCTAGACAACTGATTCGAATGCAGCCTGAACATTGCCAGTGCGCTCGACGGGGAAACGATACATGCGCGCTTGTAGCATATCACGTGATCAACAGAACACCAACAAAAATTCACTATCTATGACCGTGGTGTAACAAAAGGGCATGTTATATGATATACAGTAGGTTCCACTCTGCCGTGCATATTACTGTTTATTGCTAGGTGTAGTTTTCTTCCCTCTTGGGCTATGACAGGTTGCTCCTTTCTCTTTTTGGTTTGGTGGGTCAGGATGGGTAATACTCATAAAAAAACAGCTGAGTCCTGAAATGCAGACCAAAAAAGAACGTGTCCAGTCATGCAGGTCTCCACAGAATATTTTCCTGCGTCATTCACGACCAGGCTTAATATTGACAAGATTGGAATATGGGGGAGGGTAGGTTGGACGGTCAGACCCCTTTACCGCCCTATATATCCCTTTTTGTCCCTCTTCTCCAATAAGTAATTACAATTATTCCTTAGGTAAAGGGCAGGATTCACTGTTAAATCCCAGGGATTAGAATAAATCAGGGCATTTCCAGATGAAATATATAAATCAGGCAAGAGGAAATTTCACGGACAGTCTCAACTCATAACCCGTGCCTTCGTTTAATAACAGGATTAAGCTTTTTTTTTTTCAAAAAACCTGTTGCATAATTTACGACCGAATCGAGACTTTGAATTTAGGACAGAGACTTGACAATAGCCAGACGTGTATGAAATACAGTTTCAAGCAGCCGCATGTGAGCTGAGCATCTACTTTTTTGGAGTTTTAATAACCGTTTGCCTTGCAATAAAACGACACTGTTGGCAAAGGCATTTTATTTGGGGTCTTTGTCAAAAATGTCATTAAAAATTGTAATGAATAATGGTCAGTGATATTACTTTCATTGTTTATTTTTGCAGAGCAAATCAACAGAGCCGCCCTTCGACACAAATTGAAATGCAAACGACGCGACACGTGATTGGTCCATGGGCTATTCACGTGGTAGTTGATTGATGGCTGAACCAATGGCTAATTAGGTTGTAAATCGGCAGAAGAAACTCAATTACCCTTTGACCTCTAATAATGCGCAGCGGTTATTGCAAATAAAAGCAGGGCTTTCTTTTGCAGGGCAATAAATTTCGAGGGCTTGCTCGTCGGAAGGGAAAGTACGCTGACTTGTACCCCAAGTGGAAGTTTGCCCCCGATTGTGGCCCTATTCGAAGGGGGATATAGCGGCTAATATCCAAGAGGAAGAGATAAATTGCTCACCACCGCCGGGAATTCTTAAATAATTCGAGAAATATCGGCAAACCAGCTCAGGGTACGCCGCTGCTGTTCAGACGGGACACTTTGTTCGACAGCAAGCGGGGCTTTTAATGTTGCACGTAAATCATGTTACTGAAGAACACACACAGTGACATGCCACATGATGAAAAACAAATTTAAATTTATGTCCCTACTTCTCCCTCCTCTCAAGACCAGTATCATGGTTTTCAAAGAGACGAAATAACATGAAAGTCTTGCGATTACTGTAGCGATAACTTTCGAACATTCGATTGGCTGAAATTTTCTCGAGTATACTCGGTAATGTGACAGGTGTCAAAGGCTAATACAGAAAAACCAGTAATTCCTGAATTATGGAGCTGGTAAATCGAAACTGAAGTTGCCAAGTTCTTCCTTCATACAGAAATTCTCACACGTGTATCTGACATACAGGAAAGTTCAAAGGACGTTGAAGGAAAAAGTGCATAGTGAGTGTGCGCAAACAGGAGAGCCTTTTCCAAATGAATAAGTGCGCATGCGTTTTTAAACAAGCACAAATTTTATCACGGAGTAAACTGAGCACAGTCTTTCCACGCTATGACTCCGTCTACATCACGACATGCCTGGAGTGCTAGCAACTGCTCAGACAAACATTTTCTCGGCGGGATGCTCGTTACGACTATCTACATTCGTAATCGTGAATAACGCCAAAGGCACCGGATAACGACCCCTTGGGCTTTGGCCTTACGATCGACAAAACTAAACTGCGAGTTACCATACAACAAAGGAGTTGTTGGGAAATTAATGTCGAGGATTGCTCTTGAAATGTTAAACTTGTCGATTATCGATGGACACTCTTAACATCCGTAATAATTTACAGGCAAAAACGAAAGTTATAACACTTGATAACTGTTGAACTAATTCGATTGATACCAGTCAGAGTAAGCCGGGCTTAGGATAGCTGCAAAGACATAGCTTAATACATAACTCCACATTGTACTTAGTAGTCTCACTAAACCTCATTTCCAATTTTTGTTTTACTATTTCAATGAGTTTTTGCCACGTTTTTTAGACAGAGATTATCATATTCATAAACAAAACTGTGATGTCATCCCAGGAAGAAAACTACAGTGGTACACTGGTTAAAGAAATTTGCTTGCATAATTTTATTTACAGGAGGCAAGCAATCATCCCTCCCCAGGACTGTTTTCAGTGAGTAAATTTTTGGTTTACAATTTGAATAGTAAAACTTTGCATTGAACCATGTCTTCCCTGGATGACATCACAGCGACAGCGCCCTCAAATGTCCAGGAATTAAAGCATGGACAATTTCAAAGGTTTAAAAAAGTGCACTGTTCAATGCATTTAACCTAATAGGGATTCCAACTAATTTTCATACACTAATTGAAGAAAGTTTTGTACCTACAAAAAACATTGTATCCCCATTTTAAGAATCCAAGAATAACAACAAAACATTTTTGTTTTGATTTGTAAATTGTAATTGTCTATCGTCCTTTATCTCCCTTCACGTCCGAACATTAAAACCTTACAGCTTCATGATCGATGGGATATGAACCAAAAGACCATTTCGAAACCACTCTGATCAATTAACTCCTCCATGCAAGTCAAAAGTCAACCGGAATGTTCTGACGAGACCGCCGATTGTGTTCCGAGACCCAGGCAGAAAACGTTGCCATTATTTCATCGCATGGATCTAGCTTCACATCGGCGAGGAAATGTCTCTCGTTGGTCGAGAGATGTATTTGGTTCCCCTGTCTAGAAGAGGAATGACAAGCCAACACACAGCGTATTGACTTACGAGAAAGCACAAACAAACAAACCGCAGCGAAGGTGAGATGGCGTCACTCGTTCGGCATGCTGACTGATCACCAAAGTTGAAAGGTCAAGTCATCACAGAACAAATCTCTGGCACAGTCACTTGAAGTACTGCGGGGCTATAAACATGTAGCTGTGTGCGCTGATTTAATTCACAGGCAGGTATACCGTCAAGGTATATCAGGAAATCACTGTGCCAACGCCTAAACTAACAGGTTTACGTTTAGTTGAATCATCTCAACATTCAAGGAATACAAGTCAGGAATCTGGAGTTACAAGTGGGTCGATAAAACCAATCGGGTCAGTTCAAAGTTTCAAAATAAGACAGTTATCCATAGTTCCTTTCTTTGTAGCATTGCAAGCTGAAGTCTAATTGATACAACCCATCCTCTTTTGGAAAAGAACTATGTTGACCAAGGTTATTCGATTTGTTTCCCGTAGATTTAAATGTCGGAAACAGAATGCTTCAATTTATGTTGATCTAGGCCTGCAGTTTCTATTTCCACACATAAAACACCACATTAAATACTCGAATGAGACAATCGCAGGCTCATCTGCCGTCAAATATTACGCCTCGGCATACTTGGTGTGCCCCCCCCCTTTACAAGCGAGCAACTTGTGACATGTACTCAGATATGAGTTCGGTTTTGGGGTGCAAGAGAGACGCTTCGAGCGAGAGACTACATACGGCGGCTCATCACAGCGGTCAGAGGAATCTAGGTCTCGTCGGCCCCGACCGGTCGTATACCGTACCGCGAACCTCTCGTCAAGCGCACCGCTAGGGCCAAGCCGGGGAAATGGGTCAGGCTGCAAACGAGCGCTAATTCCCAATGAAATGCGATCGATCCAGGACCGCACCAGCGACCGGCATTTACCTCAATCTAGACGGAGATAATGAGGCCCTTTGAAGTCGATACCGAGATGTTGCGACTCGGTAATGACTTGGTATGGCTACGAGTTAACTGCCCTGCAGGTCTCGAAAGGCTTGCCACTATACAATGTCATCTCGGCTTGGGTGCATGCAGACGAGGATAGACTGGAGCGTTAACATGGTTACAGTTTAAAGGGGTACCTTTCCTTGATCTTTAATAACCATCAGACAGCGCCAACTAGAAACCAATAATATTTTAGACAGTTAGATTAGAATACACTAATCCTTCAAGACTGTAAACCAAAATCACAGAAATCCGTTCGAGTGTGCACACAAGCCAAGCGAAGAAACTGCTGCAAGTTTCACTAGCAGTGGTGCGGCAGACTTTGGTTAAACACAGTTTACGATGACAGCAGAAGAGGCGGTTTTAAAACTTAAATGAGCGGGGGCGCCCTTGCATTATCAAAAGAACTCATTGTCAATGGTCACATCTGCACGAGGGACTTCACTGTAACCTCACTTCTGTGAAGACCCGTCACTTTTGTAGAATCCCTTTTTGGTCATAGTCTGTAGCTACTTTAGCTGTGCACATTCAACCTACTTCGGCTGGTTTCTCCCACACACCTCTACAAAATTTAAAATCAACTGACTAAGTGATATATCCTGACTTCCAATGGTAAACCTCCCCCTGTCCCCTCCCAGGAGAGACGCACATTCACCGCCCGTGCTTTCCAGAAATCATCGGCTTGTTTGCAGATTGTGGCCCCTCAGCCTAGCGGCAATGTTTGTGCCCCATTCCCGCTTCTAGCTTCCATTGCCGAGTCCCTGGGCATGTTTAGGGCTGAAAGATCCCGTCGTGGATGTTTTGCACGGCACTTGAGTTCTCTGGAATTAAATCCTGCACATAAATTATGCCCCGATGAGTCCCCGGATACAATTATAGAGGACGCAGAAAGTTCAGGAAAATTTGAGCAAACTCATGCAATCAGACATTGAAAACAGACACATCTATGGCCTCGTTTGTTTCAGTCTTAGACGCTTGAGGCACGATGTTTTTTTTTGGAGGGGGATGAGGATATAGAGGTTGCCAACCTTTGTAGACCCGGTTTCAAATTGTTGAATCCTACTGATATTTGATACTAGCAATACTTGTTTAATTTTGAAATTTCTTGATTAAAATGTAAACTTCCTGTGGGCTGCTTTTAATAATAATTAAAGTTACGACCCTTATAAGTTACTCTGCATCCTGTGCTAATGAATTGTAATCAAATGGGTAAGAGGTAACAGCCTGTATAAGCTTCCGGGCTGCTGTCTAAATTTGACGTCAATTGTTCCACTAAAATTGACGACCATACTTCTGAATATCGCGACTTTTTTCACTAAATTGCAACTAAGCTTCTGATACACTCGTGTGTTTTTTTAACTTCATGCGCGCAGATGACGCTTTATGTTCGTCATCGTGTTCACGCCTGAAATTAATTTCTAAGAACCTCACTGCTTATTGGACTTATTGTCTGACACTGTGACACATTTTTCCCCCTTCTTCCCCTTGAACGAGGCTGTGACCGTGTCATATCTGGGTCAACCCTCTCCTCTAACTTCCGGTCCAAGATGGCGCAATCCAATTTGGACAAATTGATGAGTAAAACATGGGCGTTCCCGGCGCCATAGTGTTCGGGTCGTCTCTGAAGTGTTCAGGTGCATCGGGCAAACAAAATCGGCGGACCATTTAATGTGTACCGTCCGGTGTAATTCGACAAAAAACAGGGGTACAATCAACAGAACAATTGCAGCCCAATAGAATGTACTGATGGACTCTGGTATGAAGAATAGCTGATTACGAGTGACACAGTAGATAACGCACCCCTTTCAAATGTAATTGTGATCGATTGGAGTCATTATTGGGTTAAGATTAAGCACAAGCGGGTAACGGAGGGTATATGCGTAATACCTTAATTTGAAATGTTGAAGACATGACCGTGATGAGTAACGGAGGTCTGGTGTTTTGCAGTTATGACACAACTTGATGACGGTTGTCAGTTTCAGTTAGTGGGAAATAGACAAACACTTCACGCAGAACCTTTCATGGTGGAGATATTCTATAGCATGCGCTGTTACATGTGAACGACCCGTTCGCGTTCTGATATTGCTGTAACTATTCGCCCCGCCTATGCATCCCATAAAATGTAAGGATACAGGCTAACGGGGAAAACTTCAACTTGGCGTATGGTTCATACGCGAAGACCTGTGATCTCAACAGAAATAGGATATGCGTGCGCGACAAACACGCATGAACATATGGGAGCGCAAGCGGTGTTTTCCCACCTGAAGGAACGGTCGTTGGTATATAAAAACACGCCCTCTAATGTTCATGCAATAGATGTAACGGATCGTCCGCTATTTTCCACAAGTATGGCCAAAATCTTTCTTGTTCCTTTTCAAAAACGTTTCTTGGAAGTTCCCTGCTGTAACGTCAGCCAAGTTCTAATAATAGGTCAAAGACATTAACTTGCGTAAACAAACAGCCGAATCTGACCAAAAGCACCCATTGTTGTCATCTGAACCGTCCAATCTCCGCCCAATCAATGAGAAGGAAACTCCCAGCGGGCTTTCTCCGCAGGCCCAGTAAGAGGATGGCAACCAAAGGGACTATTTTTATCGCGAGACAATGTAAGTCTATCCACTGATCATCTAATTTGGTTCGGGTTTAAATCGTGCAGGGCTGTCATAGTCATTTACTGATCTGCAACCAGACAGCCACCGCTCCTTAATTTTATATACACATCCCTGCGGCGCAGCGCGATGGGGAGCGTCCGGCCCCGGGCCGTGCGCTGCGAAGCTCCCGTCAACGTTTCCGAATAATGCCCGCTCGGTACGTGCTCCTCCGACCATTGAAGCTTGCATTTGGCGGTGCACTGTTGACATCCGCAGCGTTCCATGGGTTAGTTCTGCCGTTATCCCGCGTCTTGTCTCTTTCCCACAGTCGTGTTTGGAGGTCATGCGTGGTAGCCGGGATGTCAACCAATTCTTGCCTGGGCATAGTACGTGACTTTTGGAAGAAAAGGAACTTTTAATTGCTGAAGTAATCGGCTTGGTTACGTGAGTGTACAAGCAACACGCTGCGACTCTATGTTTGAAACCAAAAAGTAATCATCAGTTGCCTTGGTTTTGATTTGACTTAATAGGCTGCTAGGTTATCAACTTGCCTGTCTCTCCCAGAGACTGCTTTTAAGACAACAGCAAACCCAACGCCTACATTAACGCAGCACGACTAAACATGTTCAGTTAAACCTTGACTGCATAAATTATTATATATGTTATGTCTAATTATGTCTGGTGTTCCAGACCTACCCTTGAATATTAATCATCTTAACTCTAACCCCCCCCCCTCGGGTATATGTAAATTCATACTGATATTGCGGGATTCACGACTGTTAGGGTTAATCTTTACTTTGACGAGTGAGCTGCGGGTGTTAAGTTTACCAACCTGAATTGAATGATGGAAAAACTGCTTTCACTGATTTGTGAGGCAGATTGTTCTCAGTAATAAAAGACTTAAAGATAAAGCAAGTGGTGCAGAAACCAATTTTAAAAAAAATGATCTAGATGTGGATAATCACGAACATGTCCGTGGTATGATGTTTATAGATTGTGGATACAGTAAGCAAAATGTAGCTTTACCTTCACAAATACAACACAGTTCGATTTCATGTTTTTTTTTTTCATTTCAACCACTGCGTATGACTGAAATGAGCAAATTTACAAATAAACATTACTCGGCACTCGTCTCTTGTTTAAAACATGGAGGTACCTCCGTGCTCAAACCCGGTCCCTGTCGGTGTATACGAGTAGATACCGCCGCCCCGGTAACCAAGCGATAACATCGATCTCAGGAAGGAACTTTCCACCGACCGCGGCCTGAGGGAGAAGGCATGGGCCAAGTTACGCGTCTTCCCCCCTCGAGACACGACACAAAATCCAGCTTCGTGTACCGACTTGGAGATACAATTTCTCGCTCTCGTGGAACAGACAAGAGGTTCACAGTCCACCGAAGCAAAATGCCCGGCAGTAGAAGAAATTCCAGGGTAGATCCCTTATCTTGCCGATGTTAAAACCCAATTAAGTATCCCTTCTTGTAAACGATATCCTGGCTCAGGCTCTGGCGGCGTTCCTTTGAACTCTTGGCGTAAACACCAAGGATTTTGATGGGGGCTTTACGACAATTTTCAACCCATTGCCTCCGTAATGAACTTTCAAAAGTCTCTTGATAGCTCAATTATTGTTGATAAACAGACGGCAACTCAGTCCGACAAGTGGAAAGGTGGAATGTGTTGTGTCAGTAATTTTGCTTGATTATTCTCCACATACTCTGAAGCATTTTTTTAATCTCCTGTTGTAAAACTGTTGGTGACGTTTAGGAAGGAGATGGCCTTGTTTTTGTCGCAGTTATTAATGGGTCATTTCCTGCGCACTATACTTGCTGCGAAGTGAACCACTACAATTTTATTCTCGACCCAAAAGGCCAATAATGAAGGTTGACACGAGTTTTTCTAAAGAAATCAGTGCCCATCATTTCTGATCAGGAACAGTGACGAATGTAACATGGCTATGTCGCTGTCAAATGAACGGCCAGAACTCGGAGCGATTTGCTCCTTACATTCACAATCTGAACTCGCTTCAATGTCGCTGAAATAACATTTTGGACCAAAAAAACGCTTAAATCATACATAGCCCGCAAAGAGCAGTTCAAAAGTTAAAACAATACGAATTCTAGATCCTGATGATAACTCAAAACAGGTCCACAAATCCGAGCAGAGCTCTTGAAATGAAATACCCATCACTATGAATTAATGATTAGATCTACATTCGAAGACATTTCCAGCAAATGAAGACATTTAATGGACATCTCAGGAACTTGTTGTGACATGGAGCCAACGATCGCAGACTAGAGACTCGTTATCATCCATCACTATCAACGTCACAAGGGCATCGAACGTATAACCCTGGCTTTCAAGGAAAAAAAGTCACCCATCGCGGTTACAACAGAAACAAAAAGTATCCGGAGGTCAGAGGTCAATCTCATTGGGGCATACCTGAAATCATAAAACGGGAAGCAACAACAGTGTTGTGGGTACCGGGGGGAAAGCGGGTCAGGGCGTCTCAGCCTCGTCAGCTAAGCAAAAAAAATTCTTTGTCAAAACATCTGGTTGGCAAGGTCAGGGGTTGGCCGATACGGATAAAAGTTTCTGTCAAAACAAAACACTGCCTTTTGAATAATTATGTTAACTCTGAGGAATAAATTTGCTATGGTACCGCTTGGGTGAGGAATAATATATCTGTTATATTTGCAGTCATAGCTGAGACAAATTGCTACAACAAACCAGAGATTTTGGAGTACTTGCATAAAATACTTGTTTCAAATTATATTAAGAGAAAGCATACACCATCATCAATAATAATAAAATGGCAGCCTGTGTATAGAGGACAATTATGTAAAATCAATACGTTCCGTTATGTTGCTTCACATTCTGCAATTAAACTGCATAAAATTAAGTTGAAGTTTTTTAACAGACATTTTTAAACCACTAGACTAAGGAGGCAGTCATTAATTGCAGCAATCGTTGTAGTACACTGTTAAAATACCACCATGCGCCTTCCAAACGTTGATTGGCTGGAAGTTAAGAAGGTGTTGCTTTGTCATGCAAATTTCAGGAACAATAACACAGCAGTCCACACGGAACGCGTGCCGTGTGTTGGTTGAGTTTGAATGGCAATCGGCCGCCATTTTTCAGTTGAAAACCGAATAGTTCCTGAATGTTCAACAGGCACTGCGGGTCAACGCCTGTATATCCTTTGGAATGTGCTGTCAAAACACAACCAAATTCTACTTTGCCGGCAGCTACAGATCCCCCGTTTCCTAAGGGGAAATGCCGGTAATTCCCAGCACCGCCACATTAGATTCAATCGTCTCCTTTTAGTGGACTGAGAGCCTGGCGTGTTTGTTTTACTGATTTGCAGCGTAATGCTGGCTGAGTTCTTGATATCCTTCAGCTTCAACTGACAGGCAGATGACTGCCCTGCTTCAATTCACCTCTTCTAATTATTCCTGGCTTGTAACAGAGGTAAGTGCGGATGTATTGCAATCAGAACAAATGCAGGACTCATAAAATTCTTAATCTGTCTTTCCCGCCATGTACTTATTCTCATTCTGTCAATACTATTTTGATTAGAAATAACTGACTGAAAATTAAAAATTTTGCTTGACAATCTGGACTTCGACAACCTCGTACCTCGCAAACCATAACTGCACGTTTTATTCCGTAGATCCATGTGCACGGTCTACTGGGAATGAGGTGCAACTTTCGTATGCAATAAAACTCGTGTGAGTGACCGTCTCAGTCTGATTGTGCAGAGACGAAATTGATTTCTCTTCCTGTGATGATGGAAGAGCCACGTGACACTCACTAGCCGTGTCTTAAAGGTTAGACGGGTACAGCACTGACAGTTGCCCCACAAAGTCAGCACGCTGTGTCTTGAGCACCAGGAATCCGAATAAAGCTACAAAATTTATAAACTATCCATCCGGTTGACAGTTGATTAAACCAGTCATTTCATCGTACAAAATCATACCAATAACTAAGAAATCTTTACCAAAGCCTCCTTTCGTATCTCGAGTGCCCGTTGCCAAACGTCAAACAAATTTATGACATTACATAGTTTCACTCACCAGTGTGCTATATAGCTTGTAGAAAAAAGTTTTCTGCGCATTTATATCAAATTGAACTCTTAATAAAGTCTGTATGTTGGCACAAATGAAAATAATTAGGCCAATCTACAGTAACTTTGTATAATATTTGCTACATTGGAAATGCTTTTTGATATCATTGGCAATGTCAGATTTTTTTAACGAATTTTTTCAAACTGGATTCGCAGACAAAGAACAGGCTCAACGGTGCTTAGGTTTTATCGAACTCTGTACCATAATGTCATTAAGTAGGCCTATATCACATTTACACGCATGAGTTGGCGTTGTGAATGGAACCATGTCCTAATGTCTAAACAAACACAGGATTATCAATAATACAAAACAGCGCCACCACGGGTTTTTAAAGATCAACTGTTGTTGTCACAGGAGGGTCACCTTTAACAGAACTGACCTACGGCAGGTCGAAAAGCCCGACTACGTCAACTTGATCTATGGCTGCAGATTTGAAAATTAGCGGGAATCAGGGCGTTCTTTATTGCTTAATAGAATGGCATGCTAAATTGCGCTTGCACGTGTTGAACCATACATCACACAGCTGTCGCCTTACACTGATTTCGCGATTTTTAAATGTCAGCTGGCTTTGTGGCTGAAACCACAAGCCCGTCTAGTAGAAACGCAGCGAGCTGACTTTAGAAAAAGTTGAGTCCATCACTAAAACGGTCTCACGACAACTTCGCAATGCTGTAGTTGGGTTGCTTATATTGATAAAGGCTTTAATTAGCTTTTGTGAGAGAAACCTGAAAGCAGAGAAGGTGCGTTCTTGGCTCTCCAGTACAAATGGAATTCCTTAAATTGTGATGGGTCCACTCGGGTGAAATTTAGTATAAAAGGCCCTGTTCAGGAATGAACATCGTCATTTCTTTCGAGGTTCCTGTTTCACGTCAGTTTCATTCCATTCCGAGTTGGCTTGTTTGGCATTATGTGCAATGGATATAATCAGTAGTACGGTCAATGGATAACGCCGGCCGAGTGGCTCAGTGAAAGGTAGGCCTACATACAGGCCCCCTACATATTGATATTTTTCATGATGTTTAATAATGTGCTTTTGAGTGTGTACTTTGTTTCAAATATTATGGATGTTGTTAGATGCTGTTTTGGACCATCAACAGGTGATATACATGTACCTTGTAACTGTGGTTTCATTGGAAATGTTGCACATATGGAGTTGCTGTAACGATTGAATCACTTCGTGCTAAGGACAACCAAGTTCTCTTATAATTAGAGTTACACCTTCCCGATATAGCGTTACTTTTAGTATGTGATAATTATTAATTGCGTGTAGCAGCGTCTACAGTTAATCTTAATTCAACAAAACCGGATCAAATTGTTTATTGAACTCACGACGTCCCCACGGTCCCCTGGACCATATTAATAATCTTTGGAAATATAAAACATGATGTAGCCGTTCGAGTTTACCCTGGGCATTTTTTGCAATACAGAATATTCGCAAACGAGCGTTGCAGACTTGCAGTGGTATAAAATTGCGCGAGATCAGGTTTCTTTGGACATGCACAGCTCATCTCTGATGGACTCCATGTAATGCAACTAACAGATCACCTCTTTCGGTCGCAGTTTTGTTAACTACTTTGATTTTTGAATGCAAGTTTTTTTAACGCAATGCAGTATATCAATCATTTGAAATCAATGTTTCTGATGCTAAATTCAAGTAATCCTCTTTTAAGTTACGACCCTGTAAGTCGCACGTGTCAAAATATAAACCTTTAAACCTGGACACAAGCCATTGCCAAATAGTGTATTATTGTATGTGACCCGGCAGCTGTGACCTATGAGGTAGACCGGAAGAAAGTAGGTTTGTTGACTTCGAGGGTTTGGCTTGAGCTTGGCTGCTAAGCACCTTCATGTTGTTGAAAACCGTGTTAAATTATTCCACGTACACTTGTGTAAGAAGCTTTTTGACTGTTTCAGCTAATCAGAGTTGGTAATTTCTTTCATTTGTTGATAAAATTAATCAATGCTGTAATTTCCAAACGGATACTAATGACTCAGACGCTTTGCTTTACGACCCGAGTCTCGTTCACATATTATTCATTCATACTCTCTGGCGAGATGTGTCGAAAGTGCATTGTACTGCCTTGAGAAGGAAAGTAAAAGGGGAAGAGGGAAGGGAGGGGCGACTGTGGGGGAAATACAGACCTAGTTATGGAAGTACCCTTGTATCACTTGTCACGTTTAGAAGTCCAGTAAGTGATTGTTAATCCTTCTCGATGAAATGATCTCGCGAATTCCCTTCCCTGTTTGAAATTTCCCCTCTGTGAAGAGTTTCCAACCCACAAATTACACCAGACCGATAGGACACGATGCTGGGAGTGGAGTGGGTTACAGCCCCCACCGTGTGTTGACAAATCACTCTTGGGGTCTCCCCTTGGACAGACAGCCGGGGCTGAATTGAAACATTTGCGGTCGCTTCCGCGTTACCAGGGCTTTGGAAACACCAAAAAGATGTTTGTATGGAACAGGTTATGCAGGCGGAATCACACTGACGGTGTCAACACATAGATAAGATGGACCACTACCGGTGACACACGCCGGAGCGAGCCCCGGGACTTTCCTCCTGCCCGTCTCTTTCCACTCGCTAAGCCCGGACCACAAACAGATCCGAAGTCACAGAGCGTACAGTCTGGACCAGATTCGCATCACGGAATAACGCACTAAACCACATTGTACTCCCTTGTCCCTAACGTCACGACATAACTACTCCATAGTGTTCGTGACTTCACACCCATCCGTTCTATTTTACGTTCGGTAATTCCACGAACTATGCGCGTAAATCAATTACCTTTCGCGACCGACCGACCTTTGAAAATCTGACAGCGTGTCTAATAAAAGACAGTGGGGTTGATAACCTCATGATGACGTAAAAAGGCTATAAATGAACAAAATTGGTGCTGTTTTAGTTTTTACAGTTGTCGTTTTGAAGAATGTTTTGCCTTGCCAAATTAGATTGTGGGGAGAAGCGTTTAGGCTTCTAATTGCTACAGCTTCGTGTGTCGTTTCTGTTTGCTTTCCCGGGGAGTCACAAAAGTGGTGACTTTGCCATACGAAGAAGTGTTAAAATAACACGAACAGCATTATTGATATCTCAGCTTCGTTTGCTCTGAGTTTATAGCACTTGCGGCGCACGCAGGCAAAAATATTCTAGATTGGAGTGTGTGTCGTAAACGCGACTTCAAATATCCCCTTTCTACAAACAAGCATTACCTGTTTGCCACGTCACGTTACCTAACTACATGTATGCTTAACGTAATCTTGCAGGAATCCATTTCTCCCTGACATCAATTCAATTTCTCTCACGAGAATACACCATGCACCAAGATCTAGCGATCTCATCCACCTATTGGTCTCTTTCATTTTAGGTTTGCTGACATCCTTTGAAAAAAGTGCTGGCCTTTCCCGACGGCATTGGCCACTGCAGGTAAAATCACACGTCCTTATTATGACGGATTAGCTCCAATTGCCGTCATTCTATTGGGCAATAGGTCACTCCGCGGTCGACCCACCGTGACACTGCAGTCCCGAACGTGCCGTGAAAATAGCTTCAATTTTGCATTTCTTCTCCTCCCCTTTGAGCGGTTTGGATGACTACCTTGCAGAGGGCCATTGGAATTGATGAGTAATACAGATGTGACGGGAATAAGAACTTAAGGAAATTTTGACAAAGACATTTTTGTGTTGTTGTTTGAAGAATATGTCACCGTTTTCAAGACTAATTTGAAGTGACATAGACCCAAAGATGCTGTTACCAATTATGAAAAAAAAAATGGCTGGAAAAAGGTTGAATGGGCTTTTAATTCTACTTTTTAAATAAAAAAATCTGTCAAATCAAACACTGATCATACATTTCCCGGGTTATATCACCAATAACCCAGGAGATTAATAAACTAGATTGGTAGTATGTTGCAAATGGTAGTATGTTTACCGTGCACTTGAACATCACCATGAACAAGAGGAAAACCAAACCTCTTTTCACAATGAGCTCAGAATCGAATCCCACAAAGTTGTTAAACGTTCCCCCCGAGTTTGGTCTCCATCAAGAGGTCCTCAACAAGTGACCTGTCCCGTTTACCAATTGCATCAACATTCACATTATTTACGCTTGCTCGAACCTTTGAAGCATCGCAGCCTTCTTGGTCGTTTCCGTTTTGCCCACAGAAAAATTTCCAGCCACCACATCAAAACACATCCCGAAGCCAGAAGTGCCCCCGGCACTCTCGCCTCTGTGCGCGGTCCACTCGGTCTTTTTCTTTTTCTGTTCTCAGTCGATTTTGGACAACTCTGTTCGGTTGACATAAATCATCTGTGGCTAGGAATCCTGCCGCTTCCCTCTGCCATGGCCTTGCAGCAGACCTGACCCTATCTCAATTACTGCCAGCGATCACTCAATCATTGTCTGCCGAGTCGTCTTCTTTTGTGTCTGGCGATAGGCTAGCGAGCAGCATGTGCGTGTGTTTTTCTAGTCCAGACGTCCGTCGCGACTCGGCGTTGAACTTGAAGTCTTTCCGAGCACGAGAGCTGAACGGGAAGTGAAATTAGGCTGTTGGCTAACAAGAGCCTTGGATTGCTGTGATCAGGGAGACGTGAAGAGCGTCTTAATTAAGTGACTCAAGATACCATCGCGAGGGACATAAACATCCTTGGCCAACTTGACCATGGAACTCTCAACGAGTGACAATGTTTTATCGTGCAGTTTAGTTGTCACAGTAACGTTTGTCTTTCATTCAAGAGTTTATATGTCTGCCAAATTACCACAGGTTTGCTTTAATTCTAGAATTGTTTAGCAGTGTTAAGCGACGAACATATAAAATGTAAAAAACGGTGCTGAATTGTGTGGTCATTTTGAAAAAGCATAATCGCTAATTCGGTCTTATGTCATATGGCCATTTTCGACATTCGCTGGATAATTACTTCATATCATCTCAAGCTGCGCACAGTAACCCAAGCGGGAAGGTTGTCGTCTTCCTCGCACCGAGATTTCTCCAGAAATCTGCGGGATCTCCCGCCAGCCGTCCTTCCGTCCCTCCGACTCGCCAAGCCGTCGCTGTTCCCGCCTCGGCCGACCAGGAAACCTCGTCACACGAGGGCGCGAGAGGCGTCAGCGATGCAAAGCCGGCGTTGAGTCTCGACAGGCGGATACACACCACCGGCACCAGACGCCGCTCGCTGATATGTTACGACTGGTGCAATTTCTAGCCTGGTTCCGCTACCGCGGCGAACCAGCTGGAGTTCGATATCGCGCGCGTGGCTCCGCCATATTTTTGGAGCTCTAATAGGTTGGACCCTTGACTCTATTCCCCGTCAATCGGAAATTGTCTGACTGACTAATCGGACGTCTCTGGCCAGGCACAGTGGCGTAGCCACAATCGTAGCCACGAGAGCTTGACTGAGTACAAATATTGATAGTCCACTAAGAACTTACACTGGCTCAGTGTAAACATATTGAAACCATTTTCATATTTTCATACCTGTGGTGTTGACAACTTTCTAAATGCTCATTAACGATGTGTAAACATATAAGCCTGGGCCTATCCTTGTTCCTGTTCGTAAATACTGTGGCCTTATTTCTACCGTGCCTGTTAATAATGTTACGGTACCAAATGCATTGGATTTAGTACGAACCCCCCATCTGCATGAAGACACAGAAGCTCTTGAAAGACCCTCAATTCAAGGTTTTTGAAATTGCTGAAATGGCAGGTATCGTGCAAAAAATCAAATAGTTGTATCAAAGATCACAGAAGGAAATGTCACTCTCGAGTCGCATAGCAGGTTTGGCATTACTATTCATAACCCATTGTTATATAGAAGATTTTCTTTGAAGGCTGAATTCTTCATTAATCTTCTAGTTATTTCTTATGCCATTGTAAAAGCTACCATGTTAGCAAGTATCTACTAGAAAATCAAACGAATTAATTGAAAAAAAAAATGCAATAGAGGTTAAAAATGAAAGGTCATAGGTCAGGTAGCATTCGAGATGTGTAATCTGCATGCTTTCCCACGCACACAGGCCGAAGCATCATGCGGTAAACCAGCGGGGAATTCGAAGTAAGCTATCAAGGCTTTCAAGCCACAATTCGTCTCAGCGCCAGACGAACGGCCCAAGGGGATTCCGGTAAGAAAACCTATTGAAAATTTAGCAATTGCAAAAAACATCTTAAATTTGTGGGTAGTACGGCTGGACATTGCCAAGAGAGTTCTGGAAAAGTCTGTCAGGCCTGCCTCAACGTAAGCGTCAAGGAAATCTTTGACGTATCAAGGGGCGTGATGTGGGAATTTGGCCAGTGCGGTTGGGTTAATCTATATCTGCCACCACTAGCACTAAAAGATACACAACTACTGCCCGAAGCAAGTTGGAGGAACATATCTACCGTAAACTTAGAAGCAAGACAAACCGAGAATATTCGGGCAATGCACCACATTTGCCCCGTAGAAGAATAGTGTTATTCTCAGCCACAGATAGCTCAAAGCTTGTAAAAAATTCTATAATAATACTCGCTATCAATGGTGTAGCACAAGAGTATTTCCATGGATAACCAGTTTGTCGATGTAGATGGAAATATGAAACAAAGTCACGTATGAAAATGTCAGGTTAGTTGTGATTATCGTCTATGCTTCGGCAAGTGCTCATTAACCATCAAGGTTTACAGCTGTTTCTCCAGTCACTTTTCATAGTTAAAAGTTCAGAAAGTACAACAGACAGTGCGGAGGTATGTAGCAATACATGCAATACATGTACATGTCATGTACATTTACATGTAGGTCGAAATCTGTCCACAGCACGGGCCTGTGCTATGCTTCCCACCTTGAAATTCAACTCTTGCCTAGTCGGTCTCAAAGAGAAAAGTGACGGAGAGACCACCGAAGGTCTCGCCTGGTGCACTGCCAGCACCTTCGGCACGCCAAGACCCTCCCGATTCACGGTCCAAATATTTCCCCTTGACGCGCTAGGTGCAGATATCGCGGGGCTTCGGCCGCGTTGACGGAACAGTTCAATCGGCGCTGCCAGTTATCGAGCCAAGGGTTCCAAGGAAATTGGTATTGCCTTACAAAGATCATTATTTTCACGGCTCTTCTCTGAGCCTTTTTCCCTCTTCAGTTCTCTGTGCCTTTCCCCTCAAGCCACAAGACTCCTGTTGTGACCTCCTCTTTGCTCGTTGGGTAGCTTGTCTTTCTTCTGCCAAATCTTTGGCATTAAGAGCCCTCCCATTATCGCTTGCGGACTTGCGTCTGAAATTCCACCACCAAATGGCCAAATTGTCATGCTTCCGTGAAAGAATAGCAGGGTCTTGCTACGGGTGAATGTTATCGCTATCCGAGGGAATTTTTGTCCTTTAAGATGGAAAAGAGTACTGGTACCCTGATTAAAACGGAACTAGCGGGCATAAGAAGTTTAAGAACTGTGTGGAGTTATTGGCTGTGAGGTTTTTGTTTTTGGTACTATTACTAACGAAGCCACAAAACAAAAATGGTAAGGAACCAGTCACGCAAGTTGCAACTTCGGTACCGTGAACAATAAAAGCAAGCAATAAATGCGATATAAGTAGTGTGATACTAAAAGCAGAGACGTCTTCAGATACCCAAAACGACCGAATCATAAAAATTGATTAATGCGGGCGATTCACAATGGTGTACCTCCAACGAGTTTGCAACGCATTGGCCCATCACAAAGCTCGAAATCTGTCGACCCTTTCCGAATGCGCATTGGGTCGACGGATATCGCGCATTGTGAGTGGCCAACGCATTGCAGACTCGCTGGAGGCGCACTATTGTGAAATGCACGTATTTCATGCCACAGTCACACTGTAGTTTTCTGATCGTGTGGCTGTGCTACGCAAATATTTGCAACGTGCCTCTATTCGTAGAGAAATCGTGTGGCCCATTCCACATAAATGTACCATGAAAACGCATGTAAAATGAGAGATGTCGATCTTCTTTGGTAACAGGGATGTTTTGTGTCTTAAGAAGCTAAATATTATGCTTCTAAATTTGCAACGTGCCTGCATAGAAAAGCTCATTTCACAAATTACATGTATACAGATGTGAAACTAGAGTGAGCTTTCTTTCGTTCTATGAAGGGACAAGTTTTATATCCGACAGAGCTCAGTAAGTGCCTGTGTCAAATTGAAAGTTTTACCTATTAAACTATCAGCTTCAGGTAGTCCGGTTGGTTACTCTTTTGTGTGATTAGATCATATAAATTGTGTTTTGGGAGAATTCGGAATCGGTCAGTAAAGTTGTTCAATTGCACAGATGACTGAGTCACCGATTATCTGTGACATCATCCTCCAGCAACGATGATCTACATGCAGCTTCAAAGACACTTTACAAACGTTTAATACTAATTTCACAGGTTCGTCCTGTTACCTGCCCTACGCGTTTATACCAGCATTCGGTTTAAACGGTGACAGTATAAAGATTTCTCCTTAGGAATGAAGTGTCCGCTGTTTATGAAATAACCAGATCGAGAACAAGTCAACCCAAGAACTTTGTGTTGGGTCGATATTGAGTCATTGCCGACTCAGGCAACTTGTGCGATTTGGAACGCAGACACCGCGTGGCACACATCTTGCTTCAATTTTCCGTTTTATCCACATTCGAGGGATAAGAGTTGTACTTTGATTTGTCATGTCGTAAGAAGATGTGCACGTGATTGGACACTTCCTTCCTTCCATGTTTGTGACCATGACGACGGCCATTTCCAACTAATTATGAGGTATTGCGAGATATATGATTTTCCCTTGTGCGATACTGAATGATTGCTGAGACATCTTCTTGCAATTGCCATCAGAATTAAGCGGTTTCCTTGCCGAATGCACACATTCTTGGACCGGTTATATCTGAACATGAGTGCCTTCACGAAGCAGCTCTTACAACAACATGGAAACTACTGAAAGTCTGAACATAACCTCCGCAAAGAACGCATTTGTTGCCTGGATCGTTTTACATTTGTCTATATTGCAAACTAAATTAATGCTCATCTCCAGTGGCATAAAACATGAAGCATGTATTTTGAAGTCGAAAGTTACCAACTGTCATCGGATAGAAGAAAACTGCAAAGTGAAATCGTGGCTTTAGAGGTGAAAAAGGAAATCATTGGACAGCTTCGTTAAGTCGTCATGCGTGATGTTATCAGCATTGAAAGGGGGCTGTCAGTATTCCAAGGTAAGCCAATACAATCGAAGTTATTTTTTAATTTTTTTTTTACTCTTACGCATGTCGTATTTGGTTTACTTGAACATGTACACATTTCTGCTTCAGCGGTCAGCATACTACGAGACATTATCAAAGGATGATTACATAGCTCCTTGCCTTGAAGCGGGTGAAGCACTGTTTATTGATGCAGTATTTCTCGTATGTGAACTACATGTATTCAAAAAGAGATTACATGTAACACTGTTTACATGAGATTAACAAAGCAATTGAAGTTGTTGGAGACTTTCCTGTGTAAATCGGCCGGAAATTCTATTCAATGGACGGCATCCATCCCTAAAAATAATCATTCTGTGGTATTCCCGTTTAGCGAATCACGCACGTGATTTACATTTACTCATGAGTGCTTACATTTTCGGACAACATTTCTTGCCGTTGTGACTACACTAAATCTAATTTCAAAAGAAGCATGTCCGTGTTTCAAATCATTTCTTAGGGATTGACACGAATTCAATCCAGTCACTGGCAAAAATCATTATGCGAACCAACATATACCGGTGAGTCGACATGCGTGATCTTAGACAATGCACCCATGGCACAATACCTCCACAGAGTAAGGTGGAGCAAACGGACTTTCTCCTCGAGACGTACTGTTTGCGACGATCGTTGATGAACACCCTGCATGTTAGCCAGCGGGAGCATGTTTCAGTGCAAGTGCATGTGGGTTTGCACCGTCATCAGTGGCACAACTTCTCTTCATTGGAATTAATCCACCATCTGGTAATCCTATCAACCAAATATGCCTTAATAGGTGTCTTAATTATCTGTGCCTTTGACCATAATGCATTTAGTCTGACATTAGGGAGAAAGACTGCAGAGTCCATGTTTTTAGTGCCGGGTTTAGTACTAGACTGACACGAGTGTAGGGTCAACATTGGCAGGCAAGATAAAATTCACAAGGCTTGAGTCGTCTTTGTTACGTTTGCCTAGTACAAATGAAGATGACCATGAAGACTTATTGCTTCTTGTTGCTATATTTTGACATTTAATGGTCGAAATGGAAACTTGTAGTAATTCACAAAATATCCATTGAGTACTCTCACTGTTAGTTAAATTCGAGCTTCTAAAACTTTAAAGCGGCACTTGAGGCCTTGTGGCATTCATGAACGGCCGATTGTCACATGCCATTCACTGACCCGTACGCACGCACAAAATCGCTGCACAATAAATTTGTCAGCAAACCGCTCCAAACACCTCGCGCACATAGCAACACTGGACGCGAGTACTTCCTCGTGACACTGAAATTAATCATCCCTGTAAACCATGGCGAGGAATCGGGTGCCATGACACCCAAATAAAAACCAAGTACTGTTTACATCTGCAACTACAAATGTTATGCGACTTGAGAAATAATGGAGGCCAATGTTGAGGAAACTTCGTACTTGATAAATGATCAGTTGCGGTTAATAAGTTTATGGAGGGTAACAATTCAATTCACGAGGATTTGTTGTCCATATGTCAGTGGCATAATTGGAAATGTTTCATTTCTCTTCTTGTTTAACAGTAATAAACCGCCAAATTATTGTCAGTTATATTTGTAAAAATTGCACGTAGACCCATATGACCTAAGTTAAGATCAGTTAAATAGTGCAATTTACTGTGACATGTCCCGTAGATTGAAATGCTTAACGCGTATTTTTTTGTGCGTATATATTTTGAGATGCACGGCTGAACACTACTTCATGGAATTAGAATTTTGAGAAGAGAGATGCTAACTTACTATTGTATGCAGATAAACCGTGACTTCAGAATGAGTTGTGGTTAATGTTGGGCCATACTGTTCCATGCTCCTTCCATCCTCCACACAGAGAAGGCATAACTCAGTCTCTCATGAGCCATGTACGAACAGCTGCCGATCATCTTCTGGTCCGTCTCATCGCTCCTCAAGACTTGATACAAGAAATCAATGTACCGAGAGGCCAGCTTGAGAGTCTGGATCTTGCTGAGTTTGTCTGAAGGCAGGGTGGGGATGATTTTCCGTAGATTCGTAAAGGCGTCGTTCAGGGACTGCGTCCGCTGTCGTTCCCTCACGTTGGCCATGATACGCTGGTTCTGCAGGTCGTCGTAACTCTGGGGTGGAGAGCCCTTTCGACGGACTTTGGAGTTGGAGCAATTTCCGTTGACAGACCCTTCCTCGCTGCCGTCTGAATGTTCATCGTCATTCGAGGCCGTACCACGGCTATGGCGACGCTTTCTACCTTGCATGTACCGCTGTTTGAGTACGTCGTTACCATTCATCAGACACTCGTGGTGATGGTCCGTGGAGCTGGTGCTGTGTTTGTTCATCATACTCACCACAGAATACTGGTTGTCGGTGTGATGGTGGTGGTTGAGGTTGCTGCTGCATCGTGAGTCGTCCGGTTCCATCTTGATGGCACCGGGGACCATAGTCAGCTTCACCGGCACGGGGGTCGGCGCTGCGGCGGCCCGGTTGAAAGCTGCCGTTGTTCTCGGTGGTGTCACGGGGGAGGGAGGCGGTGGTGAACCGGCCCACTCCGTGGTCTTTGGGCCAGGAGAAGACAAGGAGCCGAAACTCGGAGCGATATATCCCTGCCCTAGCTGACAAGCTGCAAACTGCCTCTTGTGCAGTTCTTCTATAGAGTAACGAGAAATGAAGACAAATCAGAACTCTCAAGTCCGTGTACACAAAACTCAAAACTGCTGGGGTCTTGCCACGTGCTACCATTCACACACGCACGCAAGTGCAAGCAGGTCAAAACTTCAGGCTGCATGCGATGTACTGTACACTCTTCGGTGAACAGTACCTATAACTTGCATGCTACACTGTGTACATGTACATTGTATATAGCAGGATTGCTGTTCATGTATTGTACGCAATTTCCCCACAAGCCTTCCGCACAAGTACAAGTACACGTACAGCACACACCGTTGCGGTGAGTGGCGTCTACAGCGATGACCGACCGGACGGGACTCTGCCATGAATATACACCGTTACGGTAAGGGGCGTGGCTACGTTGCTTAATAGCAACAACGCAGGTGCCAATCCAATCGCTTGACAGAGCCGGCAGACGACAGCTTAGCGCATGCGCTTTGTAATGGGCAAGTGCACGATGCAGATTGACTACCGTGTGCATTGGATTAGGAGAATATCGTTTCGTTGCCTGGTTGTTATTTTGGTCTTTGTTTCGAATTGTATTTTATCATGCATTCTTTCACAAAAATATTTAAATCTTTTTAACAAATGCAATCAAATTGTGAGTGAATCGATGTCTTCTTATTGGTTACAGTGTGTCCTTAGTTACCAATCTCGTTGATCTGGTAAATCTTATCCAGCTGTTCATTTTGAAAAAAAGATTTTTGAACGCTCTCACGATACGAAATCGCGGAGCATAATTGTGTATTTACGAAAAAGATTCAGCCTGTCTTGTATCTGATAGGGACCTTATTATGATGTGAGCCATAAACTTGGAATGTAGTCAAAGTCCAGCAAATGAAAAAAGGTTAATCAGTGTAAGTTCATGCTTCTTCCTCTTAATTCGTTTATTCTTTTATCACCGATCACAAATTTGTAACGTCGAGGGGTTTGTCAAATCTGTAAAAATGGACACCTTGACTTCATCATTGTCTCGCATTAGCGGGACGAAAAATGTGAGTTTGATGGCTCTTGCCCTGTTTAATAGCAGCCCAGAGCCAGTCGGTCGCCCTACTTTTGGAAGAGCCTATGTGCCCTTTCAGTCTCATTCCATCATTAATTGAGTGTAGAAGTTTCCGTGAGACAAATTAGGCGGTCCAAATTCGTCAACGGTTACTGAAAACGTGGACTTGCACCAATTTAAAAGTGCCATGTGGATGAAACGAAACAAATGATCGTGCATAGAAAAAAATAGGAGTTGGGGTGACTCAATGAGTACTCAGTATTCTGTCTGACCGCAAATAGACACAAAAGGAAGATTAATTGACCCTAAATTAATTGACTGCTACTTACCATTCAAATAAACAACGACAATCTTAACTGTATACCGCATCGGATCACTCTGTCTTCTTTAAAGGGATTAGACCTTTTGTGTATGATTAGACCCTTGGTCTCCAAACAGAACCCTGTCCACACACAGCGTGTGCATGGTCCTTGATATGAGGAGTTAGCAGGTTCAGATGACCTTGTCTGTGTTTGAAGTCGCGTAGTCCTTTAACGTGGGACTGAATTCCATCATTTAAAAAAAAAATTATTAGTTGTAATTTATTAGTTGTTGCATAAATCTATAGAGACAAGACGATTCAAAAGACGAAGAAGAAAGCCGCTAGGCCTATTCATTAAAATGTCTCAAAGATCAAAGCAAAACAAAACGAAAACAAAAATAAAAACAACAAAACAAAAAATAAAATAAAACAACGCAAAATGTGTATTATAAATTTGCACACTTTTTGCAAAACCTTATTCTCGGTATTCTGTGTAAGGTTAAAAATAAAAGGATGATTGGGACATTTGCATTACTGCTTGTAAATATAGGTCTTTTCGTGTGAATGAATGGTAAAAATAGTCAGTTATTGTGTCCGCGGAACTGCAGCGCTATTAAGAATGATGTCGTGTATTCCTGCAAACTGTAGGGTAGCAACTTGATGGTTCAATAAGGCACCATCAAGAGGTCAAACAGTTAAAAACACTGCTGACTGGGTCCAAAGAAGCCCCAAAATACACCTGTCGGGTGGCAATTAATTAACAGGCAAGCGGGAGATTGGCCCGAAATAGCTTCTCCCCGACCGTGTGTGGCGCAACGTCGAGCCCCTGTGTAGTGAGCTGTGGTCTAACGTGCTGGTCAACACGGGACGGGGGCGCCCGTCGCTTGCCGCGGATCGCGTTGTCTCGACCTAGTCTAGTTCGGTACTTTTCCATGGGTGAACGGAAAACCACTATACCGGAAGTCATGTGTGGACAGACAGTTTCTCTAAGGACTTTCCATGGATCCTCTTGGTGTCGCTAAATCAAATTAAAGCAATCAGCTAGACCGGAATTTAGACTTCCCCGCGATCTTTTTCCTTTGAAAGCTGTTTCTGCATGCCAATTATTGTTATGAGGGTAAACAATAAGGAGTCCTTTCATGCAGAAATAGAATGACACCAGCAAACCCCACTTATCGACTTGATTCAAGATGAAACCTCACAAGCACTTTTCTGTGACGTGTTTGCAGAGCTACAATGAGATGGGTTTCTCAGTTCATGCAAAGATCGTGGTAACAAAAAAGCATACTTCAATGCCGAGATCTCTGCATCATCGGACAAAAGAAATTGACATCTTGATGGCTGAAGATTTGACATTTCTACTGAGTTAGGCCAATTTAAGTGAAGATATTCTTAAGATAATTGTCTCAGTTTCGGGGTTCCACTAGAGTCATCATCAGGGAGTTCAAGTTCACTTTTTAGCCACTCGTTTGTTGTTAGACTGGACTTTTACAGGCGCTTTAGGGCGTATTGCACTTTATGGTATATTTAAATATCACGTTTTTTATTTCGATGTGAAAGCCGCAAATTAAGGTTTGAGATTGGAAACAAATGTTGCATCAATCAATCATTCGTTCACACGGGGGGTCTTACTCTATACCATGAATCGCCTGAAATGGAACGGTGCGTGCCATCGTTTTCCTGTGGCCCAATTGAACAATCCTACACATGCTGGTAAATCTTACGTTTTAACCATGACTATGCGTAAAACGGCTCTTGGCTGAAACTACGTAGGGCCGATAAGCGTTTCCTTCAATTATTGGGCGGGAACGTTTTACTTGCTTCCGACAAGTGCTGCCGTAAAAGGAATAATCCAGAAAAAAATCAAGTTTTTTTGAAAGTGACAAAGTAGGCGAGACACAGAAAAACATCGCCGAGCCACCACGCTTTTCGCTAAGTTTACAGAAAAAGGGGACAAACATGCATCCTCGAATTCCATTTTCGCTTGTCATTTATGTCGACAAGCTTTTCCTAAAATGAACTTCAATTTGAAGGAATTCAAATAAATTTTGCAAACTTAGTAATCATACCATTATAGAAAGTGGCACCTTCCTAAAGATTCGGATAATTATTGTAGGAATGTTGTAAATCCTCATTAATAGAGACATAATTAGAGAGTTATTTACCTCTGTCATTACAGATAAACTACATTGAAGAAGCACAGTAAGACAACCTGTAATTTACAGAAATTCGCCACAAATTGTTTCGTCTTTAATGATCACACTATACACGCACACACATCCGGTGAATCAATTAACGGAATACATGACAGGTGTAGGCCTCACCGCATAGCTGGATTTTAATATTGAGGGCTACATCAGTTGCAACCTGACAAATGACTTCTAACCAGTTGGGTGTTTGCGAAGAGGAAACACGAAATTGTCACGGGCCTGATTTTGATACATGATAGTGGAGCCGCATGCTCAATCTTTCTCTGAGGTTTAATAATTAACAAGCCATGGGTATAGCACAGCTCTATGATTCCAGGAACTAGTTTAAACTGCACCTGTGCCTCGGTACCCATACCCACTTCCCTTTACCCTATGGCCTTATTCACCATGACCTCTGTATCTGTATCGTTCTGCATGTATGTTGGCAAGATTAAGGTTACCAATTAATTTTAAACGTGTAATCTTTTCCATATTCCTATTGAATTTGTTGAATTACAGTAGGTTTATAAAACGCTGTAGCTGCTTGGTTTTTCATTGGCCAGATTGAATATATGTGTTCTACGTTGAGTGGTGAAAGTTAATCAAACCGACTTTTTTACATACTTTTATACTGTTTAAAAGTTGATAAATCGCGTGCAATCAAAGACCCAGTTTCATTTTATCGAGCAGCCGTAACCCAGTCCTACTTTTACAGAATCGACTGGAGTGTTGTAACATTGTATGACTCATTTGCATACTCGTCTCAAATATGAACCCTCTTCCCTATTTACGGCAATCCGGTTGACCAGCATGTCAACACACCGGTACAGTACGTTTCTGATAAACCCTGCAACCCGTACTAGACGGGGAACAGCCCGATCTTGTCCCACATAGGAAAGGCATCGGAACACCGGCCCCTGCCGCGTACCATCAAGGGTACACAGCGCGCAGCACAACGGCTGAGCTCTTTATGCGCAAGTACATAAAATGTGGTGTCCATTTCGGGCCACATCTGGGCGATATTTGGCCGCGGAGGAAACGGGAAGAGACGAGTCATCGCTGAAATCGAAACGTTTCGGTGTGTAAAAGGTTTAATTTGTTCACGCAAATAAAGACATACAGCGGACCCGGCGGGATTATGATGTGATAGACTTGCAGCAGAGATGAGGCAGAGGGGAGATCCGCATGACAGGCCTCCACAACCCGCGTTACACTTACAGACTAGCTGCTTCAAAGACACGCAAAGGCCAGGACTTGAGAGCTACAGCTGCCCGTCTGTGCAGAAGTTCCTCGGTATAATCTTGTCCATTTATTACTTGCCTCATCGATGGGAACTTTGGTCTATTTCTGCTCATCCTTAGCTCCCTTGTGGTGCATATTATCTGCATTCCGGAATCCAGGGCTCTTTTACTTGAGCGTACTTCTGGAACAACCTTTTATAATTGCTTCTGTCAATCTCTGTCCTCCCTCTTCTCAAATTAGGAGTCACCAGCTCCTCCTGCTCTGCTTTTTTCATCGCTTTTCAACCTTTCAAGTAGTCACTCAAAAACCAGTGTCATAACACGATGCCATTGCTGCAGTGTCTGCAAAGTTTGTGTTATTCTCTGCTTCAAGCCTAGTGAACAGTGCTGAACAGTGTTACGGTCAACCACTGCTTGTCCAACCCTGATTTTCCCAAAGCAAAAGAATAGAATAAGCACGCTCATCGTTGATTTCCATACAGTAGCAGTCATTTTGAAACGCTTTTCGTTTGCCCTCAACCGACAGACTGCCAACTGGAACAACTGAGAATTAAGTTGTCAGGGATAGACCAGACAGGAAGTAATCTGCAAGACGTCCGCAAACACAGTGAAAAACAATTATGGGCACACCTCTATCTGTGCTCAGCCGCCATAATAATAACTAGATTAGTGCGTAGGCAAGTTTGACCGAGATTTCTGTTGTCCAAACAAATAGCCAGTCCGCCACCACTGTTTTCCCGGTCTCTGAGCTATTATGGATGCTTCAGGCCGAGTGTTTCATCTCAAACATGACAAAGTTCAGATTGATTTCCCTCCCTCAAATGCGCAGGATTTAGCTTGTAACAATTTTTAGATAAAAATTTGAGAAAAATTATTTCATAGTTAACTGCAGACTACATTGAAAACACGAAACTAAGAGGTCTTCTGATAAATTGACCAATTTCTTGTAAGCCATCTTCCTATTAGTTCTTATTCATGACAAATTTTGAGCGTCTCCAGCTTGTCTTCAGGTACAACTGCACCTTACAAGAACGGGTTCAAAAGTTTTTCATTCAAAGTCAAGTCCTCTTGTCTGTTCTCTAGAATCATTCTGTATGGTTAAGCAACTGGGACAGAATATAAATAACAAAGGCCAATTTTCATGCAGCGATTTGAACTTGGATACCGATTCTCGACAAGCACACGGCTCAGGGATAAGCCTTGGGCAACCTCGCCAAGACACCCGCTTGGCATCACCCGAGTTGGCCCCCTGAGGAGGTGGAGCTGCCGGGACACGAGCCTCGGGTGGAGGGTTGGTAATCATCGGTTAGGATTACGACGTCTGTCGTCGGTAATGCGATCGAGGCTAGCCGCCTCACCAGTCCTATCCAAACAGTTTGGAGATTACCATAGGATTAGGAGATGTCAGTATGTGATAAACGCTGGGGGAAAATCGTCATTGTTGAGGGGGTTGGGTTGTTGGAAGTTGGTTGTTGTGAGGTGCTATAATGAAGCAGAAAAGTGATTCTAAGGGGACTGATTATAAAACCAGTGAAACCTAGTTTCGATTGAGTTTTGATGCAATTTTGAACTAAGTTGTCGAGGCTGATGAAAGCATACCGTCCTCATTTTATGGAAAAATTCTGTTTTTGCGCGCGTATGTTTCCAAAACGGATAAACGCACTGGTAAGTCAGAGCCATAACAACGCGTACGATGCGCTGGGATTCACGCGAAAACATTTCTCTCAATTGCAGAAACTGGCGAAATTCCTAGAACAGCTGTGTTTTTGTATTGTTTTACTTCGACGTTGCATCAGATGCCGACGGCTGAAATAATGTTATCTGCAGGAATCCTTTACGATGTCCCTGAGGAGACATTTTTTCACGTCACCGTGCAATAGTTTCGTACAGTGTTTCAAGACACATCATGGAGTTATTGTAACTCCATGATATCATCATAATATGGGTGCTAATTGACAGAAAGTTAATCATCAATCGTAGCAAAGCTCTGCCTAGCTGAACTATGTACAAATAGATATAGGCCTAATTGAACTTGGCATACAAGCTATTTGTAGTTTTGACTTTGAGCAACAAGGCAGAGCATGTGTTTCGGCTACCCCTCCACCCTATCACCACCCTTCTACACCTTCATTGTATATACAAGCCTACCAGTAATCTCCAGAGACACCCCTGGCCTTTTGACTGAGCCACTGGGGCGTTAACCCACTGACGGACCGGGCATATCATGGGCGTGGTTCGCTACGTGTTCGGTCATCTGTCTGATTACACAAGTGACATGTGAGTTTTGCCTTCCTTGATTGTTCGTTGGTTAATTTGGCGCACGGTTCATTTTGATTGATTGGCTCTCCACCGCAATCATGCCAGGACTTCAAAAATGCTCTGTCACGTCGAGGCATTGTGAAGAATGGTGGATAGGAACATTCGTGTCCTTGCTCAATGGTCTGACTGAGAACTCCGGCTTGCATTGCTGTTTTTTCCTAGGCGAGTGTAAACAGGAACGCGATTTTTTGGAGAAAATAAGCGCCGTAAATTCGCATATGTTGAACACGTATCAGCCTGTGCAGATGGTCGTCGCGGATGATTATAGACGGACGACGTTCAATAAATAGCTGTAAATTTAAATAACTGTTTACTGTTGCAGTTGTCAGTAATAGGTCAGAGGACCATCGCTCGATGAAGTTTGTGATTTTGTCACGTTTAAGTTTTGCATTGTTTCATGCAACTAGTTGTGCGAGGTTTAAAATGGTTCAAGTAAAATAATCAAGTTGCCATGGAAATAATGACGTTGTTATGCATGATGGCCAATCCTCCGAGGAATAGTTTGAAATTATCAAAATCTCATATTTTGATTTTAGAGCAGGAGTCAGGATACACACCAACACAAATATCGGAGAGGGGCACATTGTACACCTATACCCAGTAGAGTTGACAACAATTTCCATCAACGTTTATGATGGAAAATTTAATTATAATTCATCAGTCCAGTCTATCAATGTGACGAATTCTGCTGCTACATTAACCTTTGCTTTGCCTGTTTTTTGGAAGGGACTTTCCCAAGGGTTTCCAATCTGTCAATTAGAGATGCTTGGTAACACCTTTCATGCGTTATCTCCACGTGTGATTTATTCGGGCTTCAGTTTATCAGACAGCAAGTAAATTTAAGCACAGATATTTTTACACCTCAAATTCTTTCCATCAGTCCTAGACGGAGCAAGCGGGGATCCTTTTCGCAATCCGACACGTGTGATCCACCCTGTAACTCACCGTGCTGGTGGAAATTTGAACGCGTGGCGCACCTTGAACAACCCCTCGGCTACCTACAGCATGGGATCACCCGCTCCTGGGTTTTGGAAGTCGAAGGTTTTCTTTATAAACTTTTTTATATGTTGGCTGGACCTGACCAAGCCTGTCGTTCACAGCGACATGCATTTTGAACGGCATCAGTGTGCTTGGGATTAATTAGTCGATTGCTTAATTGATTGAGTGATTAATCGGTTCATAATTTTTATTGATTGGTTCTTCGTTAGCTTTACGGTGAGTCGATCGGCCTATCAGTCAACTATAGCTTGTTGTTTTATCAGTCAGTCGACTGGATGGACGGCTGACGGGTTAATCAGTTGACTCGAAGTTAATTGCTTTGAAGTCAAGCTGCTGCCTGGACTGACGCAGCATACGGTGAGGAATCTGCGATCGAGACGTTGGATAAAAACATGACCTGCTCTGTTCGTACTCTTTTATTGCAAGACACTTCTGGAGTGCATGTAGATAGGTCTTTCAGATAATGTCGTTCGACAGCCGGCCTAGAACGATGATGTGTTTGTCTGATATCTTAATCTGGATCCAATGCAGAACACAAACGTTGAATTAGCGATCGCGTAATAAAATATGGCGATTAACGGAAACCTGTTCTCCATTGCCGACGTCATGAATTACAGCTTACCATCGGTTCAATCTGTTTCTTTTCTTGGGCAATCGAGTGCTCCCTGCACGATAAAACACTGAGTTCTGGTTTCGTTTGAGTTGAGGGTGACGGCCTAGAGTGACACTCTGCGTACACTGCACCGCCGTCCTATCAGCGACCTTCTTGGGCAGATTATGAACCCCCTTCTTACCCTTGTAAATGTTGTCATCACCAGGGACTGCACGGTTACTCAGATATCCTATCAGATGTTCCAATACTTTGTGTTCTCACCTTATTTTAATTTCCTACACAATCAACGACGGCTTTATGAAATCCCGCGATTTGACATCTCCGGGGTCAAAGCTCAAGGATGAGTATGCTTTGAATAAAGATAGTGAACGTGAACACTGATCACAGGAAAAGGTATAACGCATGGATGTGGATGATGTGTGTGCAGTTGTGCATAAGGGACGCATTGAATCATTTGCAGACGTTTCAACATCACCCTCTCATGCCTGCTGTCGACTGATACAATGTTTGACACAACTCTGGAGTTTGTTTTATGTATGATCGGTAAACTATGATCAAATGCAGAATTCACTCCACAAGGAATCCTTGTTACGTCGTCATTAGAAACACATTGCAGGTCTTGAGCTATCTTGAGAACCTGCAGCTGCTAGAATTGTAATTTGCACCATACATGAGCATAAACACGGAACACATATCGATTGATGTTCAGGCACACTTGTTGCAAAATGTAGAAACTGTTCATTTCCACCGGAACAATTTCTCCTGTTCAACTTCTAATTTATAACACAATTTGTATAAAACCAAACTTTGCAATTTGGTAGTGACGAGCTTAGTCCACAATGCCCTTTGGAAGAAGAGCGTTCCTTCCAGGTAGACCCTATCTTAGCTGTAATTGTTTTCTTTACAAAGAACGATAGACCTGCGAACAAGTAAAAAGAAAAACAAATTCAGGGTTGGCCGCTTAAGCGACAGACGGCAGAGTCACGTTTAACTGCAGCCGGTTAAAATGTCAAAAGTTCTAACCAAATATCGGCCTGCTTCATTATGATGTTTATCCAGAGTTCTTTAGGCTAGAACAAAAGCCACTTACCACAAAAATTGCAGTTTAACTGAACATTAATTGAGAGAATTTGGAAGGTTTTATTTGTGTAACCTTGACTGTATTTATTCAGGCGGTTAGGTCCTAGCGTGTGCGTCGCGACTGTTCGGTATACGGGACTGAACCACGCAGGACTAGCGGCTCCAACAACGGAAACAATCGTCGCGGATTGACCACAGTTCAAATAAAGCTGAACTTTTAGTACTCTTGTTCGTGCATTTTCGTTTCAAGGTTGGATATTAAATTGAGGTAATCAGGCTGATTTGAAGGACAACCGGTAACAAAAGTCGCCTTAACCAAGAACGCCAAAGGAATTATCAGATTGTTTCAGATATGAGCATACTTACCTTATACAGGGGTAACCACGGGAAACAGACATTAGAAACAATTACAAAGATACCATAGGTTTAAGGCATCTTTGTTATTCAAACTAAACATTTAGGACATCAGATGGAACTCTTGTGCTGTAAAAGTCACATGAGGCACGAGAACAACATCAATATGATTTGTTAAGAGAACGACTCTGACTTACAGTCACTCGCATTGAAAGTAACCGCGTTGGCCGGAGGACCTGGGATGTCGAATTTGTAGTTACCAAATCGATTCCTTGAATGACCATGATCGTGGTTACACTCAATATTAAAGAGCAGTACTTCTTCGGCATATCTGAGAAAGCAGTAGTGAATTAGTCGAGTCATTATGACGTCAAAAATCAAAATGGGGTTTAATCAAATCACTTGTGTTGCAGAAATTGTGCAGGTTACCGCTAATTCCTCTCTCTTTTTGCAATGCTACAAAGTTTGTTTTGATTTTAGGAAACATATCTTTCTAAACTTTTTCTATGCCGCAGATGAATGCCGTATAAAGTATTTCAATGTAAAAGTTGTGATTTCTCGTCTTGAAATTTTGTTTTTATAAGTTTTTTACCTTATGAAATAATTCCACATGTAGACCTAAGTTCAATTTTTTTATAAGCTGAAGTTGATTCCCCAATCTTATTGATCATATTAGTGAATGGTCAATGACTGCACACGAAAACACGAAAGTTTAAACTGTTTATTTGTGTTCTTGACCCGAATTCGAATATTCAGCATTTAATGGAACGGGCATATGAGTTGTGAATTCGTACGCGATCGATGGGGGCATATCTGGTGTACAATTTATCGACATCGTGTAACCGGACCAGACAATTGCATTAAAGGACATACCAAACATGATGTTTTCAATGAGTGGCAGTATAGCGTTACATGTTCTTGATTGAGCCCACGATAATATCGGGTGATAAATCACCGAATGTTTTTTAGATTCGAGGGGGATCTGGACCAAGCCAGCTCGGAGTTAACCCGGGTCTTGAGGCTTCGCCTGCTAGTAACCCCAGCGGAACTTAGCTGGTTGTGCTGCGCCGGTGTGTGGGGGTAATCTTCCCATTGCCTCTGAGAACTTACAACCTCTTAATTTCATTACCAGTTCTTTACTGACAGATATTCCTCCTTGCTAAGAAACCTAAGACATGTGGATGATAATAGTTAAAGCAAGCGGTACCTGAAGCTGGTGAACACTGATATTTCATGAGATTTTATTGAATTGAATGTACCATGTTATTGTAAAGCTATAAACACGCGCTCTAATCCTCCCAAATACAAATAACCAGCGTATGAAAACTGACCGTCGCACAAGGAAAATTTCCCTCTTTGTAACGTCTCATAGAATATCTTCTAAATTCCGTCCAGGAGTTCGATTGAACCAAAAGTTTTCCCTCAACATATTGCAATCGACCCAAGTTGGTCACTGGTGTGGTGGTTGTGTAATAAATGTGATTGGAGACGCACCTGACTCCCTCCGTGTTCCATGTATTCTTACTTCTCACAAAACCTGCGCGAGTAATACCACATTTACAGGTCGATTATCTGCAAAGACAGACTCAGCTGAGCCCATTTTTCCGCCCTGTATGACATCAGTAAAACACCCACTGAAGACACCAACTTTTCTTGTCCGGCAGACATAACTTTATGCGAACAATTTCCACCACATCATTGGGGTTTTAGTTCAGGTCGGCTCTTTGGCCGTAGTAAAGCGAACAGGTCGGATGATTGACTGAATATCTTTGTTTCACAAAGTAAAGTGCACGCAACGTCGTGCACCTGCACATTTTTATTTGTGCGAGTTATGGAAGCTAGATTATTGCGTTCCACGCCGTCAACATGACATTGCATGCTGTTTCAATAAATGGAATAATCATAATGTGATTATTTTTAACTACATGTACTTGTAAGACTTCCTCACGCCTGTAAATGTAAAGAAGTTGTCAGATTTTCTTACCAAATTAACACATTGCTCGGAAATGTTTCATTTGTACTGTTTTGTTGCATCGTCTAAAGTTCAAATTTAATATGCAATTTTTCTGATCTTTTATTGAACACAAATATTGTTTCATGCTTCTGCGTCGGCATAAAAACGATCTTACTCGTTTTTATAAACCCTATTATCACTAAGAGACGTTTCTCTGTCGATGAGCCAGTGCCAATGATTTATGATTTACCTCTAGGCTCTTCTTAGCAGTCAATTGAATTGTGTTGACAGTGTCTGTTTGACCCCACCGTGACCCCTAATCTTCTTCCCTCCTCTATCATCAATCAATCCATTAAACGGTGTCAATACCTCAAATAATATCTAACGTGATTACTAGGGTGAAATGAGTTGGATACCTCCCCTGTCTGGTTGGACTCTTCACCCCAACCAACCATTCGACGGAGGCATGAATTGGGCAGAGACTATTAAGCTCTTCCGCGGTTGCTAAGTCGTTGAATTGTTACGGTGTCACAATGATTCATATTGGTAATATTCGCAGGGTATTCAATCAAGCCACTTAATTGTCTGATTTGATGGCCCAAACTGGGAATTCTCACGAATTGAGGAAGTCTTGAAGTGTATGGTATTAGAAATGTCTAACAATACGAGTGTTAATTCATGTGCATGTTTGATTCCCATTTGTTTCTTGAGCGGAGCCCTGCTTGATCGAACATATCTGGAGTTGATCGATTAAGGATATTTGGTTGTTATGTGAATCGGGTACTGTATGATGGCGATGATGTGCAGTTTCAGCGAACTTGTACAATCACATTGTCAACAAGGTCATGGTTTTGACAGGAGACAGATACATTGTACATGTTATATAATTATATGACTTGGGATGTGTTGTTTACTGACGATTCAGTTGTGGCTGTTCCGAAGGGTGTCTGGAAATGGGGTAAGGTGTCCACTGTGTCACGAGAACCCCCAGTTGTCGGCTTTTACGCACCTGTTGGTTTCTTTCATACTGCTAAGTATTTCAGTGGCGGCAGTCCTCGGCCACCCTTGCCACAACACATGTGATAGATCCTAACAAACGTCGAAATAGCGATATGGTTGTAATTATATCTGTCAAAACTTTGAAATTCCGCGGTGTAACGAGGGAACTGAGAGAGATGGGGTTCCAGTGAACAAGACTGTCCCGTGACTGTCCCCCGGGTAACGCTTGACGACCCCGGCACGACTCGGCCGGAGTTACCCCCTTTGACGGGGACAGCTCCGAGCGCACGGGGGACCGGCACTGCTTCCGCTGTAACCCCAGCGTTGATAATTCAAATAAATGCACGGGTCAATTAAAGTTGATACCTGATGGTAGTGTCGGTGTCAGTTTTTTTGGGGGGGGGGAGGGAACTCGCGGCTAACGTTCCAGGTGAAAAATAAGGACAGGTTATCCATGGAGAGTTTCAGGAGTGAGGCTAACGCACGTTAATGCCGCCATCTTTGACACAGTCTAGTATCCAGTGGGAATTGTGGGAGACAAACATAAAGTGGGTCATAACAACGTAAGCACCATTCTTTTAGATTGTGGCCCGCAGTGAATCCATGCGCACACATGTATGAGGAGAATTACCATCTCCGCTAAGGAGAAGTACGAGGCAATGTTTAACATGAAACGATAAAGGACAATGAACTTTCTAGATTGTGGAGTTTAAGAATCTTTCAGCTGAGAAAAATCACAGAGATGAAAGACAGCAAAGAAGGGATGTCATGTCACCGAATGCCTTGGAATTGACACTTCTCTCATAAAGCTGTCCAGGATTAACTGTCATTCAGAGGTCGTCCATTGAAATCTATGTGATGATGATCAGGAAACATTAGCCTTGTTCTTGTGTATGTCAGGTCTCTCGACTGAAATCCAACTGGTCTTCATCAATGTGTTCTTGGTGGGTTTCAGAGAATAGTATTGCTTTATGGATGCTCAGTAATGAGCTTGAAGTTTTGCGATAAAACCTTGCGAGAGTGATTGGATTGAGATTTTGTACCAAAACACCAAAATGCTGATAAAAAAGGAAAACATGTCACGCGATGGCTAATCTAGCCCTTTAATTGGTTAGTTTGGAGTTAAGTTTTGAAAGGTCAGTTTACCTACCGTATTGTGTTGCATCTGCTAGTAGTGGTAGCGCCCTCATCGGTCGCTGCCAGTATGGCAAGTGACCTTTGACACGGCTATTCTGCTGGTGGCACCCTTCCATCATTCACCTATAGTATTGGTGTCGATTATTGGTTGACCTATATGTTGAAGGAAAACATTGATAGATGGAGTTTAGTTCAGAATCAGGAATCGTCATGAATATAAATCATAATTCGCGGGAGCTTGTTGATGTCTGGCGAAATCGAGAAGTACAGTGTACGTGGTTGGGGAGTTGATTTGTTTGATGTTCGGTGGGTCAGTTTGTCCCAAGTCGTGTGTGCACTTCGGGTTTATTTGACTCAGAATTGGTCATCGGTGTGGTTTGTTAGCTTCAAGTTTGTTGACTAGCTTGGCGGTAGGCTTGCATTGAATAGTCGGTTTCATTCCTGGTTTCCATTGTCAATGAAATGCTCTCTCTCTCTCTCTTGTAATGCACAAGATGAAAAATGTGTCTTAGATTAAAGATATCTTAGACAATGGAATGCACTCCCTGCCAGGCCACGTTCTCTTACAACAGGCTAATGCATCTTCTGGCAATCAATGCTTGGACAGTGCCTCTCCCTTGAAGTACTGCGCTTCCCTTCACAGAGGGCCAAGAAACCAGGCATGAAATATCAGGTTATTATTTGTACAGAGTTGGGGTCCACCTGACGTGTTTGATGCGACACGTAACACTGCTTAGATCGGGAAGTAGCGCGTAGTGCGTAGTAATTACAAGGGGAAACATCCCACTTCTTGGTCAGACATGCGGGGAGAGCCAGCATCTCGCATGGGTGAAAGAGGTACATAATCCGGCCGGATTTTCCCAAGCAACATCCCCTGCAGACAGTCCCAAGGGGCTCGATATTTCCAAAGAAGCAGGTTTGGGTGTAATGTTTCTCATTAATGCTCGGGCGTTTCGTAACGGGTCGTTTGTTTGGAAGTTGGGGCGAGCATTCCTAGATATGATTGCAGCGTCTTCGAGCATAACGGAAGACTGATTTTCTAGAAGACGGCACTCAAACGCCTTCTACCCCCTATCTTGTATCCACCACGCGTCACCTGGCAGTACCGCGCAGAATTCTAAGCAAATGTAGCCATCAAAATATGCACTCTTGATTGTGCTGGTGCTTTACCTAAAAATAAAAGGATCCGAGTTTTGGAACTGTGGCAGTCTTGCAAGTTTCCTTGCAAACATGGCTATCCCAGCGGCTAGTTTTAATATGTTTTTCTTTCAATTCTACTTGAAGCTTTGTGGCACGATTGAAAACAAAACTTAGGTCAAAAATTTCTTGGTACAACAGCTTTACCGATACATTCAGGAGATGTAGTTAACAAATCTGAGCTCCCGTCTCTTAATTCCCTTTGTTTCTGAATCGCCAACGGAATTGACTGACCCAAAGATTTAATGAACCACAAAATTCGAATCATGGAATTTCGTTTGTATGTGAACTTGCAAGGCATTGTGGCATCGGGCATGCGTATCCATGTAGGCCCATGTGCATTTGGAGCCAACGTAAAATCAGACCAGACTATTATGAGCGTGACTGAGTTTCCAATATCTGAAGACTATCACCCTTTAAATCCGTTAATAAGAAACCTCCTGTCCTAGGCCACCTGTCCTTTCTGCTGCTTAATTCCTGCACCAGACTATTTATTACTCATCCTTTCAAATCTCGACTCGTTTTTCGGTTCGTCTGGCTGACCTATGGAATCCAGGTTAAGCTAAATCCCCCCATCCCGTCCTTTTCACCTGTCTCAATACCGCTTGGACCTTGGGTCCCTGTTCGGGTAAAGGGCTGTCGTGTAACGGATCATCTCGTGTTGTTTAAGAATAAACCCCGTGTTGACAGATATATCAGTGGGAGGATTCAGAGCTTGGTAGGGGAGGCAAGGTGGATTTGGCAAGCGTCTCCTCGGGGAAGGGGTGGGTGGAAGAGGTGTATTTCGGCGGTCTTGAGTTCATTCCTTCTCGCATCTGTTTTGTCTGTTGTGATGAGTTGGCTTTTTTCCCTCCTGGACTCACTCAACTCATAGTCATATCTTGGCTCTTACCTTGCTCTGTTCTTGGGGTTGCTGCAAATTAACCTGCATGCAACACGGGGTGTTGTCTAAAGGATGTTTAGTACATGTACATGTGTGTTCGAAACACACCCCTCTTCACGCTTGCCGGCCATTTATGGTCACTTGTCGAATTTAGGTCATAAGAGAGAGATAGTTCCAACACTGGACGAACCCTCAGCACCACACCAGGTTGCTCAGTTGTGAGCTCCTGTACCACGCATCCTTCCCGACTCCCCTATTTTATCAGAATCAGGGCAGATGCCAGAAGTTGCCAGCTCCCATGGGTGTTTTACTATCAGTGAGTTGGGGGGATAACACCGCTCGACTCGCCACCTTAATTTGACCCGTGGAGTTTAAAACTTATCAGACTTTTCTGTTTCCTTTTTTGGTGATGTTTGTGACGGGATTTGTTTCTTGTCATCTCGCACCGTCGTGAAGTTCCCCCGAACGGTGACAGAAACACGTGTTAGCGGTGCTTGAAGAAACCAACTCGTGCGGAGACGAAACTTAATCAGAACACACACTCGCCTCCTTCTGACACCCACGGAGCACAATGCAGTATGATGTCTGGCCCGTGACCTCTGCTTGACCTCAGAGGTCACTGTTATTACACAGGTCAATCTACGCACGCAGAGGATATGAGCAGAAAGTTATGACAGTTACCAGCTTCGCTACTTTTTACATAGGTACACTGTGCTACTTGATATTAAAGAGTTCACTCGGAGGTACAACTGCAGTGGGCGTGGCACAGTTCGGTCCCTCAAAAACTGGGGGAAGGTGGGTTCTCTAGTCGACAGGTGTGCTGATAGGTACACTAAGTCTAAACATTCTCAATCATGGTTAGTAATTTAATTAATGTAACATCATTTCCATCTTCTCCGATGTTTCCACCTTTCCCAGTCCCCGGGAACTACAAAATCGTCTGGATCCCGGACAACACCCAACGAGGAGTGCATGGTAAGCGCCCTCAAGAGATTTGATTCAGTGCCCCACAGTAGGTCCACTGAGGTGGAGTTTACTCATGTAATCAAGCAGTCACAATTAAAGCCATTTCAAAATAAACTCGCACAGCTAGTTTGATGTCTTTCTTTTCTATTTAAGGATTTTAATTTGCTTACCCGATTTTGCCAGTTTAAAAATTAAAAGATCGAGTAAGGAACTTCGGCAAATCGATGAAACAATATTTCAACAGAAAAATCCTCAAAAACTTGATAGGGCAATTATTCAGTGTGAGTTTTGCACTTTATACCACTGTGATGGATTTCTTTTATCCCATGCATGACCGTGATACCATTATGTCACATGTCACAACCAAATCAGAATTTCGCAACTCTTTCCAAGCTTGTAAAAACATCCACAGGTTGCAACAACTGCCGTCCAAACAGCGGCCCAACCTTGAGCGGTGAAGCCCTGCACGCACTCTGCCGAGCGCTCCGGGCTACCCGCCGGGGTAGAGGAAGTATCTTGTGGCCTCACAAGGACTTGAAAACACCGACACACCTCGGTCTCAAGGCCTGGCAATTAGGCTTGCTTCTCGCAGTAAACGATATAAATTAAAAATCAGTAAATGTGGTTCCCTTCATTGACGATAGATTGCAGTTTGTCAAGATTGAAAATGAGTGATTAAGTTAACTTGCTGTTGATTTTTAAACACATCACACTGACTCTTTCTCGAGTAGTATACGTAAAGTTTACTTCAGAGAACGGTCAGAGTTAAAAGAATCAGCTTTTAATTCTTTAATAGAAAAGATTACAAACATGGCAGAATAAGTCAGGTTTATTTGCACCAATATATTTTCATAATGAGCCTATTTTAAGTCAATGTATTAAAACTGAATTGGGCAAAACGTAAATAACATTTGGTGAGCAAAGTATTTAAACATTAATACAAGACCGTGTCGAGTATCCTCTTTGATTACTAGAGTTTAAAAACCACTTCAGCGATTATCCAAATTGCAACTTAGATACGAATTCAAAGTGTGACTTGGATTTATTTTGGCAATTACCGAGAAACGAGATACCTTCTGATAATAATCAAACTGATTATAATCAGTAGGCTAAAATAAACCTAAGCCTGCGGTTATGAACAACAGGAATACGACCCCCGGGCCGTCCTAGCGGGAAGCACCTGTTCTCATCGGGTAGCTTACGGGGCACTCTTACCTCGGGCCCTGCAACCCCCGAGACTAGCAAAAACCGCCAAAACAACCCTTACAAGTGAGAAGTACCAATACTGTTCTTTTTTAAACTAACAATTAAATACATGACCAGTAATCAGTCAAATTTGTCTTGATTAATTAGGACAGAGCTGGTGGTATAATACCAGGCGAAATGCTGCTGTTGACTTTGTGTTCTATTGTATTGGTAAGTGTAAGTTAACTACGTTTTACGGTTCACTGTTTGACCCAAGAACAGAATGACAGTTTAATAACTGCAGGCCATCGAAAGAAAAGAAAAGTTCAAACCGAAAGTGAAAATGAGCATCGGGTAGTTAATTTCCGGACCCCGTAGATGCGGATCCGGGAGATGATGGCTTCCAACTATGGACTGATAATTTAACATTCTTTTAAAGTCATTATTATGGTATAAATTTCGTCCAGTTATCTTTGCTCAGCTGGTGTCATGTCGTGTAGAAGTGTAGACGAAATTTATATGGATCGAAATGACAACGTATTATATACAAGTATATAATACTTTGTGAATTAGGTAGAATTTCTGTAGAAAATGGTCGCGATCACTTAAAATGGTCGCGAGAGATTCATTCTATCCAATTCACTTTGCCTAGACTCAAACATCCTCAAACACTGGCGATGTCCTTTTTCCAGTGCATGTATGCTGCTGATGAAATCCTTTTGTTCTGGTAGTTTGTGATAAACCCACATGGAAATAATCCAGTGCTCTTATAATAAGCTTCCATATACACAGGTGGTAATCATAAACCTTGTAGTTGTGCTCGTTTACCAATGGAATTAGGAACCTTGGCAAAAGCTATCGGAACAGAATGGATATTGAATAATGTTTAAAGTTTCCCTCCCTCCCGGCAATGTTTGTTCTTTGGTTTTTGAAGTGAAGTGCGTATCAACTGATATTTTGAAGTATCTGTTTCTGGTTACTGCTTGTTATTTTTGTAGGTTGAACTTTTTATTATAAAGACTTACCAGTAACTGGCTTGTTATTTCGTAAAGTGGTCGGATGAGAGAATAGTTAATATGTAAGCCAACAGAAAACTTGTTTGACTAGCCAGTCATGATTTCAAAAGTTGTTTACGATGTACTTCTATTTTCAATTGCGACTAACAAAGTCTTTTATGACTCCTAGTGGGAACCTGGGAATTTTTTTGTCTTGTTCCCCATCACTAAAATCAAAATCATAAAAAGTGAACAATACCTGATGCACGTAGAGCTTTTTTCACATTAGAGTCATTGCTAGGTATCGTAGTGGTTGTACCATTTTTAGCCAGTACAGCGGAATCAAGGTACTAAGAACATTAATAGGCCCACAATTTCTACATTTGCAATCTTCAACCCATTTAGCCTAAACTTTCCTATCCCAAATTAAAAGCTTAAGCGAGCGAACGCTGGTATCAATTATGTCATTGGTCGTCTACCATGCATATAGATTTGTTCAAATAAGCATTGTCATGCATCGCCTCCTTCACAGTGCATTTGCCGTGGGCCTGGTCGGCTAGTTCCCGCCAACGAGGCGTTTATTTTGATACAACACGTGCGAGTCGCATACCGTGACAGTCCTTGGATGTGTCCAAATCATTGGCCGTGACATTCGATTTAAAATGACAGCCTCCATGAACTTGTTTTGTCGAACTTTGAAAGTGTGGTTAACATTTACATTGCTAGTCTAATGAATGATTCATTTGGCGAATCATAAAATGCCCATTACCACCTATAATGGCGAAAACACATTGGAAGTTTGACTGGCAAAGCAAAATGAGGCGACAGTGTTTGGCAGACGTATTGTTGAAACTCGCAGACTTATGTTTTGATTTGTTAAGGCACCTAATTATTTAATATCCGTCAAACTTCTGGCTACATTTACGAATTCTGCGAAGCTGCTGAATGTGTCCGAAGGCCTTGAAACAATCTGGAGTCAAAACACACCACCTGCCATTGATATTAACCTACAGAACTTCCTTTTTCATTCTGATGAGAATTCTGCAGGGCACGTGAATCCCATCAAAGTATTGCATCACTCGCTACACTGCCCATCAAAGTGTCGCAACTCTCGCTGCACTGCAGTTGTTTTGGGAAACTAGTTATCAACCCCAAGGTGACATGACTGCCTCACGTAAACGCCTTATGAGGGGAGACAAAAGTTGGAAAGACGCAGTGTTGATGGACAATGCGAATAAAATGTTTAAGAATAGGAAGCCATGTGAGAAAACATATTCGTCAAATTACTTCCCCAAAACACACCCTCACGATTTCTTAAACTAGGATTATTAATTGTAGCTATTATATTCTAATTACTTGCGTTACGTTGGTTATGTCCATGCGTGTGTTACAATTGTGCACAACGGGTAACAAAACTGGTTGATTTTAATTTAAATACTACGCCAAACGTCCCCAGGGGAGAAGTAGCTATTGCAACAGATTGCATTATAATAATCCGTTCTCATTGCAGAACCCCGGACTCATTGTGATGAAGACTAAAATCTCTTGCTCTGCAGTACTTTTGCCTTTTGATATCCTAAGCTTTGGGATGGAGCACATGCGCGCAGTGTTTTTTGTGCGTACGGCGCATAATACGCACGACCAGTTCTTCACAGACTGTGAATAACCTGCGAAGCTTATCGAGCGCACTGGTGCTAGGCGAATAATGACAAACACACTTAGGTGTTCTAACTTCTGCTTTTTCATTGTTGAGCGGCACCTAACCACTAATATCATACTACAAAGAGGTAATAACAACCTTCTAACCATAAACGCTCTCTACATGCAAACAGAGAAAAGACATGACGCGATGCAATGCACAGTACAATACGGAAGGCGTGCACATTACTACTATGAAATACAGACCCGACTGGCGACGCAATGCTGCCCCACATCTCGGATTGTCTACTTCTTCTGAACCCAGGTTCTCCCCGAGTGGGTGGGTGAGCAAAGTGATCGAATTCTATAGGATCAGCAATTGCCTTTTAAGAAACTTTTGGCGTCTATATTAGCTTAGTTAAAGCGCTTAGTCGATACGTCAAGGTCCGCAGTATAAACCTCCTTGGATAAGTTGCTGTCAGGTTCTAACACCAATGTGTCAAACCGCAACTGAGCAGATTCGCAAGTGGTCCGATGTGGTTTGGTTTGCTTCGTATCTGATGTCAATGGTATATAGTGTACAATGTTCCAGGCAAGTTCGCTATAGACGCGCTAGAGTTGCCCATTTCTGATGGAGAAGATATCGTGTTTTGGGGGAAGTACGCTGTTTAATAGCTCTCTACAACGGTTGACGTTACAATTTTCACCTCGTCAAGTTTTTCTCTCGGTTGTTGGGTAATTTGGGGGTGAGTGGGACTGCTTGGTTGTTGGGTAATTTGGGGGTGAGTGGGACTGCTTGGTTGTTGGGTAATTTGGGGGTGAGTGGGACTGCTTGGTTGTTGGGTAATTTGGGGGTGAGTGGGACTGCTTGGTTGTTGGGTAATTTGGGGGTGAGTGGGACTGCTTAGCAAAAGGTAACTGTGATAAAACTGTAAAAATGTTTGATAAATGCAGTTTGCTTCCATACGTTTTCATATTTGCGCATCAAGAATAACACAGGCCAAATGTTGCCTTATCTTTTGCCTCATCTGCCACAGACAATTGGGGTAAGTGGGACAGCAACTTGGGGTACTTGGGACACACATAAATGTATGTCAATCAGTCAACCATTTCTATTTGCATCACTTTAATCACAGACGCCATTATTTCTCCTTTTGCTCCCGACATAATGATGAATAATTCAAACAAAAAGGGAAGACACACATATTAGTTTGTAGAATATCAATTTTTACTGAGAAATGCGTCAGATGTTGACCCTCAAAAGGATGGTTAGGACTGAGCAATGCGTCAGATGTTGACCCTCAAAAGGATGGTTAGGACTGAGAAATGCGTCAGATTTTGACCCTCAAAAGGATGGTTAGGACTGAGAAATGCGTCAGATGTTGACCCTCAAAAAGATGGTTAGGACTGAGAAATGCGTCAGATGTTGACCCTCAAAAGGATGGTTAGGACTGAAAAATGCGTCAGATGTTGACCCTCAAAAGGATGGTTAGGACTGAGAAATGCGTCAGATGTTGACCCTCAAAAGGATGGTTAGGACTGAGAAATGCGTCAGATGTTGACCCTCAAAAGGATGGTTAGGACTGAGAAATGCGTCAGATGTTGACCCTCAAAAGGATGGTTAGGACTGAGAAATGCGTCAGATGTTGACCCTCAAAAAGACGGTTAGGACTGCAGGTGCATTTTCCTGAGAAAAGGATGGCTCTGCACCATCCTTTTATTCACCAGTATATTGCTTGTTGAAAATGTTTCCTCCAGTATTAATTTTTAGGAAATATTTTGAAAAAGTAACAGAGAAAAAAAATGTCAAGTGTCCGAATTGCCACCAAATTACCCAAACCACTTGGGTTGTGAGTAGCGAAGACTTGCAGTGTGTCATATAGTCAAGACAGCCGCTGAGTTATTGTCCCAAGCCGGCCTAAGCCTTGCCCCTGACCGCAGTCACGACTTGTAGTACCTTATTGATCATGATAATAATAAACTAGGTCTGTATTCTATGACTCACATCCCTTCCTTGCTGTCTCCTCGCCTCCTTAACTCATTGCCAGGCGCGTGGTCCAGAACTGAAGATGGCTTGCTTTTACTCCTTGTACTTGACAGGAAGAGTCCCCCGGCCTGTTGGCCACGATTGGTAATGCTATTAGGCGTGCACGGATTGGGACGATTTCCTTCTACACTTTACGTTGCGTAACGGACCCCGGGAGCTGACAAAATCGCTTTGATGCGATGGCTTCGACATGGCCGTGTGGTCTATCTTGTTCGATTCTTACAACCTGGTGCGTGCACGTCTACGAGATGAGCTGGCCGACGAGGGCATAGCAAGACGTTTGCCAGATAACCCAGACACTGGCTACGTTGCATCATAAATATGACTAGTTGATACGAAATCTTTTTTTGCAAAGTTCCCAGGCTCCCTGTCTTCGGATTTTTTAAAAGATTATATAGAACTGTAACACCCCAGGTTAGATGCTGTGATACGCAAGGATTGACATGAATCTTGGATCTCACTCCGACTGGACCTGAAAGGGAGGAAAGCCTTGGTTGTTAGACGCTGTGCCGAGTCTTCCTGTTATTAGGACTTGGGCCTAACAGGAGATGGTGAGAGAGGCCTCCGAGTTATTTAAGGAAGGGGTTTCAATCTCAATCAATTACCGCTTCATTTGAACCTGCAGTCCTCATAAAGACCAGGGATCCTAGAATTACTGATAAATGGACAAGCACCTGCACTCTCCCGAGTCTTTGAGAAATGATGGTCGTCTCTGTCACTGTCAGGGAGCAATGTCTCTTTAAGGCCCTGACAACGGACACCACCTCTGTAAGGATCAATATTTCACCGGTAACCCTACACCTGCTTGGTGGAAAAAAGAAACACAGCCAATGGAATATTAAGTCCTGGAATCGATAACACACAATTCACAAAAGCCTGCAAAAATGATATATGAACGTCTGAACAAACCAAACAGTAAACTATCCAGTTGTCTTTGCCCTGACGAGACTTTGTGACAATTGGGATCGGCAGATTAACTTGACACCACCGAATATAGAACTTTAATATAAGCATTTTGGACTGACAGAAAAGCTGGCCAACATTTATTCGACTGTTAAGTACATTTGATTTGTTCATAAATCTGCCCGCAGTCTTCCGAGAAGATCGTTACACCATGGAAACCTGCAATGAAAATGTTACCGCACCGTGGACATCATTTTTCAGCGTGACCTGTTAAGCTTTCGCCCGCGGCAGCCCGGCGTGATATCTTGGCGCGGGTGGTGGTGACTCGTTTACAGGCCCTATTCACGTCCCTCCGAGCGCTCTTCACGCTTCGAAGACTCAATATTTGTTCACAGCTTAAATCGTTGGGGGCAAAGAGCTGACCGCGTGTCCCTTGTCAGCAGTTTTTATTTTTAGTAAGATTCCCGATACTTGAGAGAATTCGTAAATGTTTCTAAAAGTAAGAACTTCATGGAAGGGAATAAACAAATGTTTCTATGTAACTAAAGCAACAAAGGTTTCTGATTGCCTGAACTTGTTGATACCACTGGGTAAGGGCAAATTGATAACCACATTTTCGGAATGGGCAAACTTTTTTTTGAGGAGGGCGCAAATTTTGGGATTTTTTTCATGTAAGCTTTTACGGCCTTTCTGGGTTTTAAAAAAATAGTTTGGGAAGAAAGAGAAATTAAAAAGAGCATAAAAATCGTCTTTCATTTTTCCAATTTATATTTAAAAAAATAGCTCCTTTTTCGTACGTTGGGGTAGGGTCCCAGGCCCTTGCTTTTGGGTGTGCGTTTTGCTAGCAGAAATGGTATGCAGTAACCCCAAAATCCTGCCAACTGTTGCCAAATAAGAATTGGAAAGCCGGTACACACAGCTAACCCAATCTGTACCGCATATCAGTTGGTATGGTTAAAGGAGTTGTCTCGTTTTAGGACCAGTCACATCATCTAGTGCTACACTAACAGATTTTGTGTGACCCAGAAACAAATAACCATTTATGTTATGAAAAGTTGCACACTAAAATTATTACGCAACGATGATAGCTTTCTTTATTTACCTAAAATGTTCGGCATATTCTGGTGGAGGATCGTCCCTTTGACAGCTTGCCGACCGCTTAGGGATATCTAGCCGCAACAGAGGCAGAGATTCCCCGCTCACTTACTATCGTGGTTTGCCTATTTGACCTAACCGTGTGCTCTTTTTTGTCAGATTGGATCAATTTTGAATGTTCGCCGATCAATCCGTCAATTGTCGCAGACGCCGACTATGCCAGATTATCTCTGTCATCGATTTGGACTGGAAGTGATCAAGACGATTTGGTGTGAGAAGTCATAAGATAAGAGTCTCGTGGTGACCAGGGTCCAGACAATGCAGGTTTAAAGACGTTCGATCCTCCCAAATGTAAACAAAACTAACCTTGTTGTTGTTTGGAGTTTTCACAGGTTTATTACTGTCCTTGGAAAGAATTAGAACACGATCTTCATTTGTTGAAATAACTACATGTAATGTGTTGGTGTACGTCCTGCATTATAGCACGTGAGGTATATTGCGTGCGTCATCATCCATGTTCAGGGCTGAACACCAAGATCATTTCACAGCCTTCCCATAATTCACCTTTGAGATCAGGTTTCATTTGTCTCAGTGAATCAGGTTAATTATGCCAATCAGCGATCGTTTCTCTTTAAAACCTTCCAAATCGACCACCTGCACTAGAGAGGCTTCGGTTTCCGACTGCCCTCTCAACTCGGCATATGCGCCCGGGCAATTTCTGATCTAAATTTCCGTCAAGTAATCTGCCGCATTACACTCAGCGGGCCAGGTGCAAACGCTACCGGGCGGAGAGCCGGCGCTGACAGTCACTAATTGTGGGTGTAGGTTGCAGGCAAAACCCCTCGGAGTCTTCAGACAATTTATTGTACCGAAGGAGCCCTGATCATAGGAAACTATAAACTACAGTCGTAAACTGTCAACAGATGAGCCAACACCCACTGTGACGTTTTACCTGCTTACAAAGCCATCAATGCCCATTGAGAGGAGTAAAGATCCTTGCAATTATCATCGCTCATGTGAATCAAAGGGGGTTACCCCCCCCCCAAAAAAAATCAAAATGGCGTCCATCATAAAAAAAAAATTATGCCACACACGACACAAGAGGGCGTATTGCCCTTGGCAACGATGTGATGTATTTGTCGTTTATGATACCACACCAGGTGGGGGAAACCGTTTGTCCATGAATGAATCCATATGGTCGATTTATGGTTTCCTCTCTTAAGTTGCAGCAATCAGTCTTGTGGGTGGAGACCTCTCGCTTATTGTTTCCAATCGCGATAGAATCCAACACCAGTTTGTTGAAGATATCTGATAATGTATAATCGCGCCATCAATCGACACCCTTCCTAACCCGAGATTTAGTCTGGTAACATACATCATGGAGATAAGGAATCAACCCTAAGGGCCACATTACTCACGTGTGAAAGGCGTGCAGGAACCCGCAGGTATCGCATCACGCACCCGTGGAATCACGGGATACGGCGCGCATTAAAATGGCTGCCATGGCCTGGTGCAATTACTAAATAAAGGTTGTTGATAACTGATTTATCTTCCCGCGCAATTGCTTCCTTCCGTGGCCCGTGCCGGTTACCGGCTTGCTGATGTTCGCGCCTTCCAGCAGTAGTCGGTGTGACACACAAATCCCCTTGATACACGAGACGTCAATATTTGTGCTTAAGATTTTTGGGGCTGGTGATATGACGCGTGCACAAAGAGCTTTATTAGGACAGAGTCCAGATAGCGCGGGAAAGGAAGAAAAGAAAGAAATTAAACAGGCGACAGATGCGAGAAGGTTGAAGACAGTAGCATCCAGACTATAATCCTAGGTTTAATTATAAGGAATTACTTATGCAGCATAACATAACTATACAAAATGTTTTAAAATGTGCAGAAAAGCTAGTGACGAAAGAACGTCAGTGTAAGACTTAAATAATTCTATTATTAATACTTTACTTGATCATTGAAAACAAAATAGTGATATCTGAACGTGTCTGGCAATAATTAACAATTTTTCACTGAAGTCCAGAGAAGCATACACAAAGCCGCACGTTTCAAACTCGGGTGTCTTTAAAGTTGAAGCCAATGAGGCTACGCAAGTACGTCTAACGCAATCGTTAAACCACCAAACAATTACTATCACTGAATTGTAAATACCTTAATTTGCCCACAACATTGATTGATGCGGTTATTTTCTTTGAAAGTGCGTCAGAAAATTCAAATTAAATATTAACGTTGGAGCTTTCTGCATTAAAATATTACTATGGTCCATTATTAATTTTGCCGTAGATATAGCGTTATGTAAGTGGGATTGCATGGAACCAACGACTCCCCGCCTCTGTCACTCGACCAGTTGCCAACGTCTACTCGCCCATCCGAATTCGATATTTAGTGCCTCGTCGAAAGTGTTTAAATTTTTGACCCCCCCCAAAAAACCCCAAAATTATTTGTGTAAATAAAAGGAAATGAACAGGTCTTGGTCAACACTGAGTATAATGATCATAGCCGGCCCAGATCTGTCCATAAATACTACCACGTCGCTTTTTGTAGTTAAAAAGACATGATTGTTAGGAAGTTGGAGGACTGCGACATGGAAGCATGTCTTATCGATTAAGAGCCAATAATAAGCGACTTGAGATTTTCTGAACGATCGTCGACACGTGGTACACATCGCTATCAAAATAACCCTTCCAACCGCCACCAGTTGTAATTGGCCGCCGCTAGCGTTCGTTACTCCCACCTTGTGCCCAGTCAAGCTCGACAAATGAACCTTTAAGTCGTGTTTATCGAGCGTCCCGTGACCGCTAAGCCATTATAGCTGCCATCTGCAGATCTTCACATTGAATATAATTATGTAGAAGGGGGAAAATATGCCAAAATCATCAGGGCTATTAACTTAAAAGTGACAACCATCAAAATCGTCCCGTCAAGAACCGTTGTCCCCAGCCCCCCGTCTTTCCATCTCGTGTGTGGGAGTTCGTTTCTCTCCTATAGTTTCGGTCTTTCACCGGGAGCGAGAGACTTTGCCTGTGGGCGCCGTGGCGCGCTCATCCCCTTGTGGCCTCCGATAGAGTGCCTCTTAATTTCTCGGTTGATCAGACGCGAATTTCGATCACGGTCGTTCCACCGATTTGTTAAGTAGAGGACCTGTATTCGGAAACAACTTGGAAGGGTCTTTGTTTTGACCCTACTGGTGGTGTTAGAGCAGCGTCTCTTGTGGGTATTTTCTTCGACATTAAAAACAAGATTTCTGGAAGAAGTGCCAGCGAAGAATAATTGTTCAGAATGACGCAGTGAAAATATTCTCTAAAAAGGAACGAGGTTCCTGAAAAGCTTTAGTATCTTTTTTTACCTTAGACTTTCAGCGAAACTTGGACAATTCTTTCCAAACTGGCCTGACCTCAGTTGTATTCAAATCAATACGCCTATCCCTTCCGAGTATACGACAAAAATATTCAAACAAAATAGCATCCAGAGTTTTGCTTATCTTTCGTAAAGTACAAGATCGCATTATTTGCTTGCATCATATATTTAATAAAGTCACGACAAAAAATCACAGATCAACATGATTATGAAAAAAAAATTATGTAGCCCTTTACTTTCACTCATAAATTCTGTTGGATTTTAATAATGCACTCAGAATTTGTGGTACTGAACACTGATCTTCATTCGCATTTGTCACGATGACTTGAAGGTGGGCATCAAACTCTGAGAACAAAAGACGAAGGTTGGCACTGACCAACATCCCAATAGGAATAACTGTTAATTGTAACGCCAGAGATGGTTTTGATTAAAGTCCTTTTGGATAATGTTCCTGAGAGCATTAACAACCATAGAAGAAGGATGCCAGAGACAGGTATAACCGTTGATGGGTGGTTTCTTAGAATCGTTTTACACTACATGTTTACCTATACAAAGATAAAAATTGCTTGAAACAAAAATATTTCAGATAGCTTACCTTTTGTATCTTTTAGACGTCGTCGTTGTCTTCCTTTAAGGTAACTAAGCTTTTCTTGAATGAAGACTTCAGTCTGAGAAATGAGATTACGAAGTACTTGCATACAAGTACCGTAACGTATAAATGGGAAAAAATGTTAGCGGTGATGCTATATAAAGCTAAATGTGCACTAGCACGCCATGCCCTTTACAGGCCTATCTATTTAAAAAAAATTGTAACCAAGGACTAGGTTACTCAGAATAGCATCCAGCCTAGTCTCTTTGAAGACTGTCTGTACGCCTTCACACAAGGTGACTAAGTTTGCATTTTCACTTTTTAAATTCAGATCAATAAATCTGATATTTGGCACAAATGTTTTTACATATTTTGCGCACTGTGCTCATTCTGTCTGGGTAAATCATTTCACAGGCTGTGCCGTTCAACGATGTGATTTATTCCGGCAGAAACAAAATATACATCTCACGTCAAACCTTCAGGATTTTGAGGAAAACAAGATCGCCAGATAATGCTGAAAACAGGTCCACTGGTGCGTGTCCGTACCGTTGGGCCGCGGCACGATTTACGAGAGAAAGAGAGAGAGATTTATACGTTGAACCCTTTACCGGCTCCATGCAGGCATCCGAGCCCTGTCCCCAGCGATCGGCCCCCGTCTACATCGCGTACGCCGCGCGGTCCACCCGGACTCGACTGTCGACCGTCGGGGCCTTTGACAAGCCGGTCGTGGATGCAGTCAACGCTATGTTTCCATACCGCTGAGACACCCCTGATTGATGGTATCTATTTGTTGGTAGATTTGAGGCCGCAATTACATTTGTAAACGAACCCTGCGTAGGAGGTTCTGGGAGCATCTTGGGAGACGGTCACGATAAAAGTGCAGCTCTGAAATGATAACTAAAAAGTGCTGCATGTCCAGAACTTACCGAAGAAAATTAATGTAATGATATTTGTCCTTTCTTGCCCTGGGTGCATAAAAACTGTGACGACCGAAAATGTATTTTGGTTTTTATCTGCAGAGATTTAGTAGTTGGTAAGATACCCTCGTAGGAAAGGTGTAGCGAAAACATATTACATTGATTTACATCTATTCTACCTCAAGTAGGTTGCCATTTCTGAATGTGTAAATTTCAGAATTTCGGTGTCTTTAATTCTGGGTATGTTCTTTTATGCCCCTGAAGCCAGTGGGGTATATGCCTACATGTAGGCCTCTGTTTCTTCTCTTTCTGTTGGTGTGTGTGCAAAAAACGCAAGCGTGTTTGTGCCGGCATGTTGTGCAGGGCACTTGTGTTTGTCAACACTTTTCTTGTTTTTTCCCTTTTGTTTTGTGTGATTTCCTTTCAGATTCTAGTCCAGCTTCATAGCTGCCAATTTTTCTGGAATAAATCTAGCAATACGTGAATATAATTGTGAGATTGAGAACTTTCAAGACTTTTCAGGCCGTCGTATTATCTTCTCGACTTAAGACGGCGTTTTGCATAACATGAACGAAGTATTTTTAACACCCGGCGGTGGCGTCTTTTCAACTCACGGCGGGAGAAAGGTACGACCAAACGGGCAGGAATTATTCCTCCATGGTTGAGGGCACAGTCTCTTTTATGGGCCAGACGTTACAACTCCTAACGTCTGCTTGGACTTAAGTCTGACGTGCAGTTTCACCCCCTGCCAATTTCAAGAATAACAGGCACGGTCGTGTATTGCGCTTCAGGCCGTAAACCATCCTCTCGGAATGATTGTAAACGAGTTTGAAAACTGATACAGAATCCATGCGGGGAGATTGCATCGGTACTTATTGGTTAATACCAGCTTTCCTGTTGAATGTATTCGATTTCTACCAGCAGCGGATCGACCCCAGTGTTTAACCACACTAGCGCCTGTGCCCGCTCGTTCATTGCTATTCGCTCAGACTCAACCAGCTCCAGAGAACCCGCTGTTCTTGGTGTTTCTTGACTCAAGCCGATCAAGGTGCTCGGTCCGATCAGTGACGGTGAACCCTTTTCCTACCCGAGGCGATCTAGACACTGGATCCGTATTTACGCGCACAGCAGCTGGGAAAATTATTAACCACTTAAAAAGGGGCACACGACCGGCCCGATAAATCTTTGGGGGAATATCTGGAACCAACTTTTTTCGGGGGAGGGGGGTTGAGTGTTAGGTTTTCAAGGGTCATGATAGAAAAATGAGACTTTAGTTTAATGTGGCTCGGGGTGTGTATTCTTTGTTGGGCTTTCAAGTGAAGTAGTAGTTTTGAGCAGAACCCAGTTTATTTCAACCTGTTACAGTTGAATGGCTTTACTTTAGAATGAGCCCGACTACAAATTCATTACAGTATTCGTCAAACAGCGCATTCATAACTACCGATAGTACGTGTACTTTCATTCCGGCACGTTGTTTTGCTTAGTGTTGCTCGTGGCGTTAAATGGAGTTAAAAATGATAGTACATAACTTTCTGTTGTTTGAGCCTGCCATTGTGAATTTGTGGTTTTCAAGGCGTCACCGCACCACATAGCTGGTGGTATTTTCATCAGTAAGTAGGTATGAAGTATGGTGGCCCTGGAGGGACATCGCCAATCGTCAATATTGACGTCAATATTTGCGACCAAATTCACTCGTTGTATCTCCGGTCGTAGATATTGCCGCGAATGTTTTTCCCAGCAAGCCAGGGAGAGAGACAAGTTCCCCGGCTATAGACATAGCAATTGCTTTTTAGCGTTGTGCCAAAACTGCCCAGCTGAATAACGACTTGAGATCAAGCCGAAAAATGTAGGTCATTGCGCGTGCGCGTGAACATTTCATTTGGGCCCAGATTGCTGGAAAAAAATCGTAGCAATATTTGAGACCAACGATACAACGAGTCGTGAATTAGGTCCAAACTATTGACGTCAATTTTCGCGATTAGGCCTAAAGAGCGAGTCGTGAATTTGGTCGTGAATATTGGCGTCAATATTCGTGACTGAAGAGCGGGTCGTAAATTTGGTCGCAAACATTGATAATTAGCGATGTACCCTCCACAGGCCACCATAATGACCAGAACTTCTGTGAATATAAGGATGAGAGTTGTAGTGGATTACTTGACGAAATTTGTTGAAGACTGTACCGTTAAGTTGCTTCTACTTCTGACGGAAAACTGGTCTTGGTTAATTTCTTTGAAAAGAATGATCGATTTGTGCGACTGTAAGAACTTGGTTGTTGGTATGTAGCGACCGAGTCAACATGAAGGGCTAATCATATTAAAAGGTAAGTACCTGGTAGGGGTCACCATCTGCAATCATGTTTGTATACTTTCAACCACTAGTTCGGAGATAAACTTAGGGACAAATGAAATTGTTATGTTGTGTTACACGTTGAATTTGAGCCATATAAGCGATACCGTTGACTGGTTGTTGGGCCAGCTTCTTCCCAATGCAGCATACGATTTCATCCGTCACATTTAATTGGTCAAACTAGCCCTGTCACGTGAGGTGGTTCTTGGCTCTTTGTTCCAGGCTACCAGGTTTTGTCTTCCCTCGTGCGAGTGATTCTTAGCCGGAAAAGGCAACCGACCTGGTTCTCTCTTTCTTGAGAACGGATGAATCACTGAACCATCAGCACTTTATGGGAAGTCAGTCCGTGGGGCGTGACCCGATACGTGTTCAAGGAGTGCGTATGAACTATTGTACACACAGACTCAGCATCAATGCCGTTCAACACTGAATATAGTATTGTTAGCGTTGATATAGTACGCGAGCTATTACGGACAGACTGCAGTAGTCTGGCCAGGGGAAATCAAATGACCTGAGGCGAAGGTTGGAAGAAATGTGACAAGGGAGCTTCTTGTACAACCCCCTACATCCCAAACCAGCTTTAAGAAGCGGCTGCCCATGTACATGTACCTTGATATCGGCTGCACTCACTTACTAGTCAACCACACAACTTTTCATTTCTATTTTCCAAAGGAACAGAAATAATAACTACCTTTCCGCCTCTGTAAGACGTGGAGAAGACTGAGCTATGGTTCAAATTAATGCCAATCTGATTGGAGTTACAAAGTACGTTGTGTTTCATGAAGTTTCTTTTGAGTAAAAGGAAGGGTGAGGATAACGTCTTGGGACGACAAGACGCATTCTTCCCTAAGGCCTAAGCCGGAGAATGATGGGCGGGTGATACTCCCTCCCCCAGCCTCCAAAGCGTTTTGATCGATAGGCCAATTAAACTTCCAATCAAAATTTCCCCTTTTCTAAACGGTTCCCTGCAAGGTTAGCTTTAGATCGCAAGTTTTTCAATCTTTTTATAAAAAGTTTCCATCATCATCAAGTGTGCTTGGTTTTTGGCAGGCATAGCTGCTGACAGATTTGTGGTTTAAATGACGAAGACAGTTTGTACAACGAGTCATTTATGTAACATTTACGCAACTGACCCGTTTTCGTAACCATAACTCAATTTAGATAGGAGTCATGGTGATGAACTTCAATGGTGATTATGATTAGCTTTACTTTGTTTTAGCTTTAACTTGCATTCACAAATGAAGCAGCAGGGGTGAACCAAGAGGGGGCGCTTTTCCAAATAAGTATGAAAATCTCCATGGGCCTCTTTTTTAAAAATGATATTCACTCGATTTATAAGTGACTTGTTTCTGAGTGTACACTGTTTTCCTGCAACCCATTCCCAGGTTGTTCGAAGTAGGTCTCAGTTCGGTGTCGATTTGTCCATAAACAGAGAGGTCGTAACAGTCACAAAACGCCCTCTCGCGATCGACGTATAAAGACAATTCGTCATCACCACTTGGAGCGGAACAAAGGGCAAATTGAAGCGCTAGGCTTCAGCGAGAGGACCGCGACACTTGACGGGTTAGTAATACGGGCCTACATACCTGGCTGCAATCACAGCCAAATGGAAAACTCATGTGTTTGAGTACTTCCTGGCTTTTGGTGAAAGATGAGGCTGTGTACTCAAGGGACTGAGAACTTGGTGCAGAGAGAGAGAGAGAGAGAGCCAGGGAAGACTGGGAACTAGATAAGTTCAGGACAAAACACCAGTCCGTGAGTCAAGGTTTGTAGCTGGGGAACCCGCTTGATACAACCATGGAGGAAAGACAGTCTTGCACGGTGTGAGTCGACATACCGATTAGCTAGACGTACACATTTACATGTACATGTATGTCACCGTCCATTATCTGTGACTGATCGACGACGTCATCGGTTGCCATTCTGCTGTTGCCACGGTGTAATGTGTATTCATGTTTGGTATTGTTTCCGAGTCAGATCCAACAAAGATCGAAATGAGAGTACTTTCCCAACTCGCATTGTGGAGGTAAAAGGTATTCATTGATGAGTGACATGAATCCGTTGGATGAACCTCAAGTCACTTGATTTATGCATTAGAATTAAAAGACATACCAGTCGTGGAAAGTGTCTGATGGGTCGTTGATCTTAAACCACAACTGCTCTAGATTCGTGTCTGTTAATCCAAGGACGACATGACATAAGTAACCCAACAGTGGGTTGCGTCACTCTCGACAAGAGCCAATTGAACAGATACAGCCATCCCTCCCTCCTTCACCCTGTCTCCGACCACACCCACATCTTGTCACAGGCATCAATACGCCTCATTCTCCAACACCGATGACCGTCTAACCTGAAGTTGAAGCCAGCTTTTTGTGACATCGATTACGGCAGGAACGACACTAATAATAAATTCCATATGATCATTGGGTGTCATATTTCCGCCCCGAAGAGATATATACGACTCCTCCCACATATGCCTTCCAACAAATCTGTAAAATGATACCGATCAGGTGCAAAGAAGCAGCACAGTTTGATAATCAAAACCAAATGGGCCCGGGACTGTAGATATCACCTTAAAGTGAAGAAACATTCGAAGTGTGCCCAAACTCCTTCTTTCACTGAATCTTGAATCTTAGTTTATTTGTTTGGGACAAAGGCCTATAGTGATGACATGGCATAGATTACAGGTATAGACATTGTGCCCAACTCAGGTGGGTCTGAACATTTCTGATGGGTTGTCCAGAGTAGACTTGAATTAAGACCTTTAAGTAAACATTATGAAGATTGGTCTTGAAATAAAGCATTGTGGATCTGGAACTCTGTTTTCCAAAATTGTTCCTACCAAAAAGTGAACGGTTCGTTCATTTCTTTCCCAGGATGAAATCGAGTATAGACTATTCTGTTTAGACGCCACAACTGCGGTGGCACCGCACTCCCACACACATGCTTCAGCTTGACGCGCGCGTGCATTTGGCAAATCACGACACCTTATTGGTCGAACAGGTATGTAACGCGTGCGTACCACCTGTCCACGAGCGTTGCATCACCGCACTAATGGCTTCTAATTGTGGTTGTCGAATTACACTATTACTGGACACTCCCTTTAAAAACAAAGACTGGTACGAGAGTTTAACGAGTTTATAGGAAAAGATTATTGCCGTGTGCGATTGCCGGATGTGACTGTATCAAGGAAAACGGTGTCGATCTGAGTTAGGCCAGCAACGAAAACCAGTCGGCTCGGGTAGATAATCCGCGAGTTGTATCCTGACAGGTCTGGCTTGGGTACGGGTATGGTCTCGCGCCTGTTCTGGGTGTCTGCTCAGGGCGGAGGTGATTTCATTTCAGCTCTGGAATAGATTCATAGCTGACTTTTCGCCTGATCCCCACCGCATCAATTGATCATAGTCGCAAGTGATTATGCTCAAAATTCCAAAATTCTCCCTAGTAAAACTATCTGTAAGGAAATCGCCAGTCAAAATTGTTGTTGGTCATGGTTTGTATCTAAGACAACCGATCCATCAAAGGTTGAACCTGCCGCGTCGGCTGCTCACGAGCCTTGTAATTCGCACTGTTGATGAAGAATAACGAAATGTTCGTATATGCAAAAGACATGATACGCAGGTCCGTAGCCTGACCAGAGACGGGGGGGGGGGTTCCAAACCAAAAAGTGGACCCCAGCCCTTGCTATGTTGTCACAGCAGCATGTAGGATTTGCGTCCGTCTTGAAGGAATAATCCACTCATGCTTTCGAGTAGGATTCAACCTCTAGATTCAAGATATGTCTGCTGATACCTGATCAATTTCAGACCCTGGCTTTAAATGCTACTTTGTTGTTTTCTCTGGCGATACAATGTAATTAGTGTTAAATCTGCAACAGGTGGATTCGAGGGGCTGTCGAGATACGTGTACTTCTCCACCTCATCCATCGAACTCGTAGGCCTACACTGCTCTTCTGTAACGTTTTATCCGACTCCATGTACTCACAATTTCTCCCTGGGAATAATTTACGCTACAGGCGTAAAATATTAAAAACTTGAATGATCATGAAGTAATTTGGCCTATAATCAAGGCGTTAGTGTCACAATCTTAACGTCGTGTTTTAAGGCTTTTTCTAATATTTCCATATCTTATATATTTTAGTCAGGAGCCGAGAGGAACTAGAAGAAGCACTAATGAAAAGCAATAGCGTGGGAACAATTGACGTCAAAATGCAGGAGTCGTTCACAGACGTGCAACTATATAGGGGCGTTTATACCAGTCTTGCCCTTGACAAGTCAATATTGATGAAAAATTGTAACAGTCGGAGTGGCGATATGCCCGCCGCGCCGTATGTAAAGCAGGTTAGAACTGTTTCCTTGCTGTATGGGGAGATATCAGCATTATTGTCAGTGGCAGATCTAGGGTGACGATGAAAACTGGGGGCATGGCTACCAATTAAAGGCGCACCGAGACAACTCGAGACTCGTGTCAGGACTGGTCATCATCTCGTAACAAGTGGGCCCACACCGTCACTAGGTCTGTATATCAGCGTCAGTGGATTTTACACACTGAACTCCTCCTGGGTCAAGGCTTTTGCACACCGATCGAGGTGTTGATAAGACCGACATCAAGTGAAACTGACACCAGGACATTCACTGTTCATAACAGTGACGACGAGTTTTTTCTTCCTCTTTGTGGTTTTGTGACACAGATATGCTGCTGTATCCACAAAAACCTTACTTGCAGCCTTACGAATCGTCCACGGTGTAGTCACGGTCATCAAGTGTACATGTACATGTACATCTATCTTTGCGTATGTGACTCGCAAAGGGGATGGGGTTGTTGGCACCAGACTTGGTCCCGGGAAAGAAACAAAATCTACTACCTTTCCTGATACCCAAATTACAACCCCTTTGCTTGAAATTTCAATATGCCTCAATTTGTCATGGGATGAACCGACACCAATTACTATACCCCTTAAACTGTAAAAGTGAGCCCGTATGATACTGGGCTCACTCAGTTGTGAAATAGATATAAGAAGCCCTGCTAAACAATAATCATTTCGTTCCTTCTATATTGCTGCATCTCTGAGCTCCAAGTGTATTACTACTTTTTCTTCCGGGTCGACTTGCTGCTCAGACTTACTGATTTCTGATTACAATAAAAGGATTCTTTTCTGTGTACTTGGCGTGAATTTTTGTATTTGTGTAACTTGTGGTGGGTCCATCTGTCCCTCTTCCCTGCCGAATTTAATCACTTCTCATCAAGACCTTGGTCATTCAGGTATTGCATTTCGCCGACATTAATTGCCGAGTCGTAAATCAGTCAAATAAAAGTCGACCATAAAGTGTTCTCATCTGCTTCAATAAGCGTGCCCTATACATCCGTACCTACACAATGTCACGGCGCAAGTCATAAAACATTTTTACCGGCATGCGCAGTTAGTTGCCGTCGGTAAACTCAGCAGGCGTAACTTAAGCTTACGCGCGCCGACACTCCAGTCGCCTTTGAAATCCACATCCTTAAGGCCTACTTTTCAGGCAGCTCTATCTGAACAGTTCAGAGCGGATAGATTTCGTGCTATGCAGGATTACGTCGGAGGGATACCACTGGGTAGTTCTGCATACATCTCGGTATGACACATGACAGTCAAGGTGTCTGTTTTCCTAGTTTGTTTCCCAGAGTGGAAGAGTATAGGCGCACGGACAACGTAATTGGACAACTCAAACTTTGAATGCAATCTTCATCACGTCCAATGAAATTAACAACCCGTAACTGTGCTTGTATTTTTTGATTGACCAGGTTAATTCGGGCAATTTGAGACCAGCCCTTAACCGCAGAAATCAACAGAATCTGAGGGGAGAAACGAACGTGCTTGAATCAAACCCCCAAAGCCGCTGTTTGAGCCTAGGTTGTCGGAATAGGTCTTTGAGTGCACCGACGAAATTCTCCAGCTAAAACGTGTGAAATCCAGAAATTGTGGTCACTCGGGGTTGTTGAGGTTGTTTAATTTGACCCCTCAAATGGTCAATTTAACACAATTTGAAGGACTGTGCGAGCTTGGATGAGAGTGCAATTTTTGTAAAAGTGTGTCATCTGTGGCTGAAAATACACCTTTGAGGCGTTTTTAGCCACATTCCTAATGGAACTGAGGTTGTAAGTGTGCGGTTTTACTTTAGACCCATTTATAATCCTTTGCAGCCCAATACAGCGTAGTACATGTACCAAGAGTCTAGAAAATGTCCATTTGATGCAAGCGCAGTAACCGCTGTAAATGTGTTGTCAGGAAATTCACGTATTTACAAGAATACTTTCCAGTTTTCCAACTTGCTTGGAGCGCAAATCGTTCATGAATCAAGTTAAATGTTACTATCATTTGTTTCTTTACAATATAACATCCTTTCCACGCACTGTTTTTGCATCCTTGCATAACACTGAGTTGAGGACATGAATGTTATCAGCGCCTGACCTTTCAAAGTGACACTCCAGGCCAAGATATATGTTGTTGGACGATTGGATTGTCGGTTGTTTTAAACACCGGGGTTCAAATATTTCGCTTGTGAAATGTGATCGTGACATCATCGTCTACCTATCTTGGAATCGGTCAAAGATAAATGAATCTAACATCTGTCTGGTCGCAGACGATCTGTTACTCGTCTCTTTTCCTGCCACCATTATATGGTAGCTCTTTCGCTTACTCTGATCGTAAATACCACTTTTGATTAATGCGTAAAAATCCCTCTCCCGCCCAGAAATGCATTTATGACATCTCCAAATCCCTCGTCAGCCTTTAAAAGGGGAAAGTACAAAGCCAAACTCCCTCCTCCTATTTTTTTAACTTCTCTGAATTTTTTTTGTTTACCAGTAATTCGCAACATTTTATAGATGGTCCAGATTTGTGAGACTTGAAATACGGCCTGCCGTAACGCGGCACTGATACGCCCCAAAGGAATTGTGCCGCGCAAATGCCGCTCACACTTTTGAACTTGGGGCGTCCTGTCGCTAGCACGGGCCCGCCAAAACCAGCTGTTAGAATCGTTTGGAGCTGGCAGATAAAAATATCCTAGTACTCGGGGCAAATTTCAAGCATTGCTAACCCCTTTCTTGGCACGTTCAGGGAGTCTTGAGCTGACATTACGAGTCGTGATTACCAAACCCGCAAAGAACCCACAACAACCAGACTTTGTCCTGTGCTGTTAGGCATTGAAACGGGGGTATGGTAATTAGGAAGTTCATATGGATTGACCAAGTATAAGTGGTGCTGACCGAATTTAGGAATGAATCTTGACGATATTAGTATACTGTGCGCAATCATTCAGCTATCAGATTAAGCAGAGTCTGGAAGTCACCTCAAAGCTCGATATGAAATTTGTATCAATCTTTATGATTTGTATGCACTCAGAGCTTTTACACTCATCATGTGCAAAGCGCTGGTACTGGATAGGACTGCGTTGTCTCGTTTTCCTCCAGTCCGTCCTTGTTTCCAAGCTCTTGTTAATACTTCTGACCGTTTCTAAACTCTAGTATCCAACTTTCCATGGTTCTTCGTCATCTCCTTGCACTTCCTCTTTCAAGTTCAAAGTGTCCTTGTTCTCTAATTGATTTCCAGCAGCCGGCTCTTTTGAGAACGACCATGGATGGTTGAAAACCGGTCAACTCTTCAGCGGTTGTCTTCACGCATGCGCGTCACCTGTCGTCATACTCACTAAAAGCAACCAGCCCAACCAGGATTAATGGACTCTTAGGCCAACGTGAAGATGAAAAATGACCCCCGTTGACAAATAGTCACAGATATCAAGAAAACTTGGCGGGGGCTTCACCCACGGCTGTTGTTGACTTGTCAAGACGAGCGAGTGGACCGGATTTGGGAGGGGGGGAGGTGTATAATTTTTACGGGTCACGAGAACCAGCTGTAATACCTCTATACAAGACCCCCCATATATTTTACAGCTTGCCCTGGGGACGATAATTACTTGCCTTTGGGCAATATCCAGAGGCATCAAGTACTACCAAGGCCTGACATCCCCCAGGCAGCATGGTGATATTGATACCCTGACTAACTCCACTTCTGTTAGGTATCTTCAAGTACCAAACAGTAAGAAAAATGGGTTGGCTACACAAAGCATGTGTAATACTGAGAGGAATGATTACATTGTTTACTGGTGTATCGGCTCACAGGGATAGGGCCCAGCTCGTTATTCCTCTTCTAGATTCCCCTCTTTTATATTCTTCAGAGAAGAGTAGAAATACACAGGAATTGAATTGTTAAGAATGTAGCCTGATTGGTGCATTTGTCAATAACTGCATCAACACTGACGATTTTCCGTAATCTTCAGTATTCAAGTTTGGTGTTCCTCCCCAGTCAATTCCGTCAAAAACACCAGGAAAAATACAACAGTAACACATTTCCTTGTACATATGTTACCAGTAATAAATTCTACCAAGCCTACATGATCTCTTATCGTGATGAATTGATACTTCAAATTATTCTGAATGTGTGTTTATGATAGGTCCAATGTAGATGCGCCACTTGTCTCGAAAATATTTAATGTCATTGTTGCCTGCGACGGACAAGATGGAACCATGGTCTCTCCAAGAAGGTGCTAACGCTAAGCTGTCATCACCTGTTCAACTTGCCGGGAGGTGAGGATGACATCTACATTAAGACAATAAAAAATACGTCTGATTGATGACAGGGAGTTCGGTATGTGGCAGAGGCCGGGCTACTAGGTCGGAAGTTGATAGCGTATGAAGAGCGCCACCTTGCGAGTTCATTGCATTTAACTGGCTATTCGGCTTTGTGTAACATATACCTTAGCATCTTGGTCTTCGTCTTATCAGACTTTTTTGTGACAAACATAAACGTTTTGTGTGACCTCATCAACTACTTTTTTTCGGTCGTCAACCCCATGTGTCTTACATCTGTTTGTCAATTGCATGTCATTTAAACAAAGGAATGTTGCAACGAGTTTTACAAGGCCTTTTGACACACGAGCCCGGTCGTCAACCTTACATACAACCATCACCATCAGACACAGCTGAATTCACTGTGATGCCAAAAGGAACCATCAAAAGTAGTCATCATGACTGTTAATAATAGCGACAACTAATCAGTTATGGCTATGTGCGATCGGAAACTGTTCGTCAAAGAATCAGTTATACGTGAAGACGAAACATAAAGACGGTGAGTGTCATGGTCCGTTTAACACTCCACGAGGCTAATTTGATAGAGAGGTAACAATTTACTAGGTGTGTCTGCAAATTAGCCTGTTACGCGTGTAACATCGTTATGCGTAAAGGCCTCCTGTTGTCTGTGCGAATCATCACCACGTCAACTATATCGACTTCGTGGGCGTTTATCGGAAGAGAAAAGTAGGGATGTGTGATTTTTGTACGTAAAACGTGCAACCTCCTTTTGGATTTGTTGAATCGAGACGACTGTACCTCTCGTTGCCAGCTGTAAGTTGACAGCACCCTTTAAGCAAGATCTGCGGTCATCAACCTGGAGTGTGTTCAACCTCAGCAACATCTTCCAAGGAGAGGATGTAGGAGCAACGGACCCAAACAGCAGATGAAGAGAGGGGGCCATTTCAACCGTGCAAGGCCACCGGGTCATCGCACCTCCGCTTCGCTACACCAACTCCCAGGTGATTGCCCGTCGTCATGAACAAGTTTCTTGGTCCTTTTGGCGATCACCAAAGCCCTCCTCCCGGTGATGTTGATGGCGGGTGATGAGACAAATTGATTAATAATGAAGAAGCAAGTACAGACCCTGAAATAATTGTGACGGCCCGGGAAATAAACAAGCGTCTCCTCATTAAACTCCGGCCGGGGAAGTGTCAGGAATTTCCCTCTTCACCTGGACCTTGTTTCGCTGGCCACGGATGTACGTTCCCGTGGCATCTCATTGTGACGGATGGCCTTGTCTGTTTCGATTATTGCCCATTTTGATTTACAGCTTGAATTATGGTCGAGATAGTTGCGGTCTGATCTGAGTTATCTGTGGAGTAGACGTTGTCTGTCAAACTGACCTACAAGTGGTCCAAGTCTAAAATGGAAAATCAAATTTAATTCTGCGTTGAAACTTGAAGGCGTACCTTACAAGCTTGAAAATAACTTTGTGTTAAGGTTTAGTTTGTTGCTTGGTTCGTTCCTTTACTCCTGCAGTCAGTGCTGTGTGATGTTCGACAGAGGGCGACCTTCACATTCATCGGTGATTTCCTCTCCCTTTCAACACAGTTTTCATTTCAATCGTTCTCATCAAAAGTGACTTCTGAAGATGGGAGTTCACACATCTGTGCACCCTTTATGACGGAGGACTATAATGCTCTTTGGTTTTTATGGGGGGATGGTGGAGAACAGTTTCTCCGCAAAATTCTTGATGGAAAAAAAAGTCGAGCCAAGACCTTGTAATTCGTAGCGAGTCTGCTCCCAACATTGTCGCAGTATATAGTGACATGCATGGACATACCAAGCGTTGACCGGAATGAATTGAGGATTAGAGTTAGCCGAGAGTCCAGGCTTTGGCTTTAATGAAGGCAACTTCAGTTTGTAATACCTGGCATGTTTACCCAGCGTGATTTGTAATATGAAATGCACTTTTATCGGGACGAGTGATCCATGAGGGACTTCACGTGCAAGCTCACTAGCATGTATAAGATAGATTTCAATGTGTTTTGTTTTCCAAGTCTTAGTTTAATCAACAACATTTTGACGCTGTTTTGTACTTAATTACAAATCAGACCAACTAACTACAGAAAAAAGTTAAACTGTGTTTTCCGAAAGCACAATTAAATATAACAGTTATAAGTCCGATACATTTTGATGCATGGAAATTACAAGACGGACACGTAGACGTGTAATGGTACTGCTGCATGTGATTTAAAGATGTGAGAAAGATATGAACTTATAGTTAAAAAACAGCGCAAACACATGAACATGTTATTGCATTACTTCAATACTAGTTTCATTTGTTGCTCGTTTATATTAATTTTTGTGCTTTTATATATATTTGTATTTACGTTCAACTAACAGGGTTTCAGTGTTAGCTCTGCGACATTTAATACTGTTGCGACCATGCTATTGCCGGTTGCTTTACCAGAGATTCGGGCATCTTGCCAGCGGCTGATTGCCCCAGTACTCTGCCGCCGGCTGGCTTGTCTCAGCCCGTCCAGGGCCCCATCATTGGGCCCGTCATCACAGCATGACGGCCCTCACCGCTACAAGTCTCCTAGCCGGGTCCTACCGCGAGCCTAATGACCGGCCGATGTGGCGAAACATACCCGGAAGACACGACAGCAGGGGACGGGCCAAGCGCGACGGAGGAAGGCAAGAGTGCCAGGAAAACATTGTCCGCAGAACTGGAACCCAATGAGACTGAGAGATAGCTATGACATTCTGGGGTGTTCTAGGCTTGTAAAACTTTCAAGTAATGTCCAAATTGATCTAGAGTTGACTTTATATGCCCATCTGGTATTTCCTAGGCTCTAGGTTTAATAACTGTGGCTTACGTGAACCGACCGAAAGTGATTTAATTACAAGATCATAAATATCATTATTGAAAAGGATTATATGTTTAAACACTAACCGAAAACACAACGGTCAATCTGCTTTTGACAGTTTTAAAAAATCACATGATGTCCCTCAATGAAAATTATTCTGTATCTCGGAGGATTAAATTGGCAAAATTCAAAAAAAAATTGGGGCCACAAGTTTATAAATCACTCTGAGTCAAAGGCTAAATTGTATAAGAAAAATTAATATGCAATACATACACGCACACCCAATCCCACAGAGAACATGTATGTATTTGTAAACACTGAACTTGGTTCTCGAAGTCATCATTTAGGCTATGTCCTTGTGTTCGCGTTTTCTGTTTCTAAAACTCATTCTCTTTCATGTTAATTGTGGAAATCATTATTTCAATAAAAGAAATTCTCAAATCTACCATTTTCGACTGAAGTTGCAAAACTTCAGGTAATAGCGGAAGCGGCAACAGCAGGCCGTGGCAATTTGGGCGGTATGGAGGATGGAGTCTTGAAATATTGCCACTGAAAAAACAACCAGACCACACGTAGGCCTAGGTCGGTTTCGAAATGGAAAAGAATTAATTTACGGAGGTGCGAGAAACAAGCGCGTTTAATTGACCGGTGCGGAGTCGATTGATTTGTAGGTTGAAGCTCTACCTCACTGCTTGAGTTAGACCTGCCAACGCAAATTGACTGGTATTTAGGAGTGTTGAATAAATATACACTGCCGTCAACATGGAGTGAGTTTTACTATTTCTGTGCTAATTCCAGTAAATATTTTTACATTGTAGTTTCGATCTCTAGGACACAAACTGCAAATTAGCATGTTTAAATTGATTTCCTTTGATTATCTCAAATACTTTTTGAAGTTTTATGTATTTAAAGTAATATGAAAACAAAATATGTGTTTTTTTTCGTGACGTTTCCATATCGATTTATATTCATAGAAAAACAGTGCTGTTACGGCATGTAAAGCGGTCTGGTATCTATAGCTTAGGTGACAGTGGGCTAGTTTTCTCTGATCAGGGCAAGAATTTCTTCATTGGTAACATGTTCTGGCACATCGGGGCAACTTCAGACACGGCGATCTGGGTACTTGGTAAGTATGTCACCTTCAAGCTGAACCAAATGCGATCTAAACCCTGACCCGTGACATTTATCACTCCTTGTGTTTTGCCTGTAACGGCTACCAGACTCTTCCAATTTCAAGAAGCCTCCAATCGGAAGCTTCGTCTTCCAATACAACAACTCAGTCGTGTGATCTGATTTGGGCTAAGACCCCTCCCCCTTCATTTCTAGCGGTGAAACGGGTTTGTCTTTCAATGGGTAGGTTGCGTGGTACCCACCCTTCCCCTTCACAGCTACGTGGTTGTCTGGCATCGTTTAGCAGGGCCCTGATCCCACTGATGCGACATACAGACTGGCTGTCATGCAAATGATTGATGGATACAGAAACGAGAACGAGAAGAGAAGTGAAAAAAGTAATCAATTTTAGAAATGTCTTGAGTGTGAGGTTTGGATCTCGTGCGCGCTCTCCCGATTGAGTGAAGTAATTCTACTTAAACATGTTTAAATAGGCCTATTTATGACTGAGACACATATTTCTGAGGTGAAAATATATAAATTTGTTATTTAACAAGTTAAAACAACAATTTTAATAGAAACTGTATATTTTACATGTTTTTGCGATTGTCCAACTTATCCCAAATGGCTCTACCACTTACGCCAATTGTCTCAGTAAAGGCCAAAATAAGGCAACATTTTCAACTTGCGTTTCACTCCTGAAGTACCACATAGTTCAATAACACCTGTAGCATATTGAAGAAAGCTTTATTTTATCCAACACTTTACTATTTTATCACAAGGGCTAAATTTTTGCTTAGGTGTTCCACTTACCTCAAATTACCCTAGGGGTTCGTTATCAGCTGTCAATCTATAAGATGGATGGGGGGATATAGGAACGCCCACAGGGGAAACATAAACGGAGTAAACAGGTGTTACAACTCCACCCCTTATATCCTGACTACGTGACTATACCGGTGTATCTTTGTTCGAATCCTCAGCTTCCCCCAAAGCTCCATTTGAAACTAATTTTGCGTTAGTATAATGTGGGCAGATTTATGAAAAAAAGGAAAACTCTCACGATCGTCGGAGGCAAGTGACAGATTGATGAGTAACGCAAAGATGTTTACAAATGAGTTGGGGAAATGGTGTGTAGGATGATTAAGCATTGCGCAGCCGTCCATAATCTCAAAACAATTACTAAGAACCTCCGCATGTACAATGTTAAACGAAGTATTGCGCATGCGTGCAAGTACTCGGTTATACCTAGAGAGCTACACTGCACATGCTCCAACCACTCTCACGGTCATAGATCTGCAAGGAGTTTATGTGTGCACTTTGTAGCGAAGAAAATAAACAGTTACACGGCCACCCTTTTCCCCTTTCTGTCTCTTTCTCTGCATTTATCTCGATAGCTTAGCTGAGTCGTCGGCGACAAAGATTGATGACTAAAATCCCTGGGAAATGGGCAGTCATAAGGGAGACTTCTAGCTTGATACGTCTAAACGTCAATCCACCCAATCCCTCACAACTCTCCGTCCCTCGGCTCGATCGCTTGCTCTATTTTTGAGAATACAAATAATGAAAAATTCAAGCGTGCAATTTCTTGGTTGAGCAAGAAAAGGATACTGATTTTGACGATGAGGATTAATTCATAAATGCTCGTTAAACTTAAACTGAAACAGATGCGGACCATAATTATGTCACAGATAACACTGGCCTATAACTTACTTTTCTTGGTCATTCACTGTAGTTTCAAACTAACAAATCAGACCATTAGGTCGAATTATTTTTTAACTTTTCACTATTACTATTCTTAACTTTCAAGAGAGATAAATTCTTAAGTCGTCAGAGCCGCAAGCTTCGATTTCACGGGGCAGGTCAAACGATGAGCCAGTTTTGTACGTTTATATTATACAAAGCAAGGTCATTCGGGAATAAAGCATGCGCGTGAGCCCGCGTAGGGCGGCTTTGATTGGGCAGACTTCGCAAGCGCGTCCAAATAACCTTGGATGCGCTTCATTTTGGGCTTGCACTGTTGGAATACTCGAAATGGGTGATTGCTGTTTGAAAAAGTTTCTTCTACGCGAAACGATAAATCATGCATAAGTCATTATTACAAAGAGGAAAGCTTTTCCCTTTATCTCTACACAGAAATGAGCGTTTGCAGCAGGCACACGCCCGTGCCAAAATGAAGTATAGAAAGCACATTTTGGATTCTCAAACGGCTGACGATGACCCCTCTTTTTATCAGCTGAAGATCTTTTCTCTGCTGAGTATGTTTTGAATTTGAAGACTCATATACTTGCCCGTAGATATCACACCACATGGCTGAATTATTGATGGAAATGCGTCCTGTATATGTATTAAACATTCTGTACGGGTTTGATGGTTTTCATTTGTGTTGAAGGATGATCCTGTCCGAGTTGGCTTTGTTGTGCATCAAAAATTCATATAACCTACATCGATCTTGCGAATTGAAAGTTGTTAAAAAAGTAACACACCATATACGAAGCCCAGCTGTACCGCTGATGTTACAAAATCTCTTTGGTCAAACTTAAGTGGTCAAAAGTAATGCAGCCTGATACAGCGAAATTATTTTTAGCTTCAAAGTTTAAGTCCCGAGACTGAGCCTGAAGTTGCAAACCCTTTTTTTTAGAATTGCCCTGACTTATTACCTTATAATTGTGCTCGGACAGCAGAGATGTTCCCAACTTAAAGACCGATTTACCTGCGCAGTTCTCCAATGTATTTGCCGAAAACCCGATTATGAGAGAAAAGAGAAATTAGAAAGTATTTTCTGGTTTCCTACATCTCTATAAGCATCCAAGCGCAGATTCATTCATGCTGGTATTTTTCATCAGGTAACCGGTCACCCAGCTATGTCTCATGGGCTCTAGAAGAAAAATGTTCACTTTATAGTTTGTTCACTAAGCGAGAAACATTACCAATCCTTGGTGTGACAAGCGTCAGGTTTGTTGATGTGACAACGGGCCCTAGAGAGCTTACCGTGATGTGACAGCCTAGTGCCCCGGGACTTCCTCCGCTGTCTTCCTCCCCATATGCGGTCAATTTTCCCCGAGTTCGCAGGGACCTGTCTGTCAATTTTCTTCCCTATTTTCTCCAATCTAGATAGCGGCATGCAGGTTGCAGGTGGAGTTGGCCACAACCCACGAGGCACAGTGAAATTTCTACGGGCGCGATCGATAGCAGTGCTCCCTATCGAACTTCAAATATTGCCTAATTTGTTGGCCACGCTATTGCACCGTTTGGACAATGTCGTAGCTTTAATATTTTATACTACCTCTAAATAGTTTGAGTCAAATTGTTATAGACCTAGTGGTTATAACACAGAATCAAACTTGGATCGGAAAAGGCTTTAAAACTAACAAGAAGATGTCAGTGGAGTGGGACTTCCCTAAATGATCGGCATCCAGGCTTTTAGCATCATCAGCTTGTCAGGATTTCTGCTCGAGCGAACTGTTACATACATGTTTATTTTGATGACACGGAACCACTCTGTATGTATGCCCATGTTTATGTTTGCCCTTTCATTGAGCACCTACTCACTACCGTATAATAGATCGACAACTCAAAAGAAATTTCCCGGTATGACTATGGTAAAACTGATTTAGGGAACCTCCTAAGCTATTCATGAGGTTACGGATTACTTGAGCATGGATACCTCTGCAATCAAACCGATACAACAAGCGCAGCCACATAAAGACACCTCCTGAAATTTGTCATAACTGTTGTATGACCATCCACAACTCGTCCATAAACTGGTAGTCCAGGGGTCGCACACAACAAAGTGCTAATCGCAACTTATACCTTGTCTCGTATCATTGTACAGAGAGATTTACAATTACTTGTGAAAGACTGACAGGATTTATGGGGCGGATTTGACCATATAATGCATGGACCCTTGATAAGAAACGGTCCACAGTCCCCCCGAGGTCCATTTCACACCCTGGCCCTTTTCATCCCCAAGCCTAGGCCTGAAATCAAGGACACCATTATAAGACCCCGACATCCGCCGCAGGAAGATGGTATTACCTTCATCGTTCACACCTAATCCCAATCAGCGGACCCTGGCTTGCGGACCACAAATTGCAAGCGTACCAGCCCCGAGGGCCACGGTTGTCCACACCTGCTGGCGGCCATGCGCTCCCTCGTTAGCCCATGTTGAACTCACCAACAAGCATGCAAGATGTTTGACATCTTCTGCCTTGAATCTAATCCTCATTGCTTTGTTTCCGGTTCTATAAGAGACCAGGCAGTTCTTATTGAGGCAACACTGGCCTCATTAAGGTGCTACGGCCAATTTCGAGGATGTCAGTTCTTTATTTCAGGACAGTCAACTCGTAGAATCATATGGTGTTAAGTCACAGCAGTACCGCAGCTTTGTCCATCTGGACCGAGGACTCCATCTGTCAAAATGTGACCCGCATTTACCCCCTTATACCGAAACAGACATCCGATAACAACCGAGGATATAAAGGATCTCCCTTCCGAAAGAACCACAGTTTTACTCTTTACAAAACTGCGAGGTAAATCGTAGCTCAAGATCAGACTTGAACCCTGGTCATTTACTCCATAGAACTACCGTTACCTGCAGAGGATTTGTTGTCCTTGGTTTCCATGGTTCCTTTCTTTGCGTTATGACCATGTAACTTGGGGTTAAATCTTGGAGAAAACTCCCCTTTTTTCTCATGAAGACCCAAGTGGTATCATCTAATTGCCGCTTACAGTCTTATTTTTGCACTGACAACGTTTCATGAAATTCATTTTATTATTTTTTAAAATCAAACTTAAAGACTTGAACTCAAGTTCACGATTTTTCCAGCGCATGTGGGCCTTGAATCTACCAAGAGTACAGAGCAACTTTGCCCTTGCCAAACGTGAAACTTATTCCGTCACTGTATTTGTGGAAAATTGGTTTTTAAAAGTTACAAATAACAACAAAATGGTCAGTCATTGAATAACTTCCCACTAGAAATACCAAAATCTGAACTAACGTTTTCCTTATTCGCCTTTCACTTTTGCCTGTGATTCAAGCGCTAATTGTCGGTATTGCAGAACCGCCCCTCTTTTCAAAAAAGTCTGGAAAAGAACATCCGCCCGCCCAGTATCTTGAGTCATATTCAACGGTTGTCATCTTCCATCAACTTGACACATTTCAGCATGAAATGTCAGCGCAAAACGGATTTGACTGTTGGTCTAGAGTGGGGCGGGAGGACTTGGGCAGCCGGTGACTTCTTGTAACAACTCGCTTGGTTTTGTTTCGCATTAAAGGTCGATAGAGATTGCATTTCGTGAACGTAATCGATACTTGAGGGATCGGCCAACTCATGTAGCGAAAGTATCGAGACTACGTCAAAATTCCTGTTTGTATGAGGGTAAATTTCACATTCATTGTAAGGCTTCATATGCAGAATAAATAGGAATGATTTCCATTTGCAAGAGGAACTTACCAAATGACCGATGTTACAGATCTGTTGATTCAAACCTCCAACAGTGCGTGTTGAATTGCTGTAGGTAGAGATGTACCAAGTGTATGCTGTCCTTGTTGGCTATCATCAAGTCCAGCTCGTTCTCAAGAAGTGTACCGTCTGTTCGAGTAGCAGCCTTAAGCCGTTCTCCCGTGAATCAATCGAGACCGATTCTCTCTTCCATTTCTTTAATATTTGTTTGGTGGGCGATAGACCTATTAGATGTGACAAGTCAGTTCCGTTTCGTCTGCTCAACCATGGTGCCTGCGTAAACCTGTCATGTGCGTTTTAACGATGGTACACGCACATTGATTGGCTGGTGGTTACCTAACGCATCCGCTGATTGGATGTCACCTGGAGCTCGTTCACACCTGCTCACTGTCTCAGCGACTCTGAATTGCCATAGGTGGGTGTAATCTTAGAAGGTTCGCTTCTCCACACTGCTCCCAAGGGATTACTGAATATAGCGCGTCAAATTCCAACTCTTACCTGTTTAGCCGGTTGTTTACTGTTTTATTTCTACTTCCCAATCTTGGCTGTCTTTCTCCCGCTCGCTTTCATTTCTTCCCTGAAAGATTTTAGGGGATAATTCGGTTTAATTTGAAAACAATTAGAGAGACCTCCGACAGCGTGCCTGTGGTCCGTAGACCTGAGCGGAGCTGACGCGGTCCCTCCACAGGGACCCAACGGCGCGGTAGTCGGTACACCTGAGTCAATAACGTGGGGGTACCGTGGCACAATATCGCTTGACTCAAACGTCCAATTACACCGCTCGCCAAGAGCGCTGTTTTGTTTAATTTGGGAACCAAAACGGATATAAACAAGTTCTCTTACGTAAACTGGTTCGGTTACACAGATGCTCCGGGTACAAAGGAGTCAGCTTATACCTTAGTTTAAAAAAAGTCTAAACGAATAATTGCTCCGGTATACTTTCCCACCATTCCTTGAAGAATAACATTTCAACCTCAACAGTAACAGTAAACTGACAAACATTTAGGAAGCACATCTTCATACTTAACGGTGTGTTGGAAATACCGATTCGTTGTAAAAAGTCTGTGACAAAATCAAAACGCTTGACGTTGAGGGCTAGCAAGGTTCCCCTCCCCAAGCACACCCAGCTCAATTTCCCAAGTCAAAATTGGGTTTGCTTCTTACCAACAATTTAAGATTGCCTAGAATTACCTACTTTCCTGCAAATTCCCCCCAAAGCTGTCTCGCCTGCCAAAAATAATGTAACAGTCACATCTGACTTCCGGGATATTTCCCGCGTTCAAAACGCGAGTGGGTCTAGACGAGTCAATCACAATTGTGTACGTCAATATTGTCACGGCGTCCGAGAAGGCCAAGAATCATTACAAATGACGTCCATCATTTCAGTGGGGGTACACTTTAAGGGGGGCAAAGAAAAATGTGGTGTACTTGCCACCACATCTGTAGGGCAGACAAACTGGGGCAACCGAGACTATTTGACGGTTGGGAAGACCGTTCCGTCTCCGCATAGCCACGCGAGCAAAGATCCTATATGTGTTACTTTGGAGGTTCGGAAAAGCCAGGATCGTTAAATGACATAGACATATCAGACAAAGATGTCAGTTGCATTCTAACCCTTTTGAGAAATGTTCGATATATGGCATTGATATTCCAAAGTAATTTTGCAGAAACGATTGTGAGATTTTTGCAGGTGTTTAAAACTTCAAAGAAGGGTAAACCGGTGATAAATGCGTTCCCTTCGGTCTTCTGAAGATCCTAGTCCCCGTCCCCTCCCTTGTTTCTGCCAGAGGGTCTTACTACTCATATGAAATGGTTTTGGGCCGTTGAATTTTGGATACCTAGGAGGGACATCTTATTTGTGTTTAAGTCTACAAATTGCTTTATGGGTGTAATCACATTATTGATGTGGAAGTGACAAATAGACGCTCTTGACCTGTCTATCTTGTGTAATGTTAACGATTGCTAATTTCTCATACGTCTTATCTTCGTGTGAACTAGATTTCCAACCAATAGGGGGCCTAGACCTACTTTTTCGACCCTGGAAGGTGACCTACATGGGATATTTACAACCCATTTTCGGGCAATCTCGGTCATTAGCGTCCAGCGTCTCAATTCACACCTCCACTTAGTCCGTTCGATTTATCATAAGGGTCCCATCTATCCACAGGTCCATCAATTCCCGCCCCGACCCAGTCAAACAACTACCAACTTGCTATCACCGTGTTCACGCGAAGTCTGTCAACAGGGACCGGTTGTGTTTCTTCCCCTTGATGGCGGTGTGTGAAGAGCTGTATGGCGGCTCACCTGCGTAGTTCCACCCCGTCGCTCGTACCAAATCCCGGAAGAATGTCTTGGATGGATCGCTTGTCTACACAAACAAACGCATCTTGTATTTGTATGTCTTCTTTAGGGATGAGTGTTTCGTTGAATAGCGGTGACGGTAAAGGCATCGTGCGATGTCGTATGTATTTCCCCAGGAAAAGGGAAGAATTGAAACACCATTACGAACATCTAGGAAGCCTGAGTGATTCCCCTCGAGGTGTTGTTAGATTGGTCATTCCACTGAGATACTTCCAGGAGTCCTACTCGTGTGAAACCCAGGAAATGGTACAAATCGCCCATGAAGTCGCCACTGCACTCCAAAGTGAAAATGCTCGTTGATCGTGACTGATCTTTTAATTTTTAAAAAAAATCTTTTGCCGAAGATACTTTGCCCAATTATGATGCAATTCACAGCATTATCTTGCTTGTACCTTTTTGTCAAAATATTTCATCTTTAGTACATCCGGCCACTTAACTTCCTACGCGTCTACTCAAAAGACCTGACATCTTCGTTGGAGATCTGTTGTAGCGCCCCCACACGTCACACCATAACCGAGAGAGAGGACAAGTGATCCCTGTCGGCGACAAAACAGGATTATCAAAAAAAACCAAGTAGCAGTCGAAAGGCGGCTTGTGGTATGGTTACATTTGCGGTTTTACTCATTTGCTGCCCAGGACTCAGAATCTGAGCTTGACGCGAATAGTCGTGAACTGAACTCAAAGGGCAACCATTTGTGGAATATAAAACATAAGATTGCATTAATCCGAATTGAGTAGGACTTACTGAAGGGCTCAACAAATTTCCTTGGGGGTGTCACATACAATTATATCGGGTACTTAACTTCTAAGTATAGTACATGTACATGACTTGAAGCAAAGCCCCGAGTGCTTGAATGCTATTTGATCTTTCTAATGGAAGACTCCTCCAGGAGGACCAAGCTGCAGAATTCTATGGAAGCAAACAGTTCACACAAATCTAGTTGATTCTGTGTAGGCCTATACCATGGAGGTAAAAGACAGTCTAACTTAGCAACTGTCAGAGGTCATAGATAAGGCGAGGGCCAGTTCCGTATGTTAGATAAAAAACTAGACACGCAACACTGACTTTAAAATAGGCGTATGTACATGTTTGAAAATATGAATAGGATTTACTGATAACGATGTTTGAATGTTGCCATGTGTGCACCATACCCGCGTGCCACACACTCCATGCGGAGACACAACATTAATTACTCAGCGTGTGAGGGCGCCTGACCGACATCGCGTGGCTGCCCAGTCTGACATTTGGCGCCGTCCGGGTGGCGGGGAGGGGGAGGCTAAACCGTCCTCGGAACATGCCTTCATACGCAAAGGACAAAAGCTACATGAAGTACTTTCACGGGGAAGTATTTTAAGTAACTTCTTTGCTATTCACATACTCAGTGACACCACTTCGTGCAATTATTTTAACTTTTCAAACGAGAACAGGACTGTAAATGATTTAATGTAAACGTTATAAATTCTCACCAGAAATGTTCAAATTAATGGTATAATTTCAACTCGGTTTTTGCAAGATGAGTCATTTTACTTGCTGCGGAAAAAGAATTTGCCCTTTTTGTGAGGGTCTATGAATTGTGTGGTACAACAATCTGTAATCATCAAAAATAGCCAAGGTTTGGATGCCGGTGGTCCTCCGAAGTTTCTGAGATTTGTATGCTTACTGACATAGTGATACTATGCACGTCAAAATAGCTGAATCGAACTAACAATTCTATGAATAATTCAGAAACAATGTTTTTTGCAGGAGAGAAAGAAAACTGACTTGAATTAGGAACGGAGCCCGACAAGAGCTAACAATATTCTGTGTCCTTTCTTCCTTCACGTTCCTCACTCCCCGTCCCTTCAGAGTTTCATATAAATTCTTCACCTGTCAGCCTCCATACCGAGATGCCTCTCATCTCACTCGTAGTGTGAGCCTAAGAAGACAAAACCCAGTTCCTTGGATTCTTTGGGTCCCCAGAGAGCAAGGTTGACCTAGATTCCTAACAGCGCAGACAGTGTTAACATTGTTTCCAAGGGCACTGCAACCTCCTCTCCAGGCACTTCAAAAGAGGGACCCAGGAGTGCTGGTATAGACATAACGCTATGAAGTTTTGGGCAAAGGAAAACCAGGGTGTGCCCTTTAAAGACGGATGTCCAACGAATGATACTTTTTATGGCGAGATTCGTGATTGATTGATGTCATGATTCGAGAATGACACGAATGTGTGGGCGTTCCTGCAATCATCGGTCAGCTCAGCCAACAGTAAGTGGACCGTGAAGTCTGATCCTGGATGACTGGTAGATGAGATGGGGGATTGCTCTGAGGTATCTAAGCTGAATGAGAAACCCGTGCGCTGGGTGCATGGTATGCCAAACTTTCCCCAGATTCCTCCTGAGGTATGGTTACAGGATTCTGCCCTCTTCTTTTCATTACGTCATAAGCGAGGAATATGGGGTGCTAGCGTGTGAAAAAAATGGCCCTATTCCCCACTGCTTTATCTCACTACAGCGATGTACATGTACAGTCACATACTACTCATGTGCTGTGGAGCGACACAACTGCGATTCAAACTACATGTAAACTACAGTTAATGGTTTCACCATAACCAAAGATTTCAAATTGGGTTTCGAAAGGTTTGTACAAACACCAATACAAACTTTCATTCACTGCATGCAGATCACGATCACCATGTGCAGGTCTCAGTTTGGCAAGTCTGGTTTATCTGTGGTCTGAATCACGGTTTTATACAGCGCCCTCTGCTGTAATCAATCATAAGAGTCGACTGCCCTTTCCCTCTGGGTGCACTGCACTAATGTAAGCTCGATTGAAAAGAGTGTAAAATCAGCAAAGTTAAGAGCCCCATTGCGGGCAACCGAATCCCCGAGGCCTCTCAAACAAAAAACAGTGTGTCACTAGTCCTACAGATTTCAATCTATTTTCAAATTTTAATCGGTTAACCAATTGGATTTTTAGTTCACCACCGAAAACAAACTCACCCCCAAGAGTGACCGTTCCCAAGTCTATCAGCAGCCTTTTTTCAAATGACATCCCTTCACTTTCTCAGACTCTGGATAATCTTTCAGTAGCATATTTGTCTGCTTTGCCCTCGGATGTGAGCTCCTGAACCCAGAATGTTGATCCTTGGACACACACATACAATCCCAGAATTTCTTGAGCCACACAAACTTCTCGTTTCAAAAGTCGGAAACTGTAATTTTTAAGCGCCTCGGCTAGTCAGAGAATTTGCCTTGAATTGGAACAGTGCGCCCCTCTGCATCGTACCTAAGCTTCAGAGTTCATTGACTGTGCATTTAAGATCGGAGTATACAAGGCAGGTAATAGGTCAAAAGGAAATAAGATAATGTTTACTAGCAAACGTCCTCCGTGATCTAGTTATTCCAGATTTTCAACTGGATTTGCATAGCATAAAAAGACAATTTGCTGTTGCACTTCGTCAAACCATTCAGCTGAATCACTGTACTTCCATTATTAAACCGCTCCCGCTATTATAGTACAGCGCCCTCAATGTACTACAAGCGCTGTTTGCAGCCACTCTGACTTGTAAAATGGAATGAGCGCCCTCTATACAATGTTTGCCGCCGTTCCGTTATCATCTTTCCTTCTAAAAAAGTGATAATTTGTTCACAGGTAAGGATGTCTTGCTTCATTGTTGGTGGTACTTTTTGTCAAGTTTACGCTCAATGCGCCAGTTTACTGTTTTCATATACATTCATGGTTTATTCATTAACATTCTCAACAAACATGAGCTCATTCTGGCCGTTTGATTGCTTCTCTCCGACTAGTCTGTGGTGTCTCTTAGGTTTGGACGGGCTTGCGCAATATGGTTAAAGCAAACGCTGTCAGGTTATTCGATGTGTCTCGACCGCCTAAGAGGTCATGCATCGATTAACTTTGCAAAAATGAATCCGAATATGCAAAAGCAACTTATCTCCAAACAAACAACTCTTGCCTTTCATTTATGACTTCAGCCGATTTGCCAATACATTTAACTATTTCCTTTCTCGGCCACGTTTTCGCATTGTATTGTGGGATACTTCCTCAAGTAACCGGCTCAGCAGGTCGGTGAAGTTGTGTCTAAGTCAGCTGGCTGTGACTTGAAATTACACACACTTTATGGGAACTGGCTGTAGCCACAGCCATATATTCGTTCATAATTTTAGGTCATGTACATGTAATCGAAAGCACTGATGTGTCGAAGCTGTGGGGGGGGGGTCATTTTTGAGTCATGTCTTCAGCACTCATGTTCTGTATTTCTGTGTTTTTGTTACGTGTTCCTTCATTTCAGTCAGTTCTGAAACCTTCCACTTTTTTGGAATATTTTACATTCAAAACTTTTGTTATTCCATAACATTTGTCGACTGTTTGTTTTGGTATTTACAGAATAACTAATACCAACACTGCTTTAGATGGATCTACTAAGTGTTGGAATTGATTTGGATGCTTTGTATAATGTTTTTGTGACAACGTTAGGAAAAATTTTAAGATTTCAACAGTCAAGGATTTTCAGTTTCCGTAAATGCAGAAAATGTTGTGTATTATTGTAATTGCTTATTGTCTCTAGATTTGTTGATGCGTTCACACACACACCTCAAACGCCAATCGATCTTATTTACAGCACCTCCTGCCTACACGGCTTGCATACAAAACTTCTTTGAAAAGAACAGGTGACTTGTTTGATATTAAATATCAAACCTCTCTCTGTTTTTTGGTCAAAATGATGGCCTAAATAAGAGTCCTTTCAATAAAAATCTAGCATGTTAAATTATTACAGTCCGGTTGAACTGAGAGTAGTTCAGCAAGGGAGCAGATCACTCCAAGCCGCAGAGTCTTCATTCTCACCCGTCATTCTCTGGAAGTAAAGACCCTCAGGATACCGGGACGGATTCTCGTGTTTCCCATCCAGTCTTGTTTTATTTCGCACACCGTGAAATATTTCCGTATCGGAGGCGCGAAAAGCGATAGGTACAGCGAGTGTAGCTGGAAGGGTTGTCCGTCACCACCCGATGGACCGTACCGTCACCTGTTCGCTTGCCGCGTTACTCGCGGGCTAAGACGGTATCGGGTGAGGACCAAAGCCCAAGCGACGATCAGTCTGCAGGGCTTACTGCGGATTTTTTCCCTGTGCCGGCAGAAATTGCCGGGGAATAGTCAAAACAAAATAATATTGCCGAAAGATTACTTGGCCCGCGTGCTGGCAAAGGGTGAAAGTAGATGTATCGATGTAGGAGGCGCCATTTTTATTTGTTGTTGTGTTAACTGCACCTGTTGTACGGAGCTTATGTCGAATTTGTGAATGATCATCACTTAAAGACAAACTGTTTCATTGGGTGAAGACGACGACAGAGGGGATCCCTAGGATGTCTGTGGTATTATCTGTTCAAGAAATTGTTTCAAAATGTCAGAATCTGAAGGCTGCATGAAAAGCGTTACCTTGCATTAAAATGTAACGTTGTTTAAATCAAATCAATGTGTTTATTAACAAAACTCTTCTAACATAACACCCACTTCCTCCTCTGAAAAGCCAACCAGTTCGAGGATTTCAAGCGGTCAACACAATTATAACATCTGTATTTAATTTAATTTCCATCAGCCCTGTGTCAGATGTCATACCAAAAGGCCAACGATCATCTTTTTGAATATCACGTACGTTATCTGGGTTGTCTCCAAATCCGCCGGGTGTTATTTTCAGCTGTGCTCCTAGCCAGACGGTCAGAGAACTTGGAGACGAGTAAAAACGAATATCATTGGATTACTGGCTGGTGTTAGATTTGTCGTATCTCCACAGAATTTTTTCCATGGTTTCCTTGATATTTGCTTTGGCTAAAATATCCTTAATTTCTAAAAATGTTTTTGGGTCCAAAGGTGTGAAGTAACAATGAATCCTTTGTATTGCGTGAGTTTTTTTAAATAAAAAATCCCATTTATTAGTTTTCATTATTCTCCTGCTTCAATCATCCAGGCGGTTAAGGCGCGAGGGCTGGTAAGGGGGAATTCTTGGCGCCATGTTGTGGTAGAACTAGTCACGATGGTCGCAAATAGGAATGACTAAACGAGGGGAGAGCCAAAGTTCACAACTGGGAACTACAGGGGAATAGCTTTTTTGAGAGAGACTTTTGAAAGGAACAGTAAAAAACGACTTCCATTATTTGAATCCATACTGTTAACGTAGAACGATAGGCCACTCACGCATGGGTTTATCCCAAATCATTCCACGAAAATAACAGTAAATGTCTGGTAAACCAGGATGTGAGCTTATGAATCTGCTTAAAATATTCATACTGAGGTTATGCAAGGAAAGAAATTGTTAATTTCAAGGAAAGTGGCTGACTTTCTAGATCGGACGTGGCTTGCTTTCCGGCATTTGTTGATTAAATCAATTTTTTCCAAGAGGTCGACTCCTTTTCTTTGTGCTTGTGCCGACCGTTGCAGCCAATAGGCGATAGAGTTGTCATCGGCAACTAACATGTGGTTTCCATCACGATCTTTTCCCCTACCTTTCCAGTCAGTTCCCGCCAAATTAGGTCAAATGATTTTGGATACAGGACCTCGATTTTTAGATTGAGTACCAAACAATTTTTTCAACCCATTTTGAAGTCATCTGGCAGGCCAGAGCTGCAAGCCGGCACATTCGCAGTGTTGTCATTTTGCCTGAGTGTGAAATCCTACCTTTTTGTGAGCATATAGAGGATAGCTTTTCTGTGTTCTAACCGTGGATCTATTGGTGTAGGCCTATCCGGGGGAGGGGGCAAAGTGGGATTTCATCCCCCCAAAATTAGGCCCATTTTTTTCATCGATGAAAGAAATTTCCCCTCAAGAAAGGCGGTATGCAAATTTTGAAAAAGCGCTTTCAATTGCTAAAATTAATAAATACACTTTAGAATAGATTTTTTTAATGCCAACATGTCGAAGGGGGGGGGTATGGCTTAGTTTTATGTAGACACTTGAATGGTGCTGTCTTTGTCTGGGGCTGCGTTTTGTTCACACTGAAAGTAGCCGGAACCTAACTTGGAAGCATTTGTAAACTTCGTTCTGAACTCTGTGTATGGGGTTTTATCTGAAAAGATTACAGAAAGAAGGAAAACCCAACAAACATGCGCCTTCTTTGGGTAAGTTGCGATGCTACATGTATTTCATCCAGATTAAACCAAACCAAATTTACATAACAACCTAGATTTTCTAGTGAAATGGATGTTGTGCGACAACACAGCGGCTGGACAACCTCGCACAAAGGTGACTGTATGTCCCCCCATCATTTTACTTATTGTGCTCTAAAAATTCAGAGAATGCCAAAAAATTAATCAATCAGCAGAAAGTAAATTAATTTACTTTGTATTTATAAAAACAAATGTTAACTGCGTACTTTTAGAAAAATTACATCGCATTTAATTGCTTTACGTACTGTAAAACGCAGGTTGACGAATAGTTATTGTACAAAGGATAATCTTGAAATGTGATACAAAGTATTGTCTTTACCATGATTCTTAGCAAGATCATTAATTAAGAATTAGATATAATACACAGCGCGTAGTTTATGTTATCGTGTTTAAAAACCTAACTAAAAAACACACAACCCTCGAACCAAAAAACTGTGAAAGTCAAGTCGTTGTATCCTTGTGTTATTTGAAAGCTATGAAGTAAAACATTGAACATTCCCATTGATGGGGTTATAACGACGTAACATAAAGGCTGATATGAAAATAGTAAGGTTTGAGAATATAATTATGAGGTTGGAGAGCATTTTACAGATTAAAGAGCGGACAACGAAGTTTGCAAATTCGCAAAATCAGAGAAGATACATGTTGCTTGTGTCGTAGAGTTACTTCTCAACGATAAACTTTCTCTCGGTCCATGATGCTAAGAGTGACACTTCCATCCTATTCTTTGGAAAAACAGCCTCAAATCAAATGCGGACCTTTTTTTGGAAACCCACTGGAAACACTAACAAGTACTGACAGGAAGTTATTGACAATTCCTCAAGGTGAGGTCACCCAGGCCTCTTATACTCTAAACCCTCGTTAGAAAATACAAAACTACAGGTAAATACAAGGAAATCGGGAAACAGTTGCCAAGAATGGTTGTTACTGTACAATCTTTCCACTAACACTTTGATATTAACAATGCCAATGTCTTTCATGTTTGGACAATTTCCCTACAAGCAGTCACACCGTGCCACAATGATTAAGCTACTCTTGTGTCATGGCAGAGGCAAAAAAAGGATAAACCAAAGTGAAATCGCAAAATACAAACAAGAACTTAAATGGGAGTGAAATGAAGAAACGAAAAAAAAAGGTACATCTTCTCACAAAGTCTCGTTGAATGTCAGTACTAGGAAAAAAACATTACAACGGAGTAACAGTACCTTTCCAAAGTTTTAAAATTTCGTTACCGAATATTTTGTATTCACATTGAGTTAATGTCCTTTCAACTACACAGTTGCTTAAATTTGATCATTTGCATCAAGTTTCACTAGAAAGCATCGTTCACTTCAGCTTGTATCTGTAAACGTTTTATCAGAAAGTATACCTTTGCATGGATATAACATTTCAGGAATAAATATGAAATGTGAGATGATTTTGTATCATTTCAATTTTCAGTTCATACAAACTAAGTACTTTTGGAATTACATGGTCACGTCTAAACGGAATTAAGAACATAAAAAAATGACCTCACACCAATCTACAGTAAAAAAAAAAAACCCAAACAACCTGTTGTCTAAAGGTAATAAATAACCAGAAATCAAACGCCTGTAGTCTGTACCTAAATATTTCACTTCAGTATTTCCCTGTCTTTCGCTCCCATAGAGTTGTGATCTATCTATCTATCACAAACCTGTTTTTTCGATTTGAGCATATGGTGAGGCTATTTACTGCAGAAACCGAGACCTATACATCATGATTTGTAACAGTAAAGCAACTGCATGAATATGTATGCATCGCCAGGCACTCGTATTATGGTCCATAATATTCAGGAGGCTTGGTGGCAGTTCAAGGAACTGAATTCACAAAAAGGCAAACAATAATCAAACTAACAATATTTTTAAGCTTATACTGGATGTTGATACGATAAGGAATTTTAACGTCTGGTTTGAAGAGCAGAATCTTCGACAGAAGCACTCACTGTTTTAAAAACAATGTGTCAGAGAAACATTATCGTGCCATAAAGGCAATACCGTTTCTAAAAAGAACATCGAGATTGGATGGCGACACCAGGTTGCACAAAAAAGCCAGTGGAAGAAAAAGGAGCTACGGAATAGCAACACAGTGTTGGTAGAAACGGTTACTGTCACGATATAGCATTACAGAGTCAACTTGACACATCTTTGTCAGGTTAGGGGTACTCAATAATCTGAAGACGACTGACACAAAGAACTTGGGTAAATACTTAATAACACACTGTACAAATTAAATGTACTCATTTTAGGTAATGGCTTCAACCACTTCATCAGAATACCAACACAGCGACAATTAGATACTTGGTATAATCTGGTTCTGTCTGCATTATTTTCATGTTGGAAGCCATTTACGGTTACTCTTCTAGGTTTCATCCTTTTGTACTGCCCATGGAATTGCGTAGTAGTACCATTTACATGTACAAGTACTTAATACAAGCTCAGTATTACTATCAAGTTTGGCTATCTCATCTCCCGATAAATCAACTTTCTTTCCAGTAATGTTTCTCCCCAAAACTCAGCAAATTACCTGGCAGAATAGCTGCTTAGGTAATAATTCACATGTTCTTGCGTGTTAGGCACACTCTATGGTGGGAGATCCTATGTTAATAACAAAGTCAGTCTGCTTATCTGTTCTGGTCACAGCGTTGTTGATTTGATACCAACTGCCACCTGACGTTACCTCGACTTTATAAAAAATGACATTGGAAAAAATGCAGCATGTCGTGTATACAATTGCATCTGGATAAGTTGATCATTTGCTACAGATGCTCATGTCTAGCATCTTTTTTATAGATGACATTGATGACAATTGGATTACACGGCTTTTTGCGATCTATACGATAGCATTCTTGTGAGCTGGCAAGCTGTTAAACAAAGTGGTACAAGGCTCAGTGTCATTTTATACGGCAAATTGCAGGAATTGTTTACATGATGGAAACCGTGGCCCTTCGCTTAGTATACTAACATTATTTTGCATATCATTCTCTTACCAAAAATTATATCTGGTCAGGCTAATAATGTCTAATAAAAAGATTATGTTAACCCATTAACGAGCCATGTTTGATTAAACCAAACAAGCTACATGGCGCTTTTGTTTTCAAGAGTTGATAAGTAGAGGCCATTGGAGAACAGGATATAAATATTCTCCTCTTTGCAAACTAACCCCGCCTGTTGACCCCGGAAGTACTATGTTGACCTCAGCTAGTGCTGCTTTCGATGTAAGGGTCCGATCTTTCGCAGGCCTATTTGCATGCTTCAAATGTTGTGAGAGATATGCTTCCCTGTATGTCCCCCCCCTCCTTGGCCTAAAATCAGAGGTTTACTTTGGACCTGCTTTGAGTTTCATACTTTGTGTTGTTTAATTGTTTATCAGAAGGTTCATATTCTATAAATTACAGCGGATATCCGGTCTATGTTGACACGGTATACCCTGAGGCCTTCCCATAACTTATAGGCAACAGCACTGGACATGACAAGGACATCCGACTTCGGATAATAGATGTCAACCCTGAGGAGTCATTCATTTGGCAAGAGCGAAGCAGGGTGAAAGGGATAACACTCCATTGCTTACGCCATTTCCAGGAGTCAGGGAACATCACCTTAACAATGCTTTTTCTTTGTAACTCTAGTAGGATCTGCTTCACTCGCAACACAACGCTGTCCAGACATTTCAGCATCTTGCAAGTGTCTTGAACTACTATTAAACAATCTCTACGCATACTAATAAAATCTTTACAGGATTTTGTTTTTAAATTATCGAGAAAAAAATGATATAATAATGCAAAATAATGTAAACTGTTTACAAAGAATCCACTGTAGGTCCAACGAAACTTGAAGAACCGTAGTCGTCCTATAGTGGGAATGAGGTTGCAAACCTTCGAGCAAATTTTCATGAAGTTGCCAACCTTGTGTCCAAAAAAGGCGCAGTACATAATATGGTAAAGAGTCCATGTTTTCCTGCACATGTGTACCATCCGGGTATTTCATCTCATCATGGCCGCTGTCTGCTGGTGGTGATGGTGGTGGTGATGCATGGGGTGTGTGGAGGGATGATGGTGCATCATGCCGTTCATGTCGTTTATGTTGTGTCGCTGGCCAGAACGCATCGGCTGCAAGGAGATGGCAAATATAAAACGGTGTATAAGTCCTGAATGTTTGGAACTGTTCTGCTCCTGTCACATTTGAATATGATATTCAAACATTGTGATGGTAAGCGAGAGATGAGAAAGGAATGTCTGATATATTCGATGGTACCGCAAAATGCAAACAACATAAACAGCCAAAACCGCATTGAATAAAAGCGGTAATTTTCTGAACCGCTGTGGAAAATGAACGCTGACGCCCCAATTCCTGAGGTTAGTCCAGTAGAAAACTGAAGTTGAAAGATTTGAATGCGAATGTAAGACCAAACTATTTTAATTAATTGCGAAGAGCGAAATATCATGAGTGGAAGTAATGGTTAACATTGGGATACCGTCATCTAGAAAGGAAAGGTAGTTTTTATACTTTATTCCAGGGCCGATAGAAACCATCCATGGTCAGAGCCATTATATGACTTCATGTACACATGTACATGTAGGCCTAGTAGTGTGTAGGCTAAAATAATGACAACTTTAGTATCAAATTTCTTTGCTCAATCAAGGACCTCTTTTGTGCATGAGGGCAGTAATGTTTCACTATACTTCATATCCGTTCATATGGCTTTCTTTCGCGTTTTGATTAGTCAAATGACAACTGATTATCAGCAAAGCCTTCTTGTTGTCAATAGCGTGAACAGGGAACGCGCGGTAGAGGAAATGACGACCGTCTCAACCGGCTAGCCGGCCCGGTACAATTCCCCGGAGACGCGCTGCTGTCTGTAAGCTGATCCCAAGCAAATATTATACCGAGATTATCTTGAAGCGCGGGACCGTCTGGTGGCCTTGACGAGTCGGCTGTACGCACAAAGCGTGTGCCAACCACCATGTAACTCTGCGGTTTTCTTGGTCGCAGACTCGTGACTGGTACATAGATTGTGGATCCTGCTCGCGAAAGATTTGACAAAGCTACGATTGCAAGAAGGTGATGTATCATTTCAACGGGCCATTCGTGAACCCTGCTTGGTTTGAGTGACAAACCATCGCGCTATTTATTAGAAGCTGTCCTTCAAACTGCATACGAAATTTATTCACTCTCTTCCAATTCCATTTTCAGAACTTTATACGCATTTGAAAAAAAATCGATTGGAATGCATAATTGTGAAGACAGACGAAGCTTTGATTTCACATTTCCCTTTCAAAGAAATCACGCGCCCTCCCTGTAACACCCTCTAAGGGCGTTTCTGTCCCTTTTAGCGGCAGGTATATGCCTCCCCGGAATACCCTCTCTGACCCAGCTCTCTCTCCCCAGACCCTACCGGAAGTTGAGGCGCTACAGATCATATCAATCCATAATTACTGGCTGCCAATGTCATCACCAGGGGCCAGGGCTCTAAAACTCCCGGGCTCGAGGTTACCCAAGGCGGTATCCATCAAAGGGGCACCTTAGTCGAAAAAAAAACTGCTAGTGACGACTTGGCAAGGCCAACTCTCGCGAGAATTACACCAATGAGACTTCAGGGGAAACGAAGGACTTCCGTGCATGCAATACCTACGACGTCGGATTGTCTAGGGTTCTTAGACCAGAACATTGCAGCCAATCACTTTGTTAAAGTTCAAGATAATGGAAGTTTAAGAATCGAATAGGTTGTAGGCTTGTGGGTAATCGATACTGACACAATAACTAATTCGCAAGAATAGTATTTGACGTCAGTGCATGGTCAGGTGGCGTTTAGTATTGTTTTCTTAAACCCAATAAGAACCACCTCATCTTTTCTCAACATGTCAGCATCATTACGTATTGGCTGGTATCACTAAGTCTTGGTTGCCGTGACTGGCCGCTGATCTAGATCAATGTGAAAATTCCATATTATATAAGTTTAAGATCGAAGAATCTTCATCATTTAAACAACGTCTGGAGAATATGGCCGTCAGACGTATCCAGTGATATTTATCAAAGTCACCATAGCGTCCAATACTTGGCAACAAACACGTCGGAAAAGGAGTGATTCAGCAACACAAAGGCCTGTTGTCCAAATAAAATTTTAAAATTTAATTAAAAGGAAGTTGCTCTGATATTAATGTGTAAAAACATAACTTCGTTTTATGCCTGATCTTGCCTTCTTGGCCACACGGGAAAAACATTCAGGTATCAGAATACAGACTGTAGTGACCGATACACAGTAAATATTGCTTTGCCTGTACAATGCGTATACAATAACGGTTCCATAACACTTTATGACACTTCCCTGTACATTTTTAATGGTCGCTGTGGCGCATTACGCCACCAAACTCCACTGGCACGATGCTGTTACAACTCCAACACAAGTACATGTGCATGAGACACAGCGCAAATCCCAAAGGTAGGCATCTTAACCCACTTTCAACTTCAGAAGATGATTTCATGGCGGTGAAATGCTAAGACCCGACAGCCCCACGGGAATCGAATCTAGGAGCTGTAATTGACTTGCCACATTTTAAATGATTTTGAAACGCTTACAATGCGCATTTTGCAGAAAGCGTCTACAATAAGATTTTATTTTTTATTGTCAACTTAAAGAATTAATTCTATTCGAAGGGCACCGTCTTCGTTGGCATTATTAAGCTTCAACGAAAATGGCTCAACAAACATAATGGCTATCAATATTTTCATATTTCCGAGATATCTATCCAATGTCTTGTGCTGACAAAACATTCAGCCGATAGAAAGACGTGAGGTTAGAGGATGATAGCAACAATTACTTTTGCATAGCCAATCGTTGCCTTTATAAAGTTTTCTGTTAGGATTTTCAACCAATGAGAGGAGCAGAAAGTTCAATCATACGCGACTGCGCATGAGTGGTCCTGGTTGTCATGTGCCACGTGCACCTTGGCTCAAAGCAATATCAAAATAATTCCGTCTTAATTCTCTTGGACATTCGGACGCAAACCCAGGAGTTTTAATGAACTCCAAGATGCCGCTTAGGTGCGTCGAATTACTCGTTTTACGTGATGCGTGTCTGTCCAGCTATGTTCATGCATGCCTAATCTTGAACAAGTCAAGATATTGGAAGAGCATTGCAAAAAGAACAGAGAGCAAGCCGCTGGCCTTTTCGGCGTCGCTTTTCTAGATAACGGGCAAGCATGCCAACAACAGCGGACGCAGGCCCGTACCACCGCGGCCTGTACAAGGGCGCGAATACGCCGCAAGGCCGCCTGTTCCGAGGCCGCTTCCGTGGTAGAAGAATTATCTCGTTATAATTTCTGATCACTTAATGGTTTGATGACTTGATTTCGTGGTCGGGAAAGTACATCGTGGAGCCGGGTCGTCGGGACAGTGTGTGCCGGCCTGACAGATATGGCTAGGCAACTGGTTTCCGCAAGAAGTCAGGGAGAAAGAATAAAACAGTGTGTTTAGAAGATCCCTGACGAAAGTGCAGCATCTGTCAACTTGTTAACATAACTCAATTATTCAATTTACAGTTTGTCTCATCACTAACGGTTCATGTTTTTCAACAAGCATGGCTTGCCTTGAAGACAATCTTGTACATACTTAAGTTAAAGCTTTCATGTCAAAGTCAGACATAGGCCTACGTTTCTAGGCCCCCTATATTCTGTTTTAGACAAGTCTTTCATTTCATCCGGTAATTTCAGTTTTTGTATTTCTCGATTACACGAAAATTTAGGAAAACCTCCAAGCTTTGTGTTCGAAATCTTAATCCCAGCAGTCTAACGTTTTTGTTATCGAGACAAAGTGGCTATAAAATACAACTTGGGGTTTGATTGGACCGATCACAGCCAATCTGAGGCTCAGTGCTGCCCACCAGCTATTCCAGGATCCTTGGTTTCCGTTATGCCTCGGGCCGCTTCCACAGAAGTTCCCACCGATACAAACCAAAATCTCAATCCTCGCTTTATCAATGTTAAAAACCTGCAAGAGTTGGTTGCCCGGGTCGATGTTTCCACGGGCCAATGGAACTGCGTCGACGGAGCTGTCTTTGAGAAAACACCGAGTGGAGGTGCGAAACGACGGGGCCGAGACCTGCGGAGGTTAGAAAATAATCGCGGTAGCCGACAAAATGGCACAGACGGGTGGGTTTAGTGATATCTAAAACATGTCCACAACCTTTGTGAGACACTGCACAAGGTACAAAAGGAGCAACGGGTGTCGATCATGCTACCCTGAGGCGTAATTTCTACATCAACATCGGTCACTTTTTATTGTTATGACCTTCGACAACAACATCAGAGTTTATTGCGCTATATTACGCCAAAAATACATTTAGTTTCTCTTCAATCTCTAATCACCGTTTGCCTCAAGCGTTAAAAGTCTGTCAACCCCATGCTATGGTTTTATTTCAGTTTTAACCCGAGATATTTTTTTTAATGAATTTCGAATCGCATCATGCCACTTTGGATGAGATTGCTGGAATAACTTATGCTGTTTCTTCCAATATCATCACTTTCTTTGTAAGATTGAGGAGCGCGAAATGACACGCTTGAATTGTTGGCGTAATTTTTTCTCTCTGAGACAGGGGCTGAATTTGTTTTTCTATTCTTTCCAAAGTGGCATGACACATCGTGAGTCAGGTCTTGTACAAGATCAGGACTAAGCCCGTCTTAGAACTGCTGCAGTGAATATCGTAACATGCGAATGACATGTGTAAGCATTTTAAGGAAGACAAATCAGTGTTCCGGAATTGTATTTATTTGTAAGTCATTGTGCAATGCTTTGGTTCCGAATTCACAACTTCACAGTTTGTTAGAAATGATCCTGATTTATTATTATTTGGTTGATTTATAAACGAAGCTTCAACTGAGAATCCCTAGCCCAAACGAATCCAAGAAAATGCTCCAATGAATATTACAACCTAGTATATAAGATTGAACAAATATGAATGCGAACCGAAAAGCTGACTCTGCGTAAAAATCGAAATAAAAAACACGATCTGGTTGTAACAACAGAGATAGGAGGTTCAATTATTCTCCATAATGGCCGCATGTTAGAATTGGTTGTTACAGAACAATGCACACATCTGCAGCGAGTGAATTAAGATCAATCTAAATTTATCCCGATGAACGCTATCTGGTGTTTGACCTGACCGTGTCTCGCGGGACTCGGCTGGACGGTGAAGCGCGTCGTTAGGACGGGGGAACGGGGCGTGTACAGTAGGACAGTTACTAAGACTCAAGGTGACTTGTACCGCCTCGTATCGAGGACAACAAAAGCATAATGATCTAATGAGAACCCGCGGTGAAATAGACTGTGAATGGTAAAAACGTGAAATGAAATAATAACTGAAAATTGTATCATTCGGACATATAAAAGAAGCAATACCGGAATCTTTGTCATTATGACAACTCTACACAAGAAAGAGTAGTTTTTAATTTGAAATCAAGAACCCCGTGGACCAACCCTAAGCCATAACAGCAACTCCAACAGAATACATGTAAACATCAATTACCCATTTAATGACGGCGCCAGATAACCCTTCTTTGGTAATAATTTCAACATTTTAGGCCTGTAATGATGTATTTTATAGACCGACAGTGACATGGAGTCAACGGTGACCTTCTGCTTTCTACTAAGTCGGTGCCATCTTTGATGGAAATACGATAGGCCCTAGCTCATAACGTTGACACGTTGGTGACACGCGCCGCGAAGATGTGGTATTTTCACTCATTAACGCGCGGCGTATCAGAGGCCTTGCCGCAGCGCTAGGTTTTATAGAGGTTTAATTGATGAGGTTAACTAGCTTCCTTCGAAGGAGGTGCACCTCAGGGGAGTGTTCACTGCTGATAATTGATGAACTTGTAGAGGTACCGGTATACGTAGCCTTAGCGGACTAAGTCACAGTTCTATCACGGTGAGTTTACAGACGAGCCAGTGTGTGTACAATGTATGTGCGTGCACGTAGTACGTTGTCCTTGGCCGAACAGCTGCACAATCACGAAGACCCAATCAAATCTAAGTGGTTGCGTTTGGAAACTGCAAACGTGTGATTCGGTGTCGTCTACCAAAACGTCACCATCGATACTGCCAATTTTGCAATTCAGTAAGCCCACATCCGTTTCCATTCATCATGCCAAACTTTGTTCTATACTAGCATCCAGGCAAAGTTAGTTTCGGTTGTGGCAAACAGATACGTGAATGTTCCTGCGCTCTCTGACTGTCTAGGGATATTTATTTGAACCCTAGTTGCGCATCATTCAGCAGCAACTGTTTTCTGATGTCGGTCACATTTTCCTCCTTCGCTTTCTTCCGGCATCCTTGACAGGCCGCAGCTTTGAGGAATTATCTCGTTCTCAATTTACCGTTGCATTATTGCAACCATCCCAATACTATAGGTCTCGACTTCAAGAGAATCTACCTCCAAAAATTGAAGGCAAACTACAGCGAACTCTCGACACAGACATATTAGAGCTATCACTGATACTCAGCGTCAGTCTGCGGTGTGTTAATAGTCCGGCCATTATACCATTCTTATACTTGAGTGGCGCGTCTGTTAGCAATTATACACTGTGGGTTTCTGGCGGTTCCATGCAGAAAAAATCACTGCTCTATTTCTCAAATGGGCCTGCCGGAACGTATTATCAGCCCGTGCCGAAATAAACATAGCTGCACTCCGTCCATCCGCATGCCCGAATGAAACCAACACGGCTGAGTTTAGCCGAAGGTTGAAACTCGATACCGAATAGAGTGACGAGTTGACCTAATATCAGTAAACAGTATTACCAAAAAATTTGGTTCATAAAAATGGCGCGAAACTAAGCAAACTAGCCATTGCCACGTGTTAGCACATTTAGCACCCCCTGAGCTGCCAATGGCAAGCTCGTGTGTTCATTCAATAAAGACATTAGGAAAAAAGACGGCAAGATTTTACAGTGACAGATAACATTTCTAGAAACCTTGTCTCAACATTCATTTTAAAACCTTGTCATGTACGTTAGGCAATATATAACAGTAGATTTATGTCTGTGTGAGAATGACTGGTTTCCTGGAAACGTTGAGTAAAACAGATTCAAACTTTCAATTCACTTTTTACTCATAATGTGCCGTAGTATATAGTACACATGCGATAAGCTTGGTTCGAAAACAGTGACGAATAAACTCTTTAATTTAAGTTAACCTTGGTTATCTATGGATAGGGCTAACCATGTAAAATGTACCGTAATGTCAATCGTTCAAGCAAATTATGTAACGATGCTTTGTTTTAAGGTGGGTACGCATATTTCAACCAACAGAAGATAAACCTCAGCAGAAGGCTTATCTCCTTTATAATGTTTCTGAAGCCCTGACCGCGAACCAAGACTTCGTGTTTGGGTGTCTGCACTGTAACATTTCAAAGTGCAACAACAATCACCTACAATCCATCATCCTGACATCGGTAACATCGGTGCCATCAAGGACAAGCTAGGACAGGTGCGTGGTTACAGACCCTGCCAGCTAGGCTCCTTGCTTGCTCTTAAATACCTCTGACATGATGATTGGCGTCAGTTTTCCAATCGTATCATTCGAGGGTCATTGAGTCAGACACTCAAAACAAGTATTTTAAACACATGATTTTGTAAAATTAATTCGGGGGAAAAACACATTTTTTGGTTGCACATTTTCTCGATTGTGCTAGCTCGTGATTGCAAATTGTGGTTGAATAAAACATAAATTTACTTAATTTTACGTAATTCTGGTTTGTCTTGGGTTAGAAACGGCTAGGTACCGGTATCTTCCTCTGAGGTGCCTTGTCGTCAGAATATTGAACTAAGACATTTCCATATGGGGTGTAGTCACCACGTCTGTTTGTCTTTTGGACTAACGTACTAGAGTATGCGTCTCTCGAAATCTGAAACTCGAACAATCATAAATTTCACGAAAAAGCACGACGACAAAGTGTGTGGCGAAACAAAAGGCCCATTCTGTCTTCTTTTTGGGTGATAGGAAAGATTATAAAACTTCGCCCGATTCCATGTCCTGCCGTAATCTTAAAGAAAGTTTATGAATTAACCCCTGTGTGAACAACACTGGCATGAACAACGATAGCCTTGAAGTGGCACCGAAATTGCGACTGTATTTTTGTGGGATACATGCGTGAGATTATCTTAATAGAATGTCTGAATACCATTTGACGAGATTCCAGTGCTATAAGCTCTAGAATTACGAGGAACCTTGGAGATGTACAAAGATAAGCATCGTAATGGATGGACGGGGCGCAGATACTGTTTACATTGTGCTACGTATAAAACAAGACGTGAAAAGTGGCAGTTGAAGGCTGCTTGAAGATCTGGGATAATTCATGGAAAAATCATTCAAGTTTACTTTAATATATTTGACTTAATTTACAGGACAGCCGATCCCCACGTACAATGAACTATACAAAGCCATTAATGCTATTTGCTTTCATTTTATTTCGTTCAATGATTTTTTAAATCCTTTGGTTTTACTGGTGACTTAGCTCAAACTGAGAAAATCTTGCTCAAAATGAAAGTTTTAATTATACATTTTGGACAGAAACAGTCCGACTGAGTATAAATGTGTAGATTTTGGAAGGGTAACATTTTGAATGAAATGACAAATTAGTTGTACACGCCATGCCCGTCCCAGCGGCCCTAGCGGCGCCATGTCGGATATACCCCCTGCAGCTTTTCGGAAGAGCCCTGGGGGAAAGGTCATGACCTGGGTCAGGGTTCATGAATCGGGCGGTTGGCTCAAAGGGAAGTATCTTTTCCCCTAGTGCGTTGAGTGTCCGATAATGTGGCGAGCAAACCGTCAACTATTTTCCTCAACGTGACGCATGCTTATAGTTCGTGCAGTTGGCAAAATGTCAACATTGTAATTTATCTTCATTGGTGTATCCATTGGATAAGCGCATAGTTTAAACCTCCGTAAAACCGTAAAGGTTCCTACGGAGTGTAGCCAATTGTGCCATTGCTCTTTCTGATATCTTACAGCCCTGGTATTGTACCATACCGAAGTGGACATGTACATGTATATGAAGATATTCGCAATGAAGTTCTAGTCTTCATTTTCTGTGTGAACAAAGACTCTCCGGCAAAAGTCTGATTTACTTTGATTTAGTTCATTAATTGGAATAATTGGAATTTTTGCTTCTTGATAACGTCTACACAATTAAGAATATAAATACTTGCAGTCTACATGTTTATTTTAGAATTTTGGTACGTATCATGACGTATAGGTTTACTGTGGCGACAGGTTCACTGTTTATCAGGTCTGTAAAGCTCATTACATGCCATCACTCGTGACCCTCGAGATATACCCACAAAAACCCAGCGTCACTAAGGTAGTAAGAGATCAAACAATTTTGCAAAGAAATGTCAAAGTGTTGGCCACCTAAAACATAGATAAAATAAAAATCACGGGCCATAATGAACAACTGTGGACTGAGGAAGCTTTTGGCGGGATTCCGTTCTCCTTCAAGCCTCCTTCCAATTTGGCGTAAATCCTTTGCATTTCCGTAGTTTCTTTGCCGCCACCGTGTTCTCGTCCTTGATTCACCGAGAGACAGACGGCGTAGTCATTAGCGCCGATCCGCTGCCACCTTTGCCCGAGTAGTATGATTATTTTCGAGGGTTTTCCCATCAAAATAGTGTCTTCGTTACCGCTTGATGACACAAAGTACGATGACCGTTAGAGATCTTTTTTTCTTCCTTAGTGAAGGCCAGTCTTAGTTTGTGTTTTTAACATTACTAGCTGAAGCTAGTTGCATTTCATATACTGCTAAAAGTAAATGTAGTGTTTTTCAAGCCCACGTCTTGGGAGGCTTGAAGTAAAAACAATACACATTGAAATATTGAGCCAAGCTATCTTTTAAACAAAAAAACTGTGGTTCTAACAAATTTCCATAACAAGTTTTTAGCATACCCGGGATGCAATTTGTGTGTACGAAATTAGGATTTTAAAAAATTTATCTATTAAAACATATTCATGACGGATCACCATATCAGCAACATGCATGTTTTGCATAACAGGTCCTGACCTTAAATCAATAAATGGACTTCAAGAAAAACAAAAGCAGAATAAAGTCACGCCTCTGATAAATTGTTTGGAAAGAAAGGGATTCATTTAACTCTTCCCCACGACTATTGATGGAGACAAAGTTATTACAAATGACCTGTGCAGCCCTTTCCTATAACCTCAGAGGGGATTTACTAACCAGCTAAAAAGAGATCTGAAACTGTAATGACGTCATGCTTTGTTTACACGTGGGCTTTCCTATCGGGTTTCTCGGGGTCTTGTCCTATCACCTCAGTGTCATAAGAAAGCGCGCATGGGAACAAACCGTAACGCCAATTCGTTATAGGTCAGTTTGCCCCATACCAGACAGGCATAGCTGAGATATGGCTGAATTAGGCTTTTATACAAAGTCTTAAGTAACAACTGTGTCTCCAAAAAGTTATATTTCTATTGACACTCGGCTCACTTAACACTTCTCTCTTCATTATAAACTTTACTCATAGTTCTGAACCAGAGAGGAAAATAGGGAGGGGCTCAACCTTTTTAAGGGGGGGGGGCTAACAGCTATTGTTGATGTCCCCAAAGCTTCAGTCTTTTCCTAATTCCCCCGAGAATATGACGAATAGAATTATTAACATATTCAGCAAGGGGCGGCTTACTTATACACCACCCTTGACAAGGCGCTGCCTAGCTTTGAAATGAAATATCTTTTTTTGGAAAGATAATTTTTTGCCAGGAACCCCAAAACAGGACCCCAAACCGAGTAGTAATCGCTTGGTGTTGAACTTGAACTGACCCTAGGCAATGCTTAAGTTGCTTATGGTTTATAGGATGAACTTGTTTTTTTACAACAAAGATATGTTATAGTAATTACAGCTGCTTGTCACTGTGATATGCGTGTCTTAATTATATAGTCGACTGTACGATCAAGTTCTATGACAATTACTTATGCGAACCGACGATTAGTTACAAAGTGACGTCAACTTTTTTCTCATTTCTCCTTTATAAGTTTATTTACAGCTCATATCCCACAATTAACAACGTCCCAGTTTCGGGCACATCCCCCCTCTCTGAAAACTCCAATATCTTCAAAGCACAGGGCTTGTGGAGTTAGTAGTGAGTTGTTCCACGACATTTGGCGCCCGTCTATTTATGATACCAACGGGCCAAACCATGGCCCTAGGCGGTGCTTAAGTTGCTTATGGTTTATAGGATAAACTTTTTTTTACAACAAAGATATGTTATAGTAATTACAGCTGCTTGTCACTGTGATATGCGTGTCTTAATTATATAGTAGACTGTACGATCAAGTTTTATGACAATTACTCATGCGAACCGACGATTAGTTACAAAGTGACGTCAACGTTTTTCTCATTTCTCCTTTATAAGTTTATTTACAGCTCATATCCCACAATTAACAACGTCCCAGTTTCGGGCGCATCCCCCTCTCTAAAACCTCCAATATCTTCAAAGCACAGGGATTGTGGAGTAAGTAGTGAGTTGTTCCACGACATTTGGCGCCAGTCTATTTATGATACCAACGGGCCAAACCATGCGGTGAAGTGCGACCCGTCCCGTCGTCATCGGGTCTAGAATCTCGCCCTCAGATCAAGCCACCGTGGTCTGGTTTCTACATTTCATAGCCCAGCGCGCGGCTGCACTTTTCCCTACCATCATGATAGGCCTACACTCCTTTCCCTTCGAATTCTGCTTACAGAAGCTGCGTCTGTATATCCCACATAGACAAAATATCTGTGGGGTTTCAAGGTCCTGGATTATCACATAATATTATTATGGCGATGGATCGCTCCAGCATCTGGATTCTAAGCTCCCCCTAATTAGAAGTCAATCTTAAATGCCTCTATACCCTTATAGCAGTCTGTTATACGATACAGCACTGAAAAGCTATTGAACGTTTGTGAACCGTCATAAACACCTTACCAGTTAAGTCGTCACACGCAATATGTGACTTACTTACTTTCATTACCTTTGTGGCGCCAAATGGTTTATCAAAACTGAGCACAACGCTTCCATTTTCGCATTTTTGAAGTCATTTTATGGATGAAATCGATCATTCTAGCAGCACCAGTGCCAATGGTATATTTGATTTGATTGCAGTTATTCTGGAATACGTCTTTTAAGAGTAGAGCTGCTATACTGGTAGAGCTGCTTCACTCGTGTCTCACTTATTTTTCCATGACTGTTTTACCTTTGTCTTCCTTGATCATAACTCCAAGTAATTAATGTAGCATCTTCAGCTGTATGTTAGATTCTTTCTGGGTGGAGCAACTACAGCCCTTACTTTTTGTGTCACGTTATGACTGGCTTGTTTTTACAGTTGTAATGCCTGGAATTCTGTATTGTACACCAAACAAAAGAGAAAATGACAGGATGCTGTAAGCCATGGAAACCATTTGATACTGATTCTCCTTGGCTACCGATTGCTGGAGTAAAGTTGGGCAGTCAAGTTGACTGCCCACCTTTACTCCAGCAATCGGTAACCAAAAGGTCAAGCTACCTACCGCAGGATGTTGTCCAGCTGTACCAACCAATAATGGCACTGTTTGCCTTCCTAAACCCTTAATCCTTCGTTAGCCAAGAGTCGTTCCGCTCTCCCAACCCTCTGCAGAAACCCACTAGAGCTCGAACAGACACTTACGGAACACAAACAGAGGGATGATAAATTGTTTTCCTAACAAACTCTAGCCAAAAGATGGCAAGAATCCCCTCTAAGCTATCAAAACAGACCGGAAAACGTATGACTAGGTGGTGCGTCAAAAATGGACCTGAAAAAAAGCTTTCAACATGGTTACGAGAAAGGCAGTTGTGCAGACTCGTAACAACCATAGCGTTTCATAAGTTGAGATTTTGATGCCTATGTATGTGAGGTCTCAGAATATCTGAGCGAATAATTTAACCTATCCACATGCCTTGTTTTCAGACGAATTTGGCCAGAAAAATTTGATTTCCAAACCAGTGTAGGTCTCCGAATCAATTATCATAAGCCATCAAAGACATCACCAAACCTCCAAAAGTAAGTTACCCCTAAACTAAGAGATTTCGGTTATGCCTCTTGCCACTGGGAACGAACAGCACGAATTTCTTGAATGGATAACAGTTTCGAAACGATGCTAAGCTCACTTACAGGTCTGGTGCTTTGTGGACAGCCATCACTGCGGGAATCATTTCGGTTCCAGTGAGCCAGCCTGGTATTCCATTAGCGCATGCCCAAAATGAAACGCGTCCGTGGTCATTCGGACGCGCGTGCGAGCTATCAGCACGGCCCTATACGCAAACTGGCGCGCGTGCTTTGTTCCCGAATGACTTTTTTTTATATAATCGAACTTGGTCATTAAAGGACAGTTTTCTTATTAATGGTTCTACCATAGATTAGACCCCATGTGTGGACTTTTCGCAACGTAGAGAACAATTTGAAACCCTCAGTCACTTTCCATGTGGTAAGGGAAATTGGATACCACTACTCAAATGTAACACTAACAGTACTGTACGTAGGCATCTTTTGCACTTTCGCAGATTGGAAAAATTCGTTCTCTTTTGGATTCCAACGTTACACAAAGGCTGGTGCACGCTTATGTAACTTCGAGAAATGATTATTATAATAGCGTTTTGTTTGGTATTCATGTCAGCGAAATTTCTACAATACAATATATTCAGAATCCTGCCGCTCGTTTAGTTATGCGGACTCATAAGTATGATAGTATTACCCTGGTATTGAAAGAGCTTCATCGGCTTCCTGTCTCACAGAGAATTGAATTTGAAATTCTTTGTTTGATATATAAAATCGTGTATGGTCTGGCTCCTTGCTATTTGCAAGAACTTATACACATTCACAATGTTGGTCGTCAGTTGAGATCGAATTCCCAGGGAAATTTAACTTTATATCAGCCAATAGGGGGCAATAAGTATTACAGTGACAGGGCATTCCAGGCCTCTGCACCTAGCCTTTGGAATGCACTGCCATTGTCGATACGTGCTCCAGCATCATATGATTTTTTTAAATCCTCTCTTAAAACATATTTATTTAAGATAAGTTATCAGTGAAATAAGTTTTATGTTGATTTTTAAATGGTCATGGTTTTATTTAATTGATCTCTGTAGTTTGTAATGTAATAATTTTTAATTAGGGCCTATTGGGTGTTATAGTTTGTAGTGTATGGGCCTATTGTTGTACAGCGCTCTGAGATAATTTTTATGGAGGGCGCTTTATAAAAAACTATTATTGTTGTTATTATTATTATTATTATTCTATACCTATGGTGAATGGTATAAATGTACAGCCAATATGGCAGGGATAACCATGGACCAGAACATGCCTTTAAGCTAGCTGAACTCAGCGAACAGATGGTGGCTTGATTGCAAGCTTTGCCTCTGCGTCAAGCATACCGACATTCAAACAATAAAATGAATAGTCCAGTGTCATCAAAAATTTACCAAACAATTCGTCCACTTGATTCGTCAGCTTTTGGGTTCTGTGAGCAATTACGCCTGTTTTGTTTTTATTCTGTGAGTATGGGCCGAGACATTTTGATTGGTTATTAGGTAAAGTTCAGAGGTTAAAAGGTTGATACCATGTAGTCTTTCTCTCAAGATGGTCTACATTTGATACAAAATGTGTCTTTCAAAACCAGGTTAAAAACGTTCTCACGCCTAATGCCTTGGAAGGCAGTCGGACAATCGTATATGAAACCATTCGTTACAAACAATTTGTGATGCAAAATTTTGAACTTTCCAAAGGCTAAATTTTAAATGCCTCTTAACCATGCAAGTTCCAAGGATTGCCTCGGAAAGTTCATTCTAGAAATAAAACGTTTGCACAAGCGAAAACTTCGGAGAAAACCTTGCACCAATGAAAGAAAGTCATGTTGCAGTGTGACATCCAGGTTTCGAGGACAAGCCGTGGTTTTAGCAAAATTTACCAAATGCTGTTTCCTATGAGCTAAAAAAAATCTTCGCATTCGTTTTTCTGAGAGATTCTTTTGGTTCGATTTCCGTTTAGGGACTACTAAGGGCCGCACGTTTGGAAGATATCACCAACACTTTGGTTTTACATTGCCTCTTGGTTTTCAAAAAGCTACAGGTACAAGAACTGGAGCCGCCATAAAGTTCCGTAAAAGATTTCAAAACCTTCATGTGAAATGGCGCAAACCAAATTGCCAAAGCGCAGTCGATATCTGACAAGGAATCTGATTGGATAGTTAAGCTACTCTTTGTTTGTGAAATGTGCTTCTTCTCTATTAAATTTTTTGGTATTTTGCTTGATTCAGCTATTGACAGCAGCTGATTTTCTTTCATAACATGAATTTGCAGGTACGTGTATTTAATTTGGGTTTTTGTGCGACCAAGACACAGCTTTCAACAGATGCACACACATCATTACAAATACAAAACAATTAAAAATGAAAAATACGAATTTACGAATTTCATAAATCCAAGAACTCAAACTTTCTTCCATAAAAGACCGTATTAAGATAGAAGTTCAACAAAATCAACTGTTTGGCTTTGATTTCACTAACATCACAAATACCGTCCGGCATAGAAGTCATCGATGGTGAATTGTTTTTACTTTATTTCTTTCCTTAAAATAAAATGTCTGCTAGGCCTATATTCCGTATTTCGCAACACGGGCGACCCAGCGCGCGTTTGAATATGATCGACAAATTCGCGCGTAGTTATCGGCCAACGCCTTAAAAACTCTTGGAGGCGCATTATTGTGAATCACCCCTATTGCCCGCATGTTGTATTCATAAGCATACATGCACACGTATTTTGTAATGGGTGGACATGTATAATATGACTAGAGCACAAGTCAATAGCTCACATATTGCCTTCCACGTTTATGTGCAGGCATTTTAATCTCTGTAAATCTGATCAATATGAAATGCATTATCCCACTAACAAAAATAATTTAGCTTTCTCCAAAAAGAAAATTAAACACAGACACAAATGCATTGATGATGTGACGCAAAGGTCCAGGGACGACATGTTGTCATCAGCGCGCGCCTACAAGACGCGTCTCCAGCGGCAACTCATCACCTTGCCGGCTCCAGTGATGCGTTCATGCCCGTCCAGCACCGCCGGGTGAAGCTGCCTGACGATCGCACAACCAAATACGATTCGGCCGCGGAAAAGTGATAGAATCCGCATGTTTGTCATCAGCCTTTTTGGAATTAGAACTCGCCGAAAGAAAAAAAATCTGTGGATTTCCACAAAGTACCCAAGGTTGTCTAAAATAAGCGCCTGTGTTCTCTGTACGCCAAAGTATGGATCAGTGACTTGATATTTTCGCACTGTAACATCAACAAAAGTAATGGACGGTTTGAGTAGATAAAGAAGGCACATCTGTTTTGCGAGAATCAATTTCACTTCGATTTATCGTAAGATCGCGGGGTTTTCTAATGGCCAAGTGGGTTAAGATGATCCCTCGTGTCGGCTTGTTTGCTTGTTTCGTCTGGTCTTACCTGTCGTTAATTACCATGGCAGATCGCGTCCTGTACAGCAGGCCGTTGAGACTGTCAGGGCTTTGGGATTACAGTTCACAGAAATTAAACAGAAATCCTGTTCCTAAAATAAATACGGAACTTGCTCAGAGAAAAATTTAGAACAAGGAACTAAGTTTGATTGTTATCCATGAGCTCGTCCTCCGAATTTCGAAGCAAGTAGGCCCTAATGTATTAACGCTGACGTTTAAGAGAAGTATTTGTCGAAAAAATTGGATATAATAAAAAACTACTATCTATGATACAGCCTTACATCCAAGTTCCCTGTAGCGCAACTGGGCGGGAGGGGATTGAACACCATGAGCTATTTTGGGGAGTAAATTGTGGTCCACCCCCCCCCAACAATCCTGGGCGCATGACTGGAATAGTTGTTGTAGCTTGTTGTAGTAGCAGAAGGTAGGATATCTACTCTTCTGGGAGAAACACTATTATCACATCCGGTAGGTCGTTGAGTTAGTTCTTGCAACGAGGTTGACATAAAGGATTCACAAAACATAGAATCCTATTCCTAACTTACAGAACGTACACAAGACTAGTGGTACCTGAGGCTTTCCTATTGGTGTGTTCATCAAGGGCTCCCCATCAATGTCTTGACTGCGAAATACATTTTGCTTCAAAAAATGGGCGTGACTGAGGAATACGGTCCCGACTGCAAAAGATTTATGTTTGCCATACGCGTCAACAGAAGCTAAAGTCGAGTTTGCTGTCGAGTTTTCGGAAATTGCGACGGTGATACACGCGCCATAAGTGGGTTGGTACAACCATAGAGCTACAAACCTATGGGTTTGTAGCTCTATGGTACAACTTAACGGAGGGATTCTGTGAATTCAAACAGGGCACGGGTCGACCTGTTTGCTGAGTTTGGCTTGATCTTGTTGGGATGACCTAATGAAAATTGTTTGATAAAAATGCAGTTATCTGTCGAGATATGGTGCTCCGACAAAGAAATGAAATAACTGTTTTGAATGACCTAATCTCAGACTATATCGTGAAAGGACTGATAATGTGAAGTGTTTGAAGATGTTGAGGAAATGAACCAAGTTCAGTGATACATTTGAAGCTCACAGTCATTTGAAACTTAAAGTTCCAGGGTTTTTGTGAAATGAATGTTTGATTTGTCTTTGCTTTACCAAGCGAATTTTACCATGATTGTGCTTCAGTGAACATGTAAAAGAACTTGACCTATTCAGGCAGGAAATGACGAGGGTGTCTTACTTAATATTGAAGGATGTAAAACGACACATTTCAAATTCATTTCATCAGAAATTACACTATCAGAAATCTTGTAAATCATCTTGATTTAAGTCGTCCCTCTTAACGTCAAGGCCAAAGTAATGGCTACCAGTACCACGAAGAAAACAGAAGGCAGAAGACAAGCATTAGTTTGCACTCCCACATAGCATGACGTTTAGAAGAATCTACTTTTTATGCTCCCAACGTCCGAACAGGAGCCGTGTTTTACACTGTAACAACATCTCATCGTCTCGTGAGAGACATTACTTGATTGTTAGCATACCTAAGGTGGGGTCGGCGTCGCTGTGGAGGTACATGAATTGATGGCTTTGTCAAGAACATAAGTCTCATATCCTTCAGAAACCCGTTGAGACGTCATGACCGCGAAAGACAAATTGTGCCTACTTGTTGCCACGAATTGCCCTAAACCACGAAGCATTTGTGAGAAGCAGTTTGTATGAAACGTCTTTGATTTGGAGGCTATTTTACTGGAATGCGGAAATGCCTACTTTCCCCATTTATTTCAATTTCCACAGCTTTGATATGACGACTCCTTTTATTACATTAATGAAGCGAATTCTATCATTGTAAGAGTACTTTAATATTTATACAAAGAATTTTTGCTCACTAAAACATCTTTATTACAGCTGTATTGTCGAATGATTTTAACTGTAATAAAAGAGATGGAATAAAACAAGGAAATAAAATGATGTTAAATGTTCAAGTCTTCCATCTGTGCGTGATATAAGTTCACGGCTCCTTCCGAACTCTTAAGAAGAGCGTAGTGTTTGTATCTTCCTCAGGCATGTATTAAAGAACCGATATAAATGAGTGTTTGGAGTCGTTAATGGTCGTACTCGTATCTATCTGTACATGTCAAGTTCACACGCATGAAGCTTCTTTCAGCGAAATGCCGAGTCATACATGTGGCAGGAATGAATGACTTACTTACTCAACTTACCGTTGTTTTCGATGCAGATGAAGATGACCTCATATGACTGAGACAGAATGTACAGATGATTCGTGGCCCCGGTTCGTGGGGCTGTCGACCCACCATAGCCCGATGCATGCAAGGCTGGTCTATCTCCTCATCGCCAACAAGCAGAAGGGTACCCAGATGACTGATGTAGCTAGTGGCTAGTCGCAGGGTCTCGATCTTGGACAGTTTACGGTTCTTGGGCTCCGTAGGGATCAGATCCCGCAGGGTTGTGAAGGCAGAATTGACGCTGTGCGTCCTGTGACGTTCCCGGGCGTTTGCCGCCATTCTCGGGTGCCTATTCCCGTTGGCGTCCGTTTCATCATCTTCCAGTAAACTGTCCATGGCAGGCTTGGACTTGCGACGTCTACTTTTGGCGCCGTTGTTGTTTTTCTTGCCGTCCTGGTCTGACCTATCAGTGGAACAGGAGCTCTCACTGCCTGAGCCCAGCTCTTCACCCAATTCAGCCTCAGCGGCGGCAAACACTTCTGTCATATCCAACTTTCGCTTCGACATTGTTGTTTGTAAGTCTTCCTTCACAACAAAGCCAATTAATAAGTCCGCAAGAGTTCCAGTCAAGTTGCGAGATCACAATTCAAAACGCTTTGTACATGAAGGATAACGGCTTCACGTCCCTCATACAAAACAGAAATTTAGCTCTAAATGTCGTTGGCTTAAACTCAGGTTTTACCCCAAATCGTGAAAAATCGGCCAGTCTTTCCCTATACTGTCACACCGAGTGGACCTACCAAGGGCAAGAAAAGGATTGCCGTCAAATAATCGGCTTGAACTTGGTGGCAAAATAGGCCAGACTGCTCGAGTATTATTTCCACGCGATTCACCGCCAGCGGGAGTTTGAACGAAGGCTTGATGGGGTCGCTACGCTACAGTAGACGGTAGGTCATCAGCCTTCTTTACCAGTCCCTACATCCCAAGCTTTGCCGTGCGGGATCGCAAAGCGTGTAGTCTGTGTCGACGAGGCAGACCAGCATTTATATCAGCGGTGTGTGTTTGTAGTCGTTCGGTGCGGGCTATTACAGTGACTACAGTAGTAAATCAGTCCATACCTCGTGGGTACGATCACCAACATGCACTAGAGGGAACGACAGTTCACATGCGAACACATCAGGCTGCTTCAAGGGGTGTGTGATGCGTAGTCTCCTTTCAAGTCGGATGTATGCTGGTGTATCACAGTGGTTTTGCTGATGCTAGTTGCGGGGGTAACTTCTGCTGAAATGTGTAATTTCCGAACCCACACCAAACCACAAACCGTGACCTGACAAGGTCACGTGCATTAACCAGTTCAACCTGAATTCAACCTTACCAATCCAGAAGCAGAAATGCACACAGTCTGGATCGTATGTGTTTCGATGGTGAAACATGACAAAGTTTTAAGAACCATTACCCTTGGTGTGTCGCCATAAACGTGTTATACGACACGTGCATTAAACCGTCTGTTATAATTATGCGTGAATGCACATACGGATTGTACTTGACCAATAGAATTCAACAACCCGTGTACTATTGTGTATCCACAGAAATTCTAACCAATAACATTCACTGTACACGTCACATGACATTTTGGCTTGCACTTGATTTTACTTTTCAAAATAATGTGTAAAATAGCGCACTGTCTGCATAATTAATTGTGAACAGGGAAACCATTTCTCATTTGACTTGTAGAGCGAACGACCCCTGTCATGATTTGATGATTACTATGGCCACGGTAGACTTGAATCAAGTCTATCACGTCCAACCAGGGTTAATAACATGTGCAACGTCACACTAGGTGCGAAGACCATCTGTCGGAAAGGGCACAGTCACTATAAAAGTGGTCTCCGTTAATTGAAGACTTCAGTAAATTTTGCTTACCAGGAATTTGTTTGCAAGTTAAAGTTTGTCATGCGGATAGGTTGCATGCACTCGTAATCAGGGGAAGCTGTATGACAAGATTTTAGCTTAGGATGTAGGAAGTAATTAGCAAAGAACGTCTTTGTTTACTTCAACCAATCTATGAAAAGCAATGGAGATTAACCAAACTTAATTCATCCAATCGGTTGTCAGTTATCTTTCCAAGGAATGACGCGTTAAGTAATTTGCCTACGCCCAATGCATCTGGCATGCGTGGGATATACGGATTTGAACCAGGATCCAACCCACACCATACAATGATGCGTGGGGGCTGAATGTTTACAGACAGTCGGTCCGGTGGAGTTGTGTTTGTTGGTTATCAAGTGAAATGTTGCGTAAAGCTACAGTCTGGTCCCGGGAGAAGGAACCACGACCAGCAATTTATTGAACGAGGATAAAACAGTCTTTAGTGATTCCGTGTTCAATCCATCATGACTAATCCACTTGGTAAATGGCAGTTGTGCCGTCAAGCTTGTCGCAGTGCTCGACGAAAATACCTGACATTTTGTTGGGTTTTTCAGAAGTTGTTTTCGTCGACTAGTGGTGGTGGGAGTAGTTGATGGTCTTCATGACTTGGTCTTGACAGAAAGGCTTTGGCCGTCGAAACTGATTTCTGGTGACGATATCCAACATCTTATCCCTATTTCGGCTGAGACCTCCGAAATGTTTTAAACGGTTCGGAGTTTTTGTTGGTTGTTAGTTTTGGTTACATTGGGTTCAAGGTGTCGCCGTTCGAAAGCCACAATTTCTCCCGGGGGACATCCGCACTTTCCACTAGGGTCAAAACCAAGGAAAATGAACACGATGATCTGGATATCAACGATTGATCTGGGCTGTTTTAGCCCAACTTGAAGTCACCTTCTTCATGTTTCTGGCTTTGATCTTCACTGAAAAAGGAGAATTATTCCTTTCTTCGGTGATTTAGGACAGCAGTGAGCAGTGCTTGTCGTGATGGTCTATAATATATTTGTCTTCGCGGATTTAATTGGAGATATTGAATGGTTTAGGATTGCATTTATCTCCGTCATGCACTGAGGCTGCACTGAAGTAACAATTGAAAGGGTTGATCGCTTTCGCCCCTGCTTCTGAGTTCCTGAAATGGGAGCAGGTACTTAAGTGCCCCTAAAGTACACTGTGTTCTTCTTGCTGTAACCAAGAAATCAGAGTAGCCATTGGGGTTGTTTATATTTGTTTTCAATAAAGTGTTATTTGCAAGATCAAAGAGGACCGTTGTTTGGTACCCGCCGACTCCCATTGACTTAATATTCTGCACATTCTCAAAATCTACGTGACATGTGGAATTACCAGCCTTAATTTCAGAAATTCATTTCTTCCCTAGAATTGAAAAAATGAAGTTGTGCTCCGACACTTATATCCTAAGGGTCAAACTGAAAATTTAATGATCCAGTAATAGAACGTTCACAGCCTTTTAGTAATACTTTATCTGATCACTCCCAGGTAGTCTGGTGTCTAAAATATAGCAACAGTTTTATTTATTTTACGAACTAAGATAACCTTTTATTTTCAGTCCTCTTGGCTCCAGCTGCTGCTACTGCCACAGAACTTTGCTGAAAGTGATTAGTTCATGACTCCGTCGGTGCCGGGAAGTCTGCAGAAACAAACCCGTCAGTTCACAGCAAACTCCCCTTTTATAATCTCGGCAGCCCCAGTTAGAGACCTTCATAAGGTGCCGTGTACTTTATGATGGCGGACCGAGCACGCGCAAAGCCCAGAACCGTTGAAAGACAGGTCTGCCTGGCTGCCTACGACCACTGAATTTCTGCTCAGAACAGTACTGATGTGGGAAGATTGGTGTGATTTTGATGCAGGATCTTCGAACTTAAAAGGTAGTCACGCCACCTAGTTTGGATGTTGTGTAATCATTCTGACCTTAGTGGTATCAACGTCCGTCACTTAGGTTCAAATCCTACCCACAGACCTGGAATTCCATTACACCAGAAGCAATGCAGGTTTTGGACCCCTAGCTATATCGTTCGGTGGGCTTTCCTAATTCACTTAGTATTTGAGCTTCATGGAAGATTTTGCCTCCACTATAGATTTCTTTAAGATTTTTGTACTACACAGCGGTTTGAACTTCGAGGAATCGTTGCCTTAACTAATGACTTGGCTGCTTTTTAATACAACACAATACAGCGAACATGTATATCTGTTCGTTGGTCCCCATATTTTGACCTCAAAAACCACAATAAAATGACCGCTTTAGAGCAGCTGCCGTGTTAACCTCAAACCCTGTCGAGAAGACGAAAGATGTGATAATTATGTGGTGAAGATCAGCATAAATGATAGTTCAGGTTGGACCGATCATTACATCGAAGCTGGTGCTCACTGTCCATAGTTCACAAATGAAGGACGTGAACACCAAGTGACACAGCCTATAATTATCAAGACCAAAAAATAAAACAATAAAAATAAAAGAGAAATAGGCTACAGTTTATGATTGATTCTGGATTTTGGGATTCATACCACAAGAGTGCTGGGAGCCACTGGAGTGTGAGTGCATGTGTTACAGATGCTCTTTTTTGAATCTTCCAAAGTTTCTTTATATCCTGTTATCTGGTCCTCTATACGTAAAATATGAGGACGATGCCTTTTCTGGCTTTAAAAGACACGTGCAATTCTTGACAGAATTACTGCTGTAACGTCTTTCGTCTTTCCGAGAACATTTCACGCTTATGTAGTGGCTGGGATCAACAGCAACATATTGGACCCCGTAATGTCTGCCTAAAAGAACCAGTAAACCACTTGAAAAGTACACCCAAACAAAAGCTTCATCCTTCTCCATTTAATCAGTCATGACTCTCCGATCGAAATACTTTTACCAACCGATGTGCGGTATGCCACCTAGCCATGTGCCCATAGGGTCTCCGACCTGCAGTCTCCGTTCTAATTATCACCAGCGACGCACAGGGGCATGCGCCAGCCGTAAATCACTCCATTGGCCCGGTGGCCGACGACTGACAGCGACCCGCTACAGTCGCTCGCCGGCCGTAAACAAATTACCACTGGCTCTATCAAGAGATTTACGCAAGGAGCCCAGGATTTATCGCTGGAACTGGTATCTCTCATTTCACCTGTTCAATCGTGGAATTTTCAAGACTTGGGTATTCCAAGGTAATTAGTCGTTGGTTCGAACCCTCCTCGGATAACTAAGCTGAAAAACGGGATTTACTTCAAGGTTGGCGTTAGACACCCACGTAAAAGCTGAAGGGGAAACCGTTACATCTCTCACTGAATTATTAATACACATGGCAGGATACACAAAACCACACATATTACATACGTTAGGAGTGCCGTACAGGTCTATTTTTCCACGCAGTCATTGGTTTCGGTCCAGTTAGGCCAGCATGACCCTTCTACAAGTATTCAAAAAGAGAAATATTGACTCCCAAAAGAAAAGCAGGAATAATTTATAAGGGTATAGAGGGCTGTGCTGAGGTTACCTTCATTACTTCCCAGGGACTTCGTAAGTGAGGGTAAGTCTGTTGGTAAACCAGGATATACGCTAAACTGGCATCGGAAATGGAAATCAATCAATTGTTGCCGGTTGATTATCTCCAAGTGGTTGGCTGGAGTTTTTGATCGCTTGCAGGTGTGCCCGAGAGTTGTTCTCTTTTGAGCAGAGTTAGATCTGTAGCAAATCTTGTGATTCATTTAAATTCTATCCCCATTCTACCTGTCCTTGGGTTCTAAGCATCCATAACTTCACCTACCATTGGCTCCACTCTTTCGGGAGTTGATACGTTCTTTGCACAGTGCAGATGTATGAGAATAAACCCGATTAAAACTTTGATTATGATGAACTGTTTATGAACAATGGCTAACTATCCAATCATGAAAGCTGTGTTTGTTTAAATGACATTTCTCTTGCAGGTGTTGAAAGCTTTGAATGGTGTATCGTTATCATATTACAGTCGGTCTATTGATCGGTATCATTGTGGAGTAAAATCCCAAGACTTACGAAGCTCAGCGGGACTTCGGAACTAACAGCTGCAGGGCACTGGAACCTGCGACCGGTATGGCGTTTTACGACTTCACGGTGGGGAAGGGGGCGGAATCATCCCAAAATAATGCTCTGCGGGAAAAAAGACCATTTTGGAAAGAGTTTTACTAGAATTGGACACTACACAGGGTTCAACTGCATGAGTATTTTCATCATCGGGAGATTAATGGGTTGATTTCGGTGTGCCTTTGTCGTATTGTTACCAATCACTTTCCTGAAATACAGAACCATCATTGAATCTGCTGACAGATGTGATTCCATTTTGTTCACTGTTCATACTTGTACTTGAACCCGAAGCAATGATTCATTGTGAACAACGCTTGTAATCTCTGGCGTTAATAAGATAATGGTAATCTTACCAGGAGAGTCAAAATGGTCGATAGCAGAGCGTCAAAACTGCGCCTTTCAAACCAAGGGTACTTTAGATGGATACCATGAATACCTATTAAAACTGATGTCAAACAAAATATATTTTGAAACCAAAACCTGTCAGATTTTAAAAATATATTTCCATGTCCCATTGTGGTGTTCGGTTTCTGCAGTTCTGCGCCTCAAATTCAGCAGTGATCTGTCTGAGATTGGGCTGTAATTAAAAAAATGGGCGACGGGGAATCATTGTTTCAGATCAAATGTGACGAGGACCTAGCTTTCCGATCTCGAATTCCTGGTAACTAGGAAGGGATGAACCAAAATCACCATCTCACAAGGATTGAATGCTTCGTTTGCCGGGATATGGAGACCGTGTGATATTGGTCCAAACTGACATAGATTGATGAACTTGTAATGTTCATGGATTCAGTTACCATCAATATGAAGAAATCGTTGTAGGGAGATTGACCCTTGTGGTTGGCTGTTTTGACTTGGTTTTTATGCCAGTTTTGCTACTCTGCTGGTGGCATTGTTCTTTTTCTTTTAACCTGGTTATTACCTACCGTATAATAACGACCGCCCTCGTCTTGCTCTGAAAATGGCTGGTTGTGAAATACGGGCGTTTCACAATAGTGCGCCTCCAAGAGTTTGCAACGCGTTGACCAATTACAGTGTGCGAAATTTGTCGACCCAATGCGCGTTTGGAAAGGGTCGACAGATTTGGCGCCTTGTGATTGGTCAATGTGTTGCAAACTCTTGGAGGCGCACTATTGTGAATCGGTCGTATTGGTGTTGATCATATTGTTATTCACCAAGGTAACATCCTCTCTCTCTTCTGTTTTACCCAGTGCTATTGGTGACTAGGTGAACCTGCATGCTGGCTTAGTGCACCTGCGCTGGGATGCCATACTTTATTCCTTCCGACTGCAGGCATTCATCTTCATTTGGGGAGTTTGTTTTTGGTTGCCTGGTTCGGGTCCAACTCTGAGCTCGTAAAACTCACTGCCTCGTTACGGGAGCATTTAGCGAGAGGTCATGAGAGAGTATTAAACCGGGTCATAACCCCTGAACCCTCGGCACTTGACGACATGAAGTCGCGTAGATGATGACAATGCAGACAGCTGCATTGTCGAGGGTTATCCCGCACGGACCAATCAATGTCCACAAGTTGAGGTACTCAGAGAGCTAACAGGTGCGTGTAGACAGGTGTGGTACTTTCTGGAGGACAACGGCATCGGTTCTTTTGTTAAGCGTTATTTAAATTATGTGCATTATGAATATGCATGATGTAATTTTACGCGTAGGCCTATTTAATGGAACCCGACGCTTGAGCGAGGAAGTCAATCTGAGACTTTACTGCCCCGGGTGGCCTGCAACATTTATTTCAGTGAATGTTAAGTTCACATTTCTTTTATTTAAATGCTGTTATTTACATATTCTAAATTACCAGTTCTTTCCTTTCTTCTCAGTTACAAATAAAGTTTGAATTACCCTTTACTTTTTCGCTTGCTGTAAACGACGAATAAACTTTAATTTCACGTTAAATGAACAATCTGTTCAGTATAATCTATACCATCAAGGGGTTTATGTCGGTAGTAGAAAAGGTTATTTAAAAGGATATCTTGACAGTGCTAACCGTGTCATTACGTCAGACTTTTAGAACATTTCAAAGTAGGAGTAAATTTCGAAATCTTCACAGTCAAATCAAATTAAAAAGTTATAGAATCCAGCACTACACCACGTGCCTGTGCTCGACCCATATCTGCGTGTTTTGTCTCAATTGTGCACCCTTCTAGTTGTACATCCTTTTACGTTTCTTAAGTGCGAGTTTGACGTCACGTGTCAATTAAGCAACTCTTTAGGTTGCAATAGGACTTAGTTGTGTAAAACAGACCAGTCTAATCTATGGTTGCATCCGATTTTTGTTGTCTGGAGCAGGATTTAGATCTTTGTTCCATTTGAAACACGCAGGGACGTTGTGACAGCCAGTGCTGCACCCAAGACCTTGATGTCCAAGACCTAGACCGAGACCAATGCATTCGAGACCAAGACCGAGACCCACTCCTTCAAGACCGAGACCAAAACTTCGAGACCGAGACTTTTGCAGGTAGAGACCGAGTCCGAGACCTGATCTTCTGAGACCAAGATCGAGACCAAACATTAAAATTGTATGCTTTTTAATACGAAGGTAAACGAGGACAAGGTGCACAAGAAGATAAAGTTATACTGAACATATAAAATGAAAAAAAGTACATATGCAACACATCGGACTTAAATAAATAAAATAATTCTTCAAGACTTGACACTGTTTATATTACCTTTGGGAAATACAATGTAGTTGCGATGAGCTGCAGACTTCTGATATTTCAATACCACTTGTAGGCGTATGGTTTAATACGGCCTGTAACCATTAATTCCGAAGCCTATTTTAATTAAATTTAACTGAAATATTAAGCAGCTGGCGAGTGCATTCATGAGTGGTAGCTAGGAGCACATTTTGTTGTGGCCTCGACAGGTCTCGGGGGAGACCCGAGATTGTGACATCTGAGACTAAGACCAAGACCGAGATCAGCACTTTCGAGACCGAGGCCAACCCTCCCGAGACCGAGACGTTGATAGGATGAGACCAAGACCGAGACCACAAAAAAGGTCTCAAGACCTGGTCTCGAGACCGAGACCAGGTCTCGAGACCTACAACACTGGATTGACAACAGCCGTGATTGTAGCCCTGGATGGAGGGCTGTTTCAGACACAGCTCGTGGTTGAACAGAATCTGGATGACGTATCTGTATGTTGACTTACAAACTTGTTAGTACGACTATTCACAGTTTTGCACTTTGAGCTGACCTTAAGAATCTGAAATCGTCCTTATCCAGGGTGGTTTGTGTGGTTGATATTTCCTTCCACAGTTCTCAGTTTTGTGACAAAGAGGACGAATAGCAAACTGTTACCGAAGAACTAAGCCGCTACATTGACCTCACATGCACTCGTTAGCTAGCTGGTCCCCTGCACTTCCTCTTATTAACAAAAAATATCAGAAATAATTTATGGGCTGGCCGACGTCTGCCTCTCTTGACTGTTATTGATTAGCATGGTGACTTTGTTGTCTACAGGGAACAGAACCACATTCTTTTTCCTTGATTTACTGGAGACGTTGCTGGGAACACCACTATTTTGGCAACTCGTGTTCCGTGTCAAAAAAGCTCAACATTCGGTCACATTGATGTACTTGATGTGGTAAATGCAAACCTGTTTTAGTGCTACGTTCTCTGTTGATTTTACTCCAGTGTATAGCTGATGGTTTCATTGGTGTCCTAAAGATCAGACAGAAGCTGGCATTGGTTGTGCATCAAGGAAAACGTATGGTTGGTAGCTTGAACCACTCTCCATTGAAGCGCATTACTTCAGGTCTTATAGCCTTGCACTTCAATCGGCACAGTCAAAGGTGTATGGCAGTATAGCTGATTAGCCATCCATCTCCTGAATTGTAGGCTAAGCTAAGTCGGAGACCAAGGAACTTTGCTTTCGGTGTTGTAACAGGTCGAAGCATAGTCGAAGAAACAACGACGTCAACGATCACGTGACATTCGTGTGATGTTGCCCTAGCTAGTTTAAAGATAGTAAGGATCACATATTAATTTATGTATGGACAGTGCGTTTCCGTTGATACTTTCAAGTAGGGTGATTTTGTCACGTCTAAAGTTGTGACTATGATATGTAACAATAAGTGCTACTTCATAACAACGTTAATCTGACAAGGTTATCACATGGTTACAGCCACAGTGATACAGAAATGGTGAAAGATTGATAAAATCTTTTCTAAATAATAATCTGTAAGCAAAGTCAATTTAGCACCATTGCCTCTCCCCAAACAAATTCTTTAGCCTGTTCCCTTGTTTTTTACATCTGTTCCTTCAAGGATGAACAAATATCTCCCTGATGCTGGAATAACCATTTAATTTGATTGGCAATTTGATAACAGTTACAAGTGTTTCTTGTGAAGTGCTGTATGGAAACCTTCAAGGGAAAGGATACAAGTTGAAAAAATGCTGAATATAGAGAACTGGAAGTCTAGTTTGAAACTGAAAGCCAGCTTGTTTTCGACTTCTGCCAGTCGGATAATTATGAGCTAGTCCTCATTCATGACACGGAATCGGTGATTTATGCACATAATCGCTCGCGAAACTTGGCACAGTCTTCGCTGTGTGATTGGGAAGTAGGCCTACATGTATGTGTGTTGGACCACGGACCATTGGACGTGTGCACTAAATGGGAGATTGTGGTGTGGGCAATTGTTGTTATAAAAAGCAGCAATATTTCCGCCTCTCCCGATGAAGGAGGATATTGGTTGGAATCCTGACCGTGAACTGGGAGAGGAAAGTAGGTCCCTGCGAACTATTCCACGCTGTGTCATCTCGCAGGGTTGTGTGTTTTTTGTTTTTTTTTTGGGCTTTTCCCGTTTTACATTTAGAACAAAAGATGCAATCACATGACAGCTGTGGCCTTGTCAGTTTTCAGATCATTTTCTTTTGGTTGTTGTTTAATCCTAACCACAGTCCCAACTCGAGAGAGTGTAAATTGGGTTCATGGACAAAATAGGGCTAGGTGGGCGTCCATGGTCCTATAATATTCTGCACAGGCTGAGGGCGCTGTGACTGACGTCAGTTGGGTATACACTAGTCATATTAAATTTGTAAGCGGTAGAATTTGAATGAGGACTTTTGTAAACTAATGGAAGGTTTCGTTCTCTGCAGTGTACCTTTAAGAAGGTACACAACCAACTCATGCATTTTAAAGGAAGCAAACAGACTGACTAGTAATTGCAGTCACCTTTTGCTTTCCCTTGATATGTTTGCTGAATGTTGTGATGGCAAGAAGATCAGAACTATGAAAACATCTGTAAACACACTCGAAAAAGACATGTCTTCTCAAAGCTACATCACACCCAAAAGAGAGTGAAGACATATACGGACATAGAATTTTCTATATCTCCAGTATGACAGCCAGGACATACTTGCGAAGTTCACATGACATAGGACGATATAAAGAAATTTTGTTAGTTCGAGAGTGTGTCTGGAGTATGTAACCACTTATCCTGTTGACAGATTTATAGTTAAATGCCCGATAAATATGACAACTGCTAGTTCCTCAATTGTACCAGCGGGAATCGATTGAGAGTGAGTCCACTAACAGTCTATCCGAGTTATTTCTAGTAACTCTCTCTAGTCTCTCTCTCTCTCTCTCTCTGCGCCTAGGAAATGTAGAGCAGACCCATGTTGACAAAGTGGGGCGCGGCGCGATGTCAGAATGTTGCATTTACAAGGAGTGGTTTCAGTGCCAAGTCTAATAATAGGCTTTTACAAACTCGTTACAGTAATATTTAGGTTAGAACGATATTGTTTGGAACCTATGTACCGCACTAGGGGCGCAACTACCAGACAACAACCCCTAGCAACAATGCCCGTATCCCCCAGGGAGTTGGTGCCCCCAACGGTTTGGAATCTTAATGAACAGTAACTATATAATTATGTTCAAACTGCAGTTCTTGTAAGTTCAGTGCTACTTGACTACGTGCCCCCCCCCAGGTTCCCACTTTTAAGTTTTACTTTAGTTAGGCCCCTATGCCACTTTACCACAGCAGGTGTCACCATGATAAAATATCTTTGCTGAGACATAGCTACATCTACAACCTACATGCTCCGTAGGGTCGAAGTTTGTGGGTACGCGGTTGAAATGTCATTTTGTGTCATGGAAAACGCATATTCCGCCTGTTCTCGATAGGACTAAACATCTGTTTTTACCCTCACAATATGTTGCCACCGGAAGTGCAACTTTGCGGCTTTAGTTTCAGAGACGAAGAACAAAGCCATGGAAAAGAACATCATCAAGCCTGTCACTGCGCCGATTATTAATAGTTCAGATGTGGCAGCGCTTTTAAAGAAAAAAAAATCTAGATGACTGTCGAGTGAGTGAAATGTGCCAGAGTCGTTTGATTGCTGAGCGGGAACACAGCTTACTCTGCTAGGCTACACACCTCTTCATAGAATGGAGGTGTTGAGAGCTACAGCTGAGATTCGTGCCGGGCATCTGGGTTTGACAAAAGATGCGATGAATCGATGGCTTATTTTTAGTGAGTTGAACTATCATTCATAACGATCGTTTTTATGCAGCGCAGGGATTAAACTTAAGTTCAGCTCGACTGGGAAGAGAAAAACTTAGCGTCGCAATCGCCAATATACAATCCGTGCATCTTCCAGTACCACCTTCACACTGCCAGCCAGAGGACACTGTCCATAAGTCAGCCCCCTTTTTAAGCTACGACATGCGAACATCACGAAAACGCTGAGAGGATTACTTGAAATAGATCATACGGTGAGCGTGTGATGCTTGGTCGGTATCGAATACAGAATACTGCAGTGTTATGGTTCATGCTGTGAATTTCGGAATTTACAAAGAAAAACAAACAACTTTCTGCTATATTTAGACAAAAACAAACATAAACACAAATGGAAACTTGCAAACTGTGGGTAGTATTGACAACTCACTTGATGAATTCGTCTGAAAAGGCAGATCACTCCGAGGTGTTTTTCTGACGGACCTTAATAGTATTTTGAACAGGAAAGATTCGGGACATGATGGTTTATGTATGTTTGCGATCATGGCTAGTGTTCCTGTTTCTCTCTGCAGCTCCGGATGTAGGATACTGCAGTCCTGGACCATAGAAAGTACAGTGGTGTTGTAGTCAGTCTTTGCTCTCCAGCTGTTGGTAATATTATTTCTTTCCAAATGTTGCATTCAGACAGATACACCTGCCGAAACGTTTGTTTTTGGACTGTTGTTTAATCTTCTTTTCTTTGGGGACAAGGACAAGTATGTTCCCATCCCTAGGGCGGACACACCTAAATAAAATAATAATGTCTTTCTTTAAATATTTATTTCCAAACTTTGATATCACAAAGAACATTTCTTTGGTTGAGCACGCATTGGAGCTCCAGTGACGATGGCATCAGACAACTTAAAAACAAGTTCACTGTATCAGTTGCCTTTCCAAGCCCTGCCTCATCCGCAACCCCAACAATCCTACTCTTAACCAGAATGGCTCAAACTCAGTGACACTGCTGCGAAATTAATCAGCGTTCAAAATGTGAAATGGCGGCGCACATGGAAGGGATACATTTTTTTTTGGTTGTTAATTAAGGCTGGTGGGCAAGACTAATACACTGTCGTTCTGTAAGGATACAGTATCACGTACGCTTCCCGCCTGGTGCCATGGTGTCTGCGCGGTGACCAGCATTCGGTTTCGATCTTAACGAGTTTACATATCCTATTTAATTATGATCCATGGTTGTTTTATCTTCACGGATTTAGATTCACAGATGGACCCGTAGCCCCTCATGATCTCCTTACAATTGTGAATTGTGTCAGAATATTCATTCGTTTGTCTAGTACGCTCCCAGTGTGGATAGACAAAAACGGAGCATTGGACTGAAATGACGCAATATTTTGGAGAATGGCAGATGTGCACGTGATTGGAGTTACCGTAAAACATTACATATATTGTCCGTACATATTTGTTTGAAAACGTTACATTCATGCATTAGTTCTTTAAAAAATCAGTATGGATCACATTCACAGTTTAAAACAATTTCTTCACGTCCTTAATGATCACTTCGTACTTCTTCAATCAGTTGTCACATCGCCAACCAAATTAATCTTACGAATATTAATTTTCATACATGACAGACTTTGCACTTTTTACAAGGTATTTCTTTCTTTTTTTCATTTTCTCAAACCATTATTGAATGGAAGACAATCCTGCTAATTGTTAATGACTGATGACCACCACAGCCTGGTGAGACTCATCAGTAATCGCTTTCCTCTTTTAGCTATCATATTGCTCAAGCACTTAACGACAAAAGCATCATCTATTTTGGTACTGAACTCAGTCCACTGACAATGCGCCATCATCTGAACCGGAGAAGGTGAAGTTCAGAACACTGCGGCCCAACTGAGGCGCGAACAGATCACCGAGGCACCGCCAATTAATCCATACCGCTGATTGACGCGGACACCCCGTTGGATGCAGGTAAGGGTACATGGGATCCGGCCATCACTTTGAGCCGGATCACTGCGTCGTATCTGGCCGAACGAGTTTCACGACCAAGAAAATTGGATCATCAAATTTCTCGCCCGGTTGATGTAAGACAAGCTTTGTCTAAGTTCTACAAAAGCCGCTTGTCTTTGAGTTACTCAATTTATTATCGGCTTCCTGCAAAACATGGTTCTCACATCTCCCTTTGTTCATGGATGGATGGATGACAGCCCCTTGTTGCTGAAATCTAGTTTCTCTCTGTTTCATTTTATTGGTTAATTTCAAGGCCGAATAAAATATTTGATCGAGGTCATCGATCAAAATTAATTTAATTTTGATCGAGTGCTTGAAGTGCTATTTCTTGACTGATTCATTTATCAGTGACTTCCTGTTCAGTGGGTTCTTGAAAAAAAATTATAAAATGTCACCTAACGGTGAATTTATTATAGAATTCCGGACATTAATCATCAGCAATTGAATTCTGGTCATCAATCAAGTTTGGACCTAAATTGCATTGTGAGTCTTGTGTTGTCTTTCCTTCCCATTTGCTTTGTTATAATCGGTAACTTTAATGTGGTAGTTGATGTATTTTGCCAGCAAGCCTACATCTTCATATTTTTACGCACGTCGACAAACTTCAAATCCGCTGCTTTTCTCTTCATTTTTATCTCTATTATGATGCATGTTAACCATCATAATCATTCAAGTTGGGATTGCCACATGTTGGCGCTAGAGGGCGTTTTATTAAAACGCGTACTCTTCCTGATCTTCGCTCTAGTTAAGTTGTGCGCCATCGCATACTACTTGTGCTCTTCTGTAGCCTATTAACATCTGCAATTTCATGTTCGGCCCATAACCAGAGTTGGCAAAGGCCTCTTAGTTAAAACCACAGAAGTCCAGACATACAGGCCTACGTACGTACGTACGTGCAGGGAGTCACGGTGACACACAAGCTGCGGCAGCGCGACCGAACCCAGACAAACTGTACTTGGGCCTTGCTGACGGACGCACAAACTGTTTTACCGAAGCCCTGTCTTTTCGAAGCTATTTTTTTCAGCATAGCGCATGTTGATAAAAACGGACACCAAGTCACCAAAGCACATAGACCATAAGCCAAAGGCATTAAGCCTGTTTTCGGTTTCAGGTATAATATATTAAAAATATAAAGCTATTTGCGTGCGAATAGGTTGACCCAGCGCGTGTTGCTGAAGTCTAATACGTGTGACCCGGAAGGTGTGTTTAACACATCACAATGAAAAAACGTGAATAACCGGGACACTATTCCACTTATTTTGCCTTTGAACCATTTTTGGTACATCACGAGGCCTTCTGACGTCGTACGGTGTCTATCTAAAGATGGCTTGCAACTGGTTCCCTTTACTCTCATTTCATAATTGTGAAGGGTACAGTCCGCTAATTCTATTGCTATTTTGGGGGTATCTTCATTCAAAGGTGAATAAAAAATTTTCGTGGCTAACCCCCATGAAATTGAAACGAAAAGTGATCTTCTGGCCATAATCTTGGATTTCCAGTGAAAAAAGGGAGGCCAACCTTTTCACGAAAGTCAACAGGCGGCGCTATTTCGGTCCGATTTAGCACCGTTTTCTATGGGCGCGTAGATGGTGTAGTGCAACCTTAGGCTGTCTTTCCATGGTGCAAGAGGGCGCTGCGCAATTTGGTTTATTTATTTCGGGAAGGAAAATGGCGACTTGGCAACACGAAGCTTTCGTTTGGCGATTTTTGACAGGTTTTGAAAACGGAAGAGAATTTACTTTCTGGTTGGTTTTTCGGAATTTTTGACGCGTTTTATTGAATAAGTATTGCTTATATGACGTTTACTCATGTAAATGGAACCATGAGGGGGGGGGCTCTTCGTTTGTCCCAGAACTAGACTGGGTCCGACATCGATCCGCCACGAGCGGGACAGACGTGCTCTCTTTTGAAATCTGTCTCTTTTCTGTCGCCACCAGAAAAGAGACAGATTCTAAAGGAGAGCCATCCACAGACCTACGTGTGGGACTAGGTGGATGTCGGACCCTACAGCTCAGGGGGTAGGCTACTCTGACATGTTTGATACCGGTCTCCGAGCTCTGAGTCTGACAAGTTTGATTAATAACATACGAAATGTGAAACTCCGTCAAGGCCTATTCTACTTCTAACAGGTCGTGGACCAAGCCACAATCTAGCAATGTCCCTGGTTTCTGCTTAATATGTTGCATGTTCAAGTGGCAGTGACATCATTTTTATCAGGTCACGTGATAATGATGTTGTTTTCCTTCAAGATTTTGGGAAACTAACTAACTGCCAGCAATCAACATGGCCGCCGTTGCCATTGATTGTAGTCTATGCCATTGCAAAACTATTTCCGAAAGCTATTTTGGAAAATTGCCCCAGTATACATAAAATTCACCATGATGAATCGATGGAGATTTTTCATGGCAACATTTTCATGCATAAAGTAACCTTCGGCAAAACTTTATTTTTATTGTGTAAATGTTTTCATTGGCAGAATTGAACTCACCTAGCCTACCCAACACTTCCAGTGCAAGATTCAACCAAAATATCACGTCGATCTGCTTTTAGAAATACGAAATGAAAGGAAAGATTCATTTAGCTCTGGGTAGCATGTTTCCTGTAAATTTGATCAATCAGAGCAATTTGTATTGAAGTTTTCAGCCGATAAAGATATCGATGTCATATGCAAACCTGATCCAAAAATAGCTCAAATATTACGTCATCATTGCATAGTCGAGCAACGTATGTATACTCTGGTGTCATTGCTAGATTTTGGTTTGGTCTATGGGCAGGAGGATTCACAAATATACTATTTTTCATTTTGTGCATGTCTGCCCGAGTCATGGTCACGTACATTAGATGTAGGCCCTACTTATTACTGGCTGAAATATGGTGGAAGGTCAGTTAGGATAGCTGCCTGGCTGTGGCTTAATTTCACAATCAGATGATGTGGCTGTTTTACGACTGGAATGAGAAAGAATTTTTAAAGAAAAATTTTGTTTAAAACCTCTCCAAATGTTTGTTTTTGATCATGTATTTCACGATAAAGGTATTTAAACAGATTTAATTGGGGTTTCACATTCACAATGGAGGATTGGCACCCTGTTTTATGTACAACTGGCCATTTCAATTTCTGTCTGTCCACCCAAAATAGTTTTTATCGTCGGAAAGGGTTCACTTGGGGGACAGACTCAGTGTTCAAATAATGTTCCTTTTCCCATTGCTTTTGCTTAACTGAGCAAATAAGGCTCTGTGTGTTTGTTCCTGTGGTAATTCCTCCAGTAAGAATTTACACAAATTCATGCCTTTTCTTTCTTTCTGTTGATCTTGGTAGACGAGGTGACATTACGCCAGGCATGATGCCGAAGTAGACCTAACACCTGTGTGGGTCAGTTACATTTAGTGAGCCTACATTATCGTGATAATGTCATCCACCAATGAAATTTCCTCCTCGCCTGTGAGCCCCAATCAACATGGTGCCGCCCTTGTATCGGACCCACCAACACCGCTCAACACAAAGGCCTCCTCCATGACAGACTCAGATAGTCTTGCTGATATTCAGCAGGATGTCACCCAGTGGGCTGCAGACACCAGAGGGCGCTTGGATAGGGGGTTAAGGAGAGAGACAGAGTCAGTGGTAATGGAGAAAGATGTGTTGGAATTAATGAGACAACTGAGGGAGGTCTTCATTGTTACACTGCAGAACAACAGGTGGGTGACTCTTAGCCATCGTCTGCTTTTAAAACATAACCATCCCTCCCATTCATGTTTCCTAAGTTTATGGAAGGTGGAATTGAATGTGAAAATTCTGTTTTGAGCAGCCAAAGTATTGATTTCAAATACTCAAAATATGGATTTTTTTTCCATAGCCCAGCCTACTGGAGATTACTGCAAGATGTCCTTGATCTCATTCTTCCTTACACCCAGCTCATTGGAGATAGACCAGAGGTGAATGGACAGTAATTAGTTTTTTTTATATGACCCAATAATGTACACGAATTGAAACTGATTATTGACAAAATAAAGTGTGCTTATTAAACCAAAACGACAACAAATTTTGCAACCAGTGAGGAAGTCAAGACAGCACTACAACGTGTGCAAGACCAAACCTTAAGTCAAGTGATTATAGAAATTCATAAGCTCCGAGCAGGACAAAGAGAGGGTGATATTTTCCTAGCAATGAAGGCTCCTTTGGTGGGAACTGCACGCCTTACGATCTCATTGCTGCCGACAAAATGAACACTCCCTACCAACATAGCTCTTTTCAACCGACGAGGGGGAGCTTTCGCTCAATGCAAATAGAAGACGCCACTAACTTGCACAGTGACAGTACACGTATTGCTGTGTACAGAGTGAGCCTATATGTGCAGAAAAGGAAACAGTTTTTTTAATTTTTAAATTCATTTGTATTTGACTGTGTTTTGGTGTAGATTTCTCATTATGTGGATAGGATTTACTATCAGGCCCTGCAGAGAGCTAAGAAACAGCAAACAGGTCCCAATATCATTGATAGTCTGTCCAGAGTCTTCCCAAAGGTATGCGGATCACACTTTATCTTGTATCTTACCAAGTTTGCAGGGACGTGTATGCCTGATTGTAACTTGTCATTTCAAAACTTTGTAGAAGTAGGCCCTACATTACAAATTCTCTATTTTTCTTTCTCTGGAATATTGAGACAAAAACAACGAAATAGAACTCATTAATTATTATTTATTTAACTTTTCATATTGTTGCTATTTGAAAATTCTGAGTGCACTTAATCTGCTTGATTAAAGGTGTCATACTTTAGTTTGAGACTGTTGTTTTGTGTCCTGCTGCAAATCTTGTTTTTCTTTTGACCTGCAGCGTTCAGAACTCCTAGCTGTGTCTGGTGGAGATGACAGGAATTTCCGTACGCCTACCCCACCCAAAATGAGCTTACCCAGCTCAGATGATAACCATTATGACCCAATGCTCCTTCCCAATGGCAAACATCCCTACACACTGGAACGACCTGTAAGTAAGATAGAATTAAAACTTATCTTGATTTTTTTTGTTACGCTTCGCTGTCTTAGTACAATGTACATGAACATGGTTAATATCTCTGTAATGCTGTCTGCTCCAGCAAATGAAAGTAAGGTTATAAAACTCAAGTTTGGAAAAAGTTACATGACCACAAAGTGTTGTAACATTGATAACTTTAACTTTGTAATAACTGCTACTGGTTTTTTAAATATTTTAATTTTTTTATCATACTCACACCGACAAGTAAGGCATGATTTCTTTGATTGTCATCAACCGTTTGACAGGGTGAAGAAGCAGGATTCCAGCCCAGAGGACTTTACTTCAGTGATATACGAGAAGCTTTGCCTGCTGTGGTACAGGAGACTACCAAACGTGAAGCTGTTTGGAGCGAGGGATTAGGTTTGACAGCGGCTGCACTCAACCTTGACTTACAGGAGAAGGTAAGGAGTGGATAGAACCAAAACGCTACTTGGAAAAGTTCATGTTCATACAAAAATCTGAACTTCCTGAGTATATTTTTAATTTTGGATTTTTGCCCTGCCCGACATATAACACTGTATACTCAGTGTTTGCCCCTGAAGACTTGTGGAAAAAAAAAAACACAAGCGCACTCGGGTGGGACTCGAGCCCATGACCTGCTTACTAGTGCAAACGTCTGGCTGGTTGGAGTCAGATGTAGCAGCGGGTACCGCAAACAACTATTTCCAAGGATGGATTTGCGCTGGGAGATGTCATTTGGAGTACACTTTTCCACAAGTCTTCAGGTGCAAACACTGAATATACTGTGTGATCATACACATCGGGCAGGGCAAAAAATGCAACATTAATTGGCATCTCCTCGGTGCAAATCCATCCATGGAAATAAGAATATTATGTTCAGTATTTTAGGACTCTAAATGGATGTTTTCAAAATGGAATTTCCAAACCCTCGTAGCATTCACTTAAAAATGCAGGATATTGTGTGGAATTTTAATTAGGAATGTTGGGCTTGATCTGCCCTAACTTGATTCTTATGGCGTGGCAGTAGAAAGAAGTAAGAAACTTACTAGATAAGAGACTACTAGATAAGAGTCAGTGAATTCTATCATGAATTTCATGAAATCTATGGTAACTTTGTACCCTTTCCATTTTAATGTCAATCTAAACACTCTTTTTGGCAGGTATCTTCTGGATCTGTTCTTGCCCAGACATCCACTGCACAAGAAACCACACCCTCCTGGACTGTAGACTCCACCCTCTTTAAGGAAGACTATGCCATCAGCGAAGAGGAAGAATCCGTAGGTGTTGCGTTTTCCTTCTTTCATCCACTTTCCTTTTCACAGGAGTAACTCTCAGGGAATCATTCCTCAGTTTGGCTTAAATTTGGCATTTATTAGTAGTTGTTCAGTACTGCTTTGAAATGAAACATAACCACTCCAAACTTGTTCTCATTACACGTACGTATACGACAAAGACCTTGACACCATTGCATTGCTACTTTCATGACACCGTTTAACCTCTTGTCTGTTGGTTGGTCGTTCTGTTCTGGTGCAGCTTCCCCCACCCCCACCCTTGACAGGCAAGGAAGCAGTGGAGTTATTTGGCAAGGGTCGTCACTTAGGCCAAGCCAAGTTTGTCTACCTTAACAAAGCACCAAATCGTCACTTTCGTCCCTATGACCTTGTAGCTGTCCCAAAACACAAGGTAGGTATTCAAGAAAACAAGCAAATCTGTGCTATTTGATAATGCTTATTAAGCAGTATATATGATAACGGATATGATTGAAATAAATATTGTATTCCAAGATCAGAAATGTATGCACAGCATTAGACTAAAGATATTGTAAAAATGGACAACTTTGTCTTTTCAGCAACTTCTTGCATTTTGATCAAATCAAATAAATGAAAGACGTGAATTTAGTTTAAAGGTGTGACGCTTATACTTGTGTGGATCAAAACATGACATTTACTGTGAGATATAACATGTGATTTTGTCCCCCCTCAGGCGGACCCCAATGAGCATTGGATTGTCTCCTGCTTTGGCATTATGCATAAGGTCAAAGGTCAGACAGCAGAGAGCATGTCATTGTATGACTGGCATAGAGAGGCCGTCTTGTGGAGCACGCTGACTAAGATGCCGTTCTTTAAATATTTCCTCATCAGGAAGGCATTTCACAGGTAACAAAGCTGAAAGTTTAGGTAAAGAAGTTTACGACTTCAAATCCCTTTTGTCCTGTCAGATTTACCTTGCAAAGATTTCTTCTCCCATGTGATATCACAGGTGGCTCTCTAACAAGAAATTCCTGGAGTACAGTAAAATTCGTCATCATGTGCAGCAATCGCTGCTACTTGCTGTACCTGTCTTTGGTGCTGCCTTGCTGCAGGTGTCCAAGTTATTACAGGAACTGTCTACAGTCAAACTGCTGCCCTTGGAACAAGAGTAAGCCTGCTCCATTAAACCATTAGTTTTCAAGAATCCCTTCCCACCATATTTTATGCTTATTGTTCGGTGACATTGTAATTAGACATTATCTGTTGATCGTGGTTGAATCATTTTAAGATAGTGTGACTTACATGTGAGTTAGATTGTCACAGGTTCTGACATCTCTCATACAAGACTCCAGCATTTTTTTTTTGGTCAACCAGCCATTGTTTCACCCTTGCTGAGTTTGAGCATGCAGCCAAGATGAAGCAACGAGCAGGTGAAGGAATCTTGGACAAATTCTTCAAGTAAGTCAAGTTTGTACTAGAGGGTCTTTTGATTTCTGTCTGTTTGTTTGTTTGTTTCTATTCTTCCAACAATGCATTCTGCACCAATTTCAGGATGTTTATGAGTGACTGTGAAGAAACAAGTCAAGATTTGTTCAGTTTTTAGAGGTGGAATCAAATCCCTTCATAAATATTCCGGGAAAACCCATGGAATCGGCAAAGACTGAGGACCTACTTCACCTGATGACCTAAATGGGATTTGAACCAGGGCCCCAGAGGTGGAAGGCAAGGAAGGAGTTGCTGCACCAACCTGACCCTTTTGATGCTTTCAGAGCATTGCAGTAAACATAGCTGACTTGTCTTGAAAATCAAATCTTAATGAGTTGACTGTTGCCCCAAATGATTCTGAGTCTCTGAGAAAAGACTTCGAGTCAACCTTGAACATTGCACCAGAAAAACTAAGTTCCACTTGGAATGTTTACTTAAGATGCACTCTAACTTGGAGAATTTTACTCCACACCTATGCCAAACTGACCGCAACCATCTTAACTTTGTCCACAGTTACTGTAAACTAATCATGGAGAGAACTTGCCAGGATTCTTTTGACAAGTTACATTTCTGTGAAGCACAGGCTAAGAAAGACAAGGCACTCTTGTAAGTAAGACTACAGACCTTGAATCAGAACTTGAATTCATAATTGTGATCTTATAATGAAACAGATGATAGGATTTTACTTATTTCGGGATCAGATTTTGTCTTCGAAACGTCCTCTTTAAGACTCGCTCTGTCAGTTAGCTCAAACTGTTTTCTGATGGATTATTGCAGTTAAGCAATCTTTCACACGTATCAGTCTTATCTGTTGCGAAAGACATTTTTTTTTCAATCCTTCAGTTCAAAAGAGTCCCTGTATGTTCAACGTCAGAAGAAAGAACAGAGGGAGCAAAACCTGAAAAGGGCTCAAGAGGAGACAAGGTAGGAATTGCTCCCATTCATGATTAGCCGACACATCTCTGTTTGGTTGTCTGTCTATGGCATCTACGTTCAGGAAGGAGCAAGCTGTTTGTGTCCTTGAGCAAGGCACTTCACCACAACTTTTTGTTTTCCTCTTTTAGGCATCTTGGCAACTTTGTTCAGCTTGTAGATCAGATCTTGCTATGCCATCTCCTAGCTCTAGCCAGGACTAACATATGCCACTTTGTCAACACCACCATGGCTAACGGTTCAGATGCCAAGAGAGAGGCACTGTTTGCAGCCAAGCTGGTCTTTACCGAAGAAAGTAAGGATTTGTTATAAAGTTGAGAATGGACTTAGCTTTAAGACATGCACATATATAACCTAAGGACTCCAAAGTCAGGCAAGACACTGCATCACACACACTCCTGTTGACAGCCTGGCTTTTGATATCAGAAATTAATACCTGTTTCCACAAAAAAGAAATGAAATTACAAACTAGCCTTCCCAAATAATGTTCTAATAAACTGTTTGAAAGATCCCTTTTTTATTCTTCAAACTTTGTAGAATACTCTTCTCTTTTGAGATACCTGAAGTATTAGCAGACAGCAACGTTGCATACGTTGTGGAGTTTCTTGTTCCAGTCTTTGACTGAGTCTCAGAGAATCATTTCCACTGCATCACTGTCAATTGTGTGGTAGTAGTTCTGATTTGGTTGTTTCTGTGTTGTTTTCAGGTACTCTGAGTTTGTACCCCAGCAAGGAAACCTTCACAGACAGTCTGACCAGTCTATTGAATCAGATTCCAATGCTTATCAGTAGTAAGTCTCATCCAATGGAGACAGTTACCAGTGGCTGGATAGGTGGAGAGAAAGAAACGGGTCAAGCAGCAACATCACCCAGGACAAAGACTGGTCACGATAGGTAGAGTAATGAACTCTTCATCTGTGCTGTATGAGATCGTGATGTTGTTTTTCAACTGAAGGAATTATGCTTTTTGGACAACGTTATCCCAAAGGCCAGGGGCATTACTTACACTAGTCCTTGTCCACTGTAGTACTTGTTTATTATATTTGCCGATGCAATATTGGTCATCTCGACAACACCAGAAACCTTTTGAAGCTCAATCCTAAATTAGAGCTCTTTGGCTTCTTCAGACCTCTACAGGCAGAGTCCATTCCTGACAACAGGTCAACTGTCACCCAGAAGTCTACCAACACAGCCCGCAAGTCCGTAGTCACCTTTAAGTCCGGCACCAAGACGGATGTAGCGCAGACAGTGAGCACCTCTGAAGTAGATCTGCCTCAGATGGATGATGAAGAGTTTAGTCATGGATCAGACTCTCATGATGGGGAGAGTGATTATGGAAGTATGGATGAGACAGACTGTACTCCACGCCCGACACAGGAAGGAGATGAGACTATCAGTGCTCCAATTTGGTCAGAAAGAGGTGAGTCCAAAATGGAACTGATGATACTGATTTTTTCGAAGCCAATTTTTTTCCCCCAGCGATATCACCAATATGATGTAAAATAGTCCAAACATTCTGCATGCTAACCCCCCGTACTTTCCATACAAATGCATGAACAATATGGCTTGGAAAAATTGCTTATTATCAACTGCTAGGTAAACAGACAAAGTTTTTGTTTTATTTCTTGCATAACTCAATCCGAATGTTTGCAAATAATTCAAATTTCCTTAAAAATCAATCATCATACCAGCAGCCTCAGCACCAAAAAATCGAATTTTTTTTTGTTGTTATTTTCAAAAGCTTGACCAAAGGCGTAAGAAAATGGCACCAATAAAATGGCGTTTTGCTTTGCGCATTTCCAGTTTTATGCTTGTTTGGCATGAAACGTTTTTGGAATCCTTGAGAATTTCAATGTTATGTTGTGACAACTTTATACATGCACATTGTGCAGCAAAATGAGGTTGAGTTTGATGAGATGGTGGAAATCAGTGGGGTTTAGGAAAAGCAAAGCAAAGTAGCATTGATTTTTTCTGGAAAAAAAAATATTAAAAACGATACCAGAGATGTCATGATATTTCAATATTTTGTAAAATAATAGCAATTTTGATCATAGTTTTTTGAATATTGTGTTGCGACAATTCTATTGTCATATCAGCCAGGAAAGTAATTCAAAAACCGTAGATCAGTAAATAAATTCAAAGGCCAAAACTAATGAAGTCTCTTCATTCACTTATACTTGATCTCATTCTCAATGTCAGAAGAAAGAACCAAATCTACTGACCAGCTAGGGGTTGCAACCCCTGACCTTGTCATGAAGGCCTCTCTGCAGGATGACCTGCAGGTCAAAGGTCGGGGTATGATGGGACAATACAGCCCACTGAACCAGAACAATCTGATTGATACACTGGAGAATGAGTAAGTTAGCTGAGTTCTATTTAATGTAAATTGAAGCTGGAATAAAATGTTGGACATGAACAGTAAGGGTGCATTTAAGCGAGCTACTCGCTGTAAACACCAGTATACTCCTGAGTGCTCGAACGACTGGAGTACGACCCGAGGGTCTCTTGCTAGAGGGGGTGTATACCCCTGTACCCGAGTGTAATGCGCACACATCCTACTTGTGTTAACAGGAGTAGCCGTGTGAACGCACCCTTCAATAAACTGCTTAAGTTCAGAATGTTTGGTCAACTTGAGTTGAAAGCAAGCCATTTAAGTTTCAAACTTGTGTCTTATTTTGTAAAGTGTGACTTGTGACTTTGTAGTACAAAGGACTCATTGAACCAGGATACTGTAGGTTTTACAGGTGATATAAAAACAAGCTTCTATTTTCTCTTGGTTTGTTTGACCTTTAACCTTTTGACAGCGTTGAGGTGACAGCAGCCATGACTAACTATCAATCACTGATGGACTCAGCGATTCATGACATCAAAGCTTTCTGTAATGAGCAGACATGGCTAATGGAGATCCATCAATTTACATTGAGTTGGAAGCCTGAATCTGTCCAAGCCTGGAAACGAGCTCAAGCATATGCTGTGGAGGTAATTATTGACTGACCTTAAGATTAAATTTCTCGTTTAGTTCTTCATAGAAAGTAGGAGTGTCCTTGAAATTATTTGAAGATTTACTGTAGTTTCTGTCAAATAGGTGTATAGTTTCAGCGTCACACAAACTTTGCAGTATATTCCTAGTTTTCCTAAGAATTGGTATTATCGACGAAAATCTTGGTGGCCCTTAAGTTTTCTAAGTATCTACAAATAGGTATGCTTTCTTACATTTGTATTGGAGGCAAACATAAACAATTACCAAGTCTGTTCTTTTTTGTTTCCCGCATTGGTTATGCAGAAAGATCTTTATTAGAAATTTACTGAAGCTGCTTTTTATTCATACAAGTTAATGTTATTTCTCCAGACAAAATTGGGTCAAATCAGAGACTGGAGTGAAAAGGTTCGCAACGTTGACAGAACCTTCAGGACTAGTAACGGCCTCTTCCTAGTAGACTGCAGTGCCATTCAGGAGGACCTGGTTCCGGCCTTGACTGCAGCATTCAGAGACCTGCTGAACTTTGTTGCCAGCGAGGCAAAGAAGTTCTCCATGGCATTCATCTCAGAGGTCAAGATGGTTGTAGAGGTAAGATCAGAATAAAAGAAAATCCTCAAGAAAGGGAAAATGCTTCTATGAGGAGTTGATTGTAGTTTGCTGTGGTCTTGAAAGTAAATGCTGCGGTGTATGTAATTACTTATGGACGGCCATCGAGGCAAAAAAGACAACATGACTAAATAAAAACAACATAGATTCAAAACATGAATAAATAAAATGAAACAAAGAATAAAAAGAATGATATAAAAATAAAACAAAACAGGTAAACACCAATTAAGAACAACAAATAAAAATAAAAAACACGGAAAAAAATAAAATAAAGAATAAATAAATAAAATGAGAAAAGTAGAAATATAAAAACTTAATATAAATCCAAAAGAAAATATAAATATATATGTATGTAATTACGTAATTGGCTGGTGAAAATTGGTAGTCAAATACAGTGGAACACTGTCATAACAAGGTCTTGAGACAGTACAAATGGACCTGTTGGATTATCAAAGAAGAACAAAGACGTGGGACCTAAGATGTTCTTTTGTATTATAAATGCTCTTCTTATCCTTGTTCGACTGTATGCTACAGGACCTGCAGCAGTGTTTCAATACTCAGTGATATGTTTATTCCTCAGGGAATGAAGAACAAAGACACAGACATAGCTGTCTTTGCCAATTATGCTCAGCAGTATAGCACATACAAAGTCAAGATGCCAGACCTACAGAAGGAGGTCGAGTACATCAAGTCGCTCTTTGAGGTACATGTATTAAAGATAACGCTGTCTGTATCTCTGGAAAAATAGCAGTAGAGAGTTTGTCTGGACAATTTAGAAGTTCACTGGAAGACCATTTTAAGAATTTAAAGTGTTATATGCTGGGATAATCGGACTCGCTCTCTTACACTTGATTTCTGACCTTGTAGGTGATTCGTCTGAGTTACCGATCCCTGACGACCGATGAGGAGAAATGCGAGGAGAAGGTTTGGCAGAGCTGGGAGGCCTTCCTGCTACAACTTCAAGATGCTGCTGAGTTTGTCAACACTCAGACACCCATCCAGATGAGCTACTTGGAGGATACTTATGAGGTATGAGTCATTTGAGTGGTGAGCCACGAAACCTGTCATTATTCTTGTGTCTCTGACTCACACGACTTTTGACGAGCAAGTTACTGTTTGACACCATAATTCCATCGACGAGTAACTATTTCAAAATATATAGACGTGTGTTGGTGTAGCTCAGCTCATATTTTATATGTCTTTCATCAGAAACTGAACTCGGAAGCAGTGCGTATTTCAAGTACAGCAACCAGTGGAGACTACCTAGACCCTTCCAAGAACCCTACTCATCTCCTTCCACCCCTCAAAGCAGTAAGCTCACCTGTTTGCTAGCACATTCCTCTTGCTCATTGCAAGCTTTGAATAGCCTCTGACTGGATAGGTTGGGACTTGTGATCAAAGTCCAGACTTGCCATCGATGGGAGTGTGTTTGAGACTGTGGAGACCTTATGAATGATATACTGGAGGGCTGCACCTAGGCTAGATTGAGCTCATGTCAAATTCTGGAATGAGCCTCATTTTGCCAGTCTTGATCAGATATTAGACTGCCTCCTGACTGAATATAGATTTGCTAATGACAACTCTACTTTGGTTTCTGTAGCTGATAGAGGAGTTCAACAAAGTTCAGACTGGCATGGTGCAATGCAGTCACTACCGAGAGAAGATCATGGGTCAGAAATTTGAGACATCACAGCTTGGTGTCATGCTAGCTAGGATGAAGGTCAGGCTGACTCTCTGGAGCTATGTCGAGGTGTCAACTTATAACATCAAGGATTGGAAACAGCAGCTCTTCAGGAAGGTAGGAAAAGGAGATCAGGACCCCCATTTCAGAGCACAGCTTAGCATACGATTTCTTGCTAACAGAAGCTCCACGTATTTCATGGAGACCATAAGCAGTAAGCACATCCAAAGGCTTGCTAACCTTGGAGGAAAAACGTGCTTAAACTTTGGGATGTAACAGTAGAAATCTCTGTGCACCTGCAACCATTAGCAAAACCACACCAACCACCGGCCATGAAATAGTGCTTAAGGTTTAATAGCCAATGTTTCTGCTGAAGTTAGCATGATATTCTGCTAACTGTTAAGCAGCTCCGTGAAATTGGTCCCAGCAAGATGCTTGGCTATCCCAGCTTCTGTCCTGTGATCTTTGAGATTAAAGTCAGTAGCACCTCTGGCAACCCGATGCTGATACACATTAGCCTTTCTATTCCCCTTAGATGAATGTGAGCAAGGCACTGGACAAGGTGACTGAGTGGCAGCAAGCAGCTGGACAGTTGAAACAGCAGCTACCACCAGGAGATCAAGTCTTGGCTCATTGGTACCGTCTGCTATCAGACTTCAAGCAGGATCTGCCACTACTCAAAAAGTTGTCCAGTAATGCTCTCAAGGTGAGTTAACCAGTCACTGGAGTTGCTGAAGACCAACAGTTCAATCAGCTTCACTAGGGTCTTTCTCAGTGCTTGACTCAAGAGACAAAATCAGTTTGAGTTGGTACCTTTGAAGACAATGTTTGACTGTTGCGTGTAAACTTGGACTTATTGAGATTTCTGATCTTGACCTTCCAGCCTCGCCATTGGAAAGCTCTGTTTGTCAGTCTAGGTCAAGTCTATGAACCTTCCCACTTCTACACCGTCCAAGAGCTACTGTCCTTCAACTTGAGTGAGCATAGCCTACAGATTAATACCATCTGTAATGGAGCAGCTGGTGAGTTTGCCTTGGAGCAATCCTTGATCAAGCTGAGAAGATTGTGGGAAGACAAGGAATTCAAGCTGGCCAAGCATATCCCAGTTATCAAGGCCAAGAAAGGTAAGATTGTAGTGCTATCAAATAAATAATGCGGGTGAAAAACTGCTCGTTGAAGAAACATATTTTGGCCGATTTATCTGTGTTGATGTGGCTCATTTTTGTTTATTTTAACAGTTGTTGATGGTAAAGCCAAGAAAGGAAACAAGGGTCTGTCTAAAGATATTCCCGTCAGACAATCAGTGGCAGCAGCCATGCCAGCAATCACCAACATACCAGATATGTTCATACTGATTGGAGAGGCGGAGCTGAAATATATGCTGGAGGTGGGTACAGCAACAGTTAGGTGGGATTGTGAGAGGGGTGAATGAAGTGTCATTCAGGGTGGATTTGTGACTGAAGGAAAAAATGGACCATACTCACAAAATGGCCTTCTCATCTCATAACTTGTTTACGTTCCAGTGGTGCCCCCGAGGACTTGAGGGAGGGAGGTCTACCCCTGAGGTTTTCAATTTTTTTACTTAATTTTTTTTAAGTACTAGCTGTGATATAACCGTACATACCAGTCCTCTTTGGTGCCAGAGGTTGGGGGCGTGAGCATCATGGAGATCATTGGGGGAGGGGGAATTCCCATCTGAGCCACTCCCCCTGTGACAAATCCTGAGTGCCCGCCGCTGTTTTGTTTCTTTAGTTTAGGAATAATTTCTGTTCGGCCCATTTAATCTTGGCAGTATCAGAACGAGTTCAGAAACTTACAGGCTGGTGTCTGCTACATTTAATCATTATTTCATACTCAGGACAATCTGGTGACACTACAATGCATGCTGGTCTCACCCCACTTGGCTGACCTACGAACTGAGGCAGAGGTCTGGTGCTCAACCCTCAGACGTGTACAAGAGATATTAGACCTGTGGACTGCTTGCCAGACTAAGGTCAGGGCTCAACTGAAATAATAAACTCAGGCTGTGTCCGAAATGGGCTTCCAGAACTACGGCTAGGTCTGTTGTCTGCACATCTCCACGTATGCCAATGGAGCAAAGACCTAGACCTAGCTCTAGACAACAGATTCGGTTGCAGCCTTTAATGCAAAAGCTGCAACAGCAGAAAGTAATCATTATTACTCCAACAGTGTGTATTACATTCATAGTGTATTTGTTTTCATGACGAAACTTTTCCTTGACTGTAAGACGATCTGGACTAGGGTTGAACTGTTTAGTTGTGGTTCATTGTCTATCAACAGTGGCTGTACCTTAGCCGTGTCTTTGGGGATGAGAACTTGAGACAGGAGTGTCAGAATTTGGCCAATTTGTTTGAAGGTGTGGATATGAAATATCAGGTAAGGTTCAGGTGGATCTTAGCACATCTCTGCTGCTATAAAAATGAATACCCTTGGATCACTCTTTAAATTAAGGGTCCAATTTTTCTATCTGACATATGATTTTGTAAGTGCAGAACACCTGTAATTTCCAAGAGTGATGAATTAATGTAAATTACCTGCCAAACAAATCGAAATAGTTTGAAATCAATTTCAGTGATATTTCCATGCCAAATTACACAGGTCAGGTGTAACCGGGACACAAAAATGTCACACTTTTGGACCCTGAATTTATGACCCAAATGTATAAGTTCATTATGAGTTCAAATTCCACATATAAATAAATACTTCCAAATAGAGTCCAAGCTTGTAGTAGGATGTTACTTTTGTTTTCAGGAAATCATGAAAGCTGTTGTTGCAGATCCCAAGGTGTTGTCCATTTTGGAGAAACTCAAAAGTCAGAAAGGTCACCGTGAGTTGCAGGGAGATACACTACGAGAGCTGTTGTCATCGCTGATTGTCAAACAGGCAAGTTACCATTGTAGGCAGTGCTGTAGTCAAGCCCATAACAAGTCCCTCCACAAGACCAGTTGGAAGTAACAGGTTGAGCAATGACAAAGGAATGCTTTCGTTGCAGTTGATTTGAGTAGCATATGACTTGGCCTATCAGACCAAATGACTTGTGATGGAGTAACAGACACTTGCAGGATGGAGTCAACTGCATCACTGATCATGGGGGAAATTGAAAATGCCATACACTTTGAAAAGCAAAGATACCCCGTTGGGGACCATGGTCAGGTAGATTTTTAAGTGGGGCACACTGTAGAAAACAAGATGCAGACTTGTCTGCTAAAAAAAGTCGCTGTCGGCTTGATAGGCAAATTGTTGTTGTTTTAAAAAGCATGCACCATACACTCCAGCTTTCTGTATGTACAGAGAAATTTGGGTTTTACAGTTTGGGTTGGCATCAGTGTGTCAGGTTTCACTGAGGTTGGAAGACAGGATTTCATAAAGGATTTTACAGGAACTGCTCAGACATTGCTCTAGTGATGAAGCATTATACCGCCCTCGGTAGAGCATGCGTAGATGTAATGATACACGATGGCGTGTTCATTTTCTATGGGACACAAACATTTTTGGAGAAACATCATTACTTTGCCAAATTTGTTCAACACAGGAAGAGATCCTGAAGGGCCTGACATCACTCTTAGACCACGCCCGTGCCGCCTCACCACGCCTCTTCTTCCTGAGTGACGAGGAGCTTATTGATATGCTGTCCATGACCAGAGACAAACGTCGTTGGGTGCCGCTGGTCAGACAGCTCTTCCCAGGAGTTCAGAATCTCGACTTTGCTTTGCCAGTGGCCAGCAAGGAGGAAACAGACATGATGCAAACATCATTTGACTTGCAACTTCATGGTGAGTTCCATCTCTCCAGCTCCAGAAAAGATTGCTCAGATAATAAGCAGCCCTTGTATTCTGTCTTTGGGTGTAGTTTGCTTGGGTACTTACTTACAAACCAGTTCTGTCTTTATCTTGTATGTCATATTAAAAAAATGAAGATTATTTTATTTTCTTATTTAGCTCACAGGCTCCAGGTAGTTGCCATAGAGGGCGCTCTTGGAGAAGATGTTGCCCTGGCCACGCCCCTCAGCCCTAAACTAGAGCCAGCACAGTGGGTGGCCGGACTGGAGACTACTATGAAGAACACCCTTGGAGCACAGCTGTTGGCTTGTTTGGAGACTAGGCTGAGAGGAGGTAGGTCTGCAAAAATTCCTGTTTCTAAAAGCATATCTGCCCCGAGCTAAAGTGCACCCCCAATCGGTGAAAGAAAGACATGTGGTTACGAGTGGGTTCTTGCACGCGTTCTACGTGTACACAAAGACCATACATGCCGCAATACATTAATTATGCGTACTCAGCGTGCTCTGTGTCAAACACGCATGTACTTGCGCACCTCACGATGCGCCTTTGCGGTGAGTAAAAAAAAAAACCATGCCCTCTTTTGTTCTGCTTGGAGCAGATTGGGATCTAGTTCCGTGATGCTTAAAGGTTGCTGACTTTCTGCACTTTAATCCGATATGCTGTGTCTTTTTTTATCAGATCGTACTGCGCCAGACAAAATCCTTGCTGAGCTGTGCCTCTTGGAGAGAGAAGCACCTTCTGCTGATTGTGAAGAGGCAGTGCTGAAGAGCGCCGTCAAGCGTAGCTTCAGCCATTGGTTATTGCGTTTTCCTATACAATGTGTGCTGGTTACAGAAGCCATCCTGTGGTCCCAAGATGTCAGACGTGTGTTGAAGGATGGAACTAGGGAGAAGCTGAAGATTTTAAGGTAGGAAAAACTTACCAAATGACCAAAACAAACTGCTGGGTGTAAGTTGCTTGATTGTCATTTTTGGTTTTAGAAAAATCCAAACTGCCTTTTAACTGCAGAACCGTTTTACATTTGTGGTATAATTTGGGAAGTAGTACAGTGGTATATGGCATGTTAGCAAGTTCCCCTCTCTTTCCATTCCAAGGGAACGATATCAGAGTCGTCTGGATCAGTACGTAGCCATTCTTAGGGATAATTGCAGCCGATATCTGTCTTCTGAGACCAGGACCAGACTTCATATGTTGTTAGGATCACTGGTCAGTGAAGGACTTCACCAACGTGACATTATGCAAAGTAAGTTAAGGCTCGGTCATTGCTTTTGAGATTATATCATAGTACTGGATTCTGCCACTATGAGTATACTCATTGGAAATGAAAGACTGTTGTAATATGAATTGAATACACTGGCATCACTGAAGAGCATAACAAATACGCTGCTGGCGGTGTGGACGACATGCATCTGTATAATGCTCATGGTCACATAGACACCTGAAAGGTACCTATTAGATATGTGCGCATGTGTACAATGCTTGACAAATGGGAATGCCCTGTGAAAAGCATGCTGTGGCAGTCAATGTGTTACATAGTTTTTAGTGTCACAGTAGAACCAGCAAATGAACACATTACATGTTCGCTTTGATCTGTACAGAATTAGTTTTTCTCTGTGTGACTGTGATTTGGGGTCACTATCTACACTATTGCCCTTGTCTGCAGTCAATATTCCTATGTTGTTGCCCTTCTGTAGCCTTGATGTCACTGCCCGAGCCTTCCTTGAATAGCTTTGACTGGCAGAAGACATTACACTATGTTATGGAGAGCAGACCAATACTGCAAGTACAGAATGAGACGGCAGATGACATGGAAGAGCAAATATATGGTAAGAATGTATCCTGAGCTGATGTCAGTTATTGAAGGAGCAAAGAGACTGGAAATGGATTTTGAATGTCGCTGCATTGCTGTCATAATCCATACTTTTCAGATGTGTAATGAGATGTTACCTGGTTGACAATCAGACGTGTTCACTATATTATTTCTGAGTTCTTCTTACATTTATTACTTGTAATAGGCCATGATCACTTAACCAAATCTTAGGACCAAGTTATGTAAGTAAATTTTAATTTTCCCCTATTTTTGTTTAGAGCCTGATACCCTGCCTACATCTCAGCCCCAGCCATTCAAATCCATCACAGGTAGAATCTTTGGACCCTGTACAGTCCACCAGCTAGGAGCCTCATTTGCATATGATTATGAATATCTGGGTCAGGACGCCCCATTGGTCAGTACACCATTAAGTGACAGGTGTCAGCTGGCCATGACAACTGCATTGAGGAGTTTTCAGTGTGGGATGGTGATAGGACCAGAACAGACAGGAAAGACAGAGACAGTCAGAGATCTGGCTAAGGTATGTCACAGGGTTCAGTGGGAGGGGGAAATTAACAGCTTTGCATTTTAAAATTATCTCTTGAGTAAGAGTCTCTCCAGAACGTTAATCTCCAAAACGACTCATTCGCAAACCGGCTGTGGTTAATTCTTTTTCTATTCTTATTTGCAAAGGTCATGGGTCGTCACCTGGTGACCGTTAACTGTGCTGAAGATACCAACATGAATGCACTGACTAGGCTCTTGAGTGGTATGGTGCTTGCAGGAAGCTGGGTGATGTACACCAATCTGAATCACATGACAGAAGGTAGGCTGCTTAAAAATCCATAATTACATCTGTTGTAACTGCTGGAACCAAGACACCATACTAAGGGGTCTAAGTTTACTTCCATTTCCTGCTCAGGTCTGATGTCAGTGTTTGGCCAGAAGTTAGATCATCTGTGTCAAGCCATCAGGATTCTCCGGTCATCAACAGACAACCAATATGGCAGCAGAGGCTTTTCGCGTCTGGTGAGAGTTAACTACAAGATTAGCCACACTACATTCAAGCAGGGAATTTAGGTTCACACCATTCAATTATTAGTTGCAACCTAAGGTTTTGAGATGACAGAAATATTTTCAGAAGAGGACCTGATCCATGGATGATCTTTTGAAGTCTCTAGGAAACTTTCGGATGTTTCACAGGGAGCAAACTCAGAAATTTTCACCATTTTGATGATGGAAAGGCAAGGGATGGTTGAATGTATGATTGATGCCAAGTTATAACAAAATCGATGAAAGTAGTTATTTGACTTTTTATGTGAAAGGAGGGAGAAATATCCAATTGTTACATTTTCTTGACTTTGCTCTTGCAGCCCAGACAGCGTAGAAAATCTCTGGGAACACTCCACTCTTCATGTCCCGAGGAGCAGCCAGAAACACCAAGAAGACGGGCCTCCCATCATCACAAGAAGGTAAGACAAACTCAGTCAACTAATGGAACTGGAAAAGTTTTCCTTGTTACCCATTCTAACCTAGACACTTGAAATCTCTGAAACCATCTTCTCTCCACCATTTGTCCATTTCACTTCAACTTGCTAAGCCTAACCAGAAGCCTACATCTTAAGTTTGACATCAAACCTCTTTTATCTTTGTCCTCTCTCAAGGATTCTAGAGCAAGGAGCTTCCACATCTCCCAGGATACTGTTAATAAACCAATACCTCATCATATTCCTAACCTACCACAGCGTAGACATTCCATCGGTATGCCATCAGGGATATCTAGTAAGGATTACTATACTGAACAGTGTCAACCAATTCCACTCTTCCCAGAATTCCACAATCAAGGTAAGTCTTTGGCTGTATCAGAGACGGCATTAAATACCAGGCTGGAAAGAAACATAGCTTGGCAGCGATAGATTGCCACTTTGGGTTTCCGTGAAGTAGTATTCCTTATATCTTTCCCACAAACCAAAAATGCAGTCTCACATCCAGGCAGTGTCAGGCTGAATCACAGTCAGCCTTTCAAGATGTCACATTTTGGTTTCAGAGATGCACTTCCCCTGATATGTATTCATTTCTTTTACTAGCCACCTCAAGCAACCAGGCAGACCCCCTAGACATACCCAGCCTATCCTCACAATGGACCTACAAATCCTCCATCTTGGGCCATGTCAAGTTTGACGGTGCTCTCATGGCAGTTAGCAGTAACTTTGGATGCTTTGCTACGCTAAATACGACTAGCTCAGTCACCAGTAAAATGCCTGATACACTCAGGGTGAGTATCTTAACCTTTGCTGTCAATTTGAAATATGGATAATTAAAATGTTTGTTTAGATCTTTCTTTAAAAAAAGTTGACATTTTTTGCAGTGCAGTGGTTTTTGTTTCGAATTTCTGTCTCTACAAAGGTCTTTCAGCTCTAGTGGCTTCAGATGAATCAAGAGAAATGGAAAGAAAACCCAAGGCATACTGCAAATAAAGCAAATGTTCAAAATAAGTTACATTCTTATTTCATTTTCTGCAGTCATTAATGCGTCCTGTCGCCATGATCAAACCAGACTTACGACTGATACTGGAAAGCGCCCTCTATTGCCGAGGATTTCTCACAGCAGATACTCTGGCATCCAAGTTGTCCACGTTTTCTGATCTTCTCCATACACAGGTTTGACGTTGACAATTTCCTGACTCTTTTGCAAGTTACCCGCTGGAAAGTAGGAGGGTAATGCATGTCAGTGCACCAAGAGGAACCAGAAGTAATCTCATTCCAGTATTTTGGTTATTCCCTGTATGAATAGACGACATGTGATCAATGTTCAGCATATCAGAATGAAGAATCTGCTAGGGGTGTTTATTACCCATATTTATAGTGGCAAGAAATTCTGAGAGTGTTATTATTTCTTACTCCACCAGTTTCCTGAACGTTCAGAATGTGTGTTTGGCCTTCGTGCCATGCAAGCTGCTATCAACATTGCTTTAGGGAAACTCTACTCCAAGCGACAGGTGTATCAGCTGTCAGGCAGGTCCACACGCAACAGCAGCATTCTCAATCAGGACCCAGCTACAGACAGTAAGATAAATAGGATTTCAGTACATTCTTAAAAACCTAACCTTTGACTGTCCACCCTGAGTTGAAGTGGACCCTCACTGCTGAAAGACAGATGGGTATGAAGGTTTCCAATCGGGTTCTTGTAAGCATTCGACATGCACATGAAGACCATAAAATTCCAGAATAAATTGTTTGCGCGTATTCAGCATGCTCCGCGTCAAACATGTGTATGTCAAACCTGCGTACCTATGCAGTGAGTTGGTAGCAAAAGAGTGTCAATTACAAACATGCCCTCTTTTGTTCCCGCTCAGAGCGGATAGCCGGGAATTGCCGGACTCACGAATGCTCTCTTTAAACAACTCTTAAATGCCCCTTTCATCTCATTTTGCCATAGGTGATTCCTTGGATCCACCAGATGTCATTGGCCTGGAGCAAGATGAGGAACATCGGGAGGAGGTAGCTCTAGTCTACGCCATCCAGCACCTCCTCCTGCCACGCCTTCATAGCCCTGACCACACCCGTATTGTTAGGAACCTTCTACGTAGCGTGTTCCCCTGGGGTGGGATGGGTAGACCTAGCACTGGTAGCCAAGAACATGATCCGGTGCTAGTGGATGCAGTACAGTGTCAATTTGTAGCGGATAGATTGCAGGCAACACCACAGCACGTCTCCAAGGTAGGAGATAGGAATTAGTCTGGGATAACTTTGAAGATGACCAGAGCACACTGGTCGAAGCGTCGAGTACACACCGGTTCTTATCAGAACTACACCTCTTCCAAAAGAGATCCATCCACATTGTGTCACTACAAGCCTCTCCTTAACTTTGGAGTAGTCAGTGCTTTCTTGCCATTGATGCTCATTTCGGTGACCATAAATCATAATTTCACTCTGTAGTCTCGTCTTTTTGGGGTGTAGGTCTTGGAGTTGTATGACAGTCTGAAGCAGAGGTCAGGGGTCATTCTTATCGGTCCATCAGGGAGTGGGAAGACAGTTTGTCGAGAGACACTGGAACGAGTGTTGAATATGCTGCATTCCAGCCCTGCAGCCAAGGATGAAGGCGGCAATGGCACTTCTAAGAAAGTATCTATTGTGGTGAGTCATGGATTGAGATTGTCAGAGTTGCATAGCTTCAAGTGGTGTTGATGAGTTGACTTACAAGTAAAGGCTTGTTTGAAAGGCACAAGTCAAATCTGCCATCTGTGTGGTTTCTTTTTCATAGTCCTTCTCAAGTGATACATCAGAGCCCAGACGGTCATCTGCCTTGGATAAGATCAGACGGACAGCGAATGTCCTGGCCAAAGTCAATCGGTCTTGGATGGAAGTTGCCAGTCAAGGACTAGAGAAGACTGTCTATCCAGCTGTAGATGCTAGCGTCATCTTTCCTGATGCCTTGTCAGTAGAAGAGGTAGGTTGAGAAAAATGATGGTAATGGCAGAATTTCAGAAATGTTTATAGTGAAGCGGTTAAACCTCAGGCATATATGCCACTCATGCCAATAATATTTCTGTTTTTAAAGAAAAGCTGTCTTTAATTATTCCTTTATCTTGAACTCATTGTCATCAGCTCTTGGGTAAGTATGACTTATCTGCCCACTCTTGGCGGGATGGCATCTTGACACGTCTCCTCCGTGACACCTCAACGTCCGCCTCTGCCGCTGAGGCCCTAGTCTCCGCCCAGACAGAGAAGAAGAACAAAGCTCTCTTGAACCCACCTAGTGTCATCCAACGCTGGTTGGTCCTGGACGGTGCTCTGAACCCAGATTGGACAGAGAGTATTGGGTCGTTGCTAAAGGGAGACTTTAGGAAGATGAACTTAGCACATGGCCAACAGATACCTATGCCTGGTGAGTTCTTTTTTTTAGACTCAAGAAAAATTTAAATTGTTTTGTGTATCTTGAAAGTTGTTGACCATCATTTTGCGGGCACACTAGAGTATCAAAGTGTGACGTCATTGTGAGCCAGAAAGTGTTGTACAAACGAATGGAGTATGCGCAGGTGTTGGTTCACGCGCTGGTTCTTGCACATAATTGTGCACGTGATGTATACTTCAATAGTCCATAATACGTGTGATAAATGGCCATCTGCACTTTTTGGATTTCTGAATTTTGCTTCTTTCTATTTATATTCAGCTTCTTGTTCAGTCCTGTTTGAGACGACAGATCTCTCCTCTGCTTCTCCTGCCCTGATATCTCGCTGTGGTATCATTTACTGTGGTAACGATGTTGTCCGTTGGAAGTCACTAGCAGAATCCTGGCTTGGAAGTGCCAAGTCACACTGGGAAGTCACTAACACCAGGTAAACAAGCAAATCTATTAACTTTGGTTCATTTGTCATGTTGAAGCACAAATTTGTCTCGTGTAAATTAGGTTTTTTGTGTGATTTGGTTGGTGATATGAAGCCATAGCTGTATTCTCTCAGATCAATCTCTTTTGCTTATTGTTTCTGAGGTGTACAACATGGTCATTCCTGGTTGTACACCATATTGGGGTTTTTCTGATGAGTGTCCCCTATAGGGTGGACTACTTGTCTAAATTTGTTCATTTTTGTCAGTATTTATTCTTACATGTCCTGTATTTTGAGACTTATTTTATAAAAGTCACTACTACATAAATCACTACGTCTTGTCATCTGGTGCATATTTCCAAGGATCCTTTACTGCTCGTTGTTCATTTCTAAGAAATATTTTTACCCTGCAAATTATAAATTTTTAAACATATAGCGGTAATGTCATTTTCAGCTTTGTTGGCTGACTTTAACGCCTTGAAGATTGTTAACATCATTTGTTTCGTGACAGTGTAACCCAGCTTTTGCTAACTGTTGTCCTGCTTTAACCGGCTATGTTGTAATTTTGTTGTAATTTGACGTGCTTTTCCAATGTTTTTTCCCTCTTATGTGTTTGTACTCAGTGGCACTAACGTCTGCAGATTGTTTGAACCTTGGCTTTGGTATAATACTCACGGGAAAATTAACAAACAGCGGTGGGTGTTGGTCTGTGCTTGATAGATTGATAATATTCCATGCTTATGCTAGCATTGTCATAAAAAAAAAGACTTGTGCTGTCTACATTAAGCTTTTCATTCATTTTGATGTAACAAGGCTTCAAAATATTAGCTGCCATATCGATGTGATGACTGAGGGAATTGTTTGCATTGCCTTTGGATAAAGCGTCATGTGGTGTGTAAAATGTTCAGCCTGACCAAGGCCATAGCAGTGGTGTGGTATTTGTTACATACAGCTACAACATTTTTCACATTTCATGTCTGTTCTGTATTGTGTGTGCTCGCTTCATTGTCATTTTGTGTTCTGCTCTGATTGGCTACAACTCATTTCTTGTCTCAACAACCAGTTGTCCCACCATTCAACCAATTGTCCAATCATTCAACCAGTTGTCCAACCATTCAACCAGTTGTCCAACCATTCAACCAGTTGTCCAACCATTCAACCAATTGTCCAACCATTCAACCACTTGACCCATGCACTCGCGACCATCCTCACATTTATTCCAATTTTACACCTTGTATGATGTACGTTGTCGGGTATGTTTTTTGTGGCATTAGAGCCCCTGAACATCAGCTGCTGTTTAGGATCATCTCAAAATTTAGACCTTGTAAATTTCCCGAAGAGAATTGCACATTCCTCTTGAGAGAAAAGGGTTTCCAACTGACCATTCATGAGTCCACTGAGAAGGCACATATCACTAATCCAAGAACAGAAGTGGTATCCCAAGGCTTGCTATAAAACACAGCATGTTACTCTCACTTTTCACCAGTTGCCATGGTTACTCTTGATTCATGGATGCAGGATTTGAGTGAGGGATTTCTTATTGCCACTTTCTTCTGCCAGTGTTTGTTCTTAATGCTGACCTCTGTCTTGCTTCTTTCACCTCAGCCTTCAGATGCTGACCACCCTCATCGATGAAACCCTAGGCCCCACCATCAACTTCCTTTCTCGCCGCTGCCAGCCAGCTCTCTCTGCAGACCTTCCTGCATCTGCCGTTGCTAAGCAACGCATCGTCAGTGGTATCCATGAGGTCTCCTCATTCCTTCGCATCCTGTCAGCACTGTGCGACAAATTTCTCCTCCAGGAAGAAGAGGGGTCTGATAGCAGCAGCCCAATTTCAGGTAAGAATTTGTCTGTAAAGTTGATGTTCTGAACCACTGAGATTGCCGTCTCCCGATATGCTCATATTTTGGAGATTCACACTTTAATAATATTAGAAGTTGTTCATGTACATTCTGAAGCCCTGTATCTTATGTTCTGTTAACAGATGGTAGACCTACCCCATCACCCACCCTCAACCAATCAGCAACAGCCATGGGTCACACCAGAGACGTCTCAGGACAACCTAACCCTACCACCTTGCTCCTGTCCATGTTTGCCTTCAGTTACATCTGGGGGTTTGGTGGCCACCTGCATCACAGGTCAGTCCATGGATGTCAGGATGGCTTTGATAGGTGTTTGTAGCACTAGCTGCTAATGAGTTTATGCATAGTTGCTCTTTCAGCAATGAAGACTTAAACGTCTTGAAATCAGGCACTATATTGGTCTACATTCTGTTGTGTGAATGTTAGTTTGAAATAAGCTCAGCAGACTTCAACATTTGTATCATGGGTGTCAGCAACTTTTTTTTAGGAGAGGGGCAAACCACTTTTTTCAAGGGAAAAAAATGTCCAGAGGAAAGGGCAAAGCGCTAATCAGCTGAGAGAAATAATGGAAACAATTAATGGCTGTATGGGGTCGGTTTCAGGTTTTCAAGCAAATTGGTTACTTTGCATCCCTTTATATCTCTGTTTGTCATTTCTTTCACTTTTTCCCCACTTTTCCTTTAATTTTTTTCATGGGTCGGGGAGCGGACACCCCCTTACCCCCTCACAGCATCCAGGGTTTGTAGACAAGGAGTGACTTTTTGCATGTGTAAAGCGGCATGTGCCTTTCATCTAAGATATAGAAATGCCTTTGTTTGCCTCCTGTACACGTATTAAGCAAAGAAGTAACCTTGAACATTGGCCGTGCCGACCTTTTGTCAATGTTTCTTCAATGTAATCATTTTGTAACAGATATGCAGGAGCTTTTGACCAGTTTGCACGAGAGATCCTCTCAAGGGCTAGCTTTGATATCCATCTACCAGTAGAGGGCAGTGTTTATGACTACTGCATCGACCCTCATCACGGTGTGTTGGTTCCCTGGGGAGATAGGACTCAGGAAAAAGCTAAGACGCTACCCTCTGGCTACACCATCATCCCTGAGGTCAGGCCAGTCAAATCTTGCTGCATTTGAATGGCTCATTATTTCGTAATACTTCTCTTCCATTTTGGCATTTTGCAAGTTCCATCACCCAACTGCCACCCTCCAAAATCCTGAATGAAAAATATGTTGTTGAGTTTACTAGGTTGCTATGACACGCTGTTTATTGGTCCTCAGGTGGAGAGATATTTCAACATCATAGACCTTCTTGTCAGCTCTAACTTTCCAGTTCTTCTGACTGGTCCACCTGGTGTTGGCAAGACAGCACTTATGCAGGTAGGAGGATATTTAGATAAAGAATCACTTGTCTGTACCTACAGATGGATGTAACCACAAATGATTATAACTTTCATTAAATTCACCCTCTGTCTTGTTTCCAGAACCTGGTACATCCCAAGCATTATTTCCTCAAGACCAATCTCTCTCCTGGCTTCAGCTGTCAATCGTTTGAAGATGCCATCATCAGTAAGCTCCGCCCACGTAGCATTGCCATGGCTGCTGTTGCTACGGGCGGTCGGCAACAGAAATCCAGTTCCAGCCACCTCTTTTTTCTGGATGATTTGAATTGTGCCAGGATGGATAACAAGACAGGTTATTATCTTGTCATTATCTTGAATTTTCTGCTCGCTGTCATCAATCCATTTTCAACCCAATTGCCCGAGTAGTATTTCTTGTTTTTGGACATGAATTTGTCCCTTTGAAAACAAATAATCTTATATTTTCTGATTCTTGTGAAATAATTTTTTTAAAAATTTCCTCAGGTTGTCTGCCTTGCAATGATGTCCTCCGTCAACTCATGATCCATCGTGGAGTCTATGACAGACAGCGTCTTTTCTTCCAGGCTTTAGAGGATGCCAATTTCTTAGCAGCCTGTTCCCCACCAGGCACCCGAGGAATTGGTAGTGGGACAGCATGTCATCCGCTATCCCCACGCCTAGCTCGTCTGTTCTGTGTTCTGTCCTTCTTCCCCTTGGGGTCAGGGGCGATGGATGCTCTGCATAGACCTAACCTGCAAGGATGGTTGGAGGAGTTTCCAGCATACTCACTGGCTCATCACCCTGAGATGGCACAGGTAAGACTAGTAGACAAAGGATTCATCTGCATACATCTTCTGTCACTTACATCAGTTACGTACGTCTTATGGTGGACAAGTTGGCTATGATTCAAAACCCTTTTTCACCTCCAGTTAAAAACGCAATGTGTTCAAGGGTTGTGCATTATCACCGTCAAGTACTGATTAAGAAGTACATGTAATAAAATTGTGTGATCAGAATTGCTTATCTCATTGATATCGCAACTCTCTAGGAGTTTTAATTGCCTATTTTGAGTATACATGTTTTAATCTAATATGTGTACACATGAGATATCTGTCCATATGTCCTTCCTAACACTACTTACATTTCACCCTCAGGATTCAGAGATTGGACATATCTGAGACTGGAAGTACTATCATTTTAAGCAAACTTTTTATAAATCTGGACTTCTTCTTGTTTCCAACTTTGACCCTTTTACTTTCTCTTTCCTTCCAGGCCTTGCTGGTTGCTACACAAGACCTTCACTCAGCCATCAAGTCCAGACTGGTTCCCACTCCTGTCAACCCTCACTACACATTCTCCCTACACGATGTCAACCGGGTAGTCCAGGGACTATACCTTATGTCACCTCACACCCGAGGCAGGCCTCGTCATGGTAACCGAAGAGGGGGTGGGGCACGCCCCCAAGCGGCAGGTATGCATGGATTCTTTTTAACATTACTTTCAGTCTTGATTTTTTTTTTCAGCATAAATTTTATGCATTTACAGTCAGAGGATTTGAACATTACAACACGCTAAGCTGGCACTGACTTTAGGGAGAAAATATAAAATAGAAAAAGATCACCACTCACCCTTCCTTGTGATAGTAATTCAGTGTTTAATTCACGTTGCATGCAGTACAATAATGATACATATATGTATACAATATTGAGTCGTTTTTTGCTTGGTCAGAGAGCTACAAAGTCAAGTTCATGCAATACGAACATTAGATTTGTTTGTTTGGGTGTTTTTATATTTATAATCAATGAACAGTGTCCAACTTACTGAATTCTAAAGTTGGTCATGGAATCTTGCTGAAATGGATTAGGCTGTCAGGGTTCGATATACGGGGTACATAAACACTGTCTTGGATGATTCGTTCATGCATGTCATGGTACAATGTACGTACATGTAGAGAGGGTTATGTGTGCCACATGCATTCCTTGCTTTGATTGTCCAATATTGTGACATTTAACATTGTTTTTACAAAGGGTCATTTGAGCTATTCGTGTATTGTATTGACAGAAATACCGGTAGATAACTGTGTTGTTGGTAAACCTGTTCGTGTGGTAATGGTCCACATTCAAATTATCAGTTTCTGAGATTTCTTAAACAGATGGTATTTTTCAAAGCAGATTTTGTAAACACTACCAAGTGACTTTGTATATTGCCGTGCTGCAAAGTGCTTACATGCCACACTCTGGTACATAGCATTAAGGATCAACATTTATAGAAATGTAAATGGTCATAATAAAACATTTAATATCATTGATTAGAAGATGTGTTCATGAACATGACCATTCCCACTGGTGTACAATGTACTGACATCAAGTTTTTATACAATTTTGTTTGGTCACCTTATAAAGGTTACGAGTACATGTACACCCCCCCACCATAGCTCACTGGCCACCTGCTTCACCTCTTTTTTCCTACTCTATCCCCAGCATTAAAACCTGGTACAGTGGGACCGTGTTCACAGAATGAGTTCGAACATCCAATTTTCTGTATTATGTTTGTATTTGACGAGTATCAGAAAATTACTTGTACACATACGAGTAAACCCCCCCCCCAAAATGGAAGTTATCGAAATGAAAACTCTACATGTACATCTACTTGAATATATCCTGGGATTACATCAAGGGCCCTTCAAGATTGGCTATCCAAAGCCTGCTTGTGGGGCGCATACTTTTGGGACTTTGTTTCATTTCACATTGTCACAGTGTCAATGCACTGATGCTTGATAGCACACACAGGGAACACACACATGGTATGACCTACATGTACATGGGCCCCTGTCAAAGTGTCCTTGTGGACTTCTATCCTGGAGGCAAAATGGTGCTGGTACCTAGGAATGCAGTATACACCAACTTGCATTCAAATTAACATTTGAACTCTTTAACGAGTAGAGTGCATTCTAATCTACTAGTTCATTTTTTGTCCATTGTGGCTATTACATTATCTACATGCACCTGTATGAGACGAAATACAAAAATAATGAACATTAGTTTTGTCATGGAGGAAGTTTTATACAAGCTAGATCCAACTTGGAAAAAATAAATAGTGCTTACAGCAGATTTCATGATATACACATACATACTAGCCCTGAAATTCATAAATATGTACAGACATGCCACTCAGACTATGAAATTCATGCTATGTACATGTAAATGATCAATACAGTTGCCTTGTTAATCAGTAATATTTCTTGATGATATATTAATTTGTCCCTTTTTACACCGTTTTTCCTTTTTTCTTTTTAAGCACGGATATAAAGGCTTTACAAACGCACACTCAATTCCCTCATACAAAAGAAAATCAAAAATTCCACGATGTCACAAATTTATTCACTGTGCAATGTCTGATGAAGCACATACGTGTACAAAGCTGGCACAGTGTCTGTGGTGTACGTGGCCCACACTCAACAGACTGTGTTAATCTCACCCACTGCACACAATGGTACTGTCAGATGTCGCCTGACACTGGCAATAATCCGACCACCCAGGGCCCCGACACGGACCATTAATTTCCTGGCCATATTTATGCTTCATAGTTTTACTGCATACAACTTACATGTACTGTGGTATTGTCTGCTTTGCATGCATTCTGTGTACATGTACATGTACGTACAGTAGGCGTATAGATTTATACATGTACTGTACTGGCATACATGGGGGGCTGTCTGAGTGATTGATGACTGTTTTTGCTGGCACAATCATAAGTCACCTTCCAATCTCTCGCTGCTTTTTTTCTGATTTTTAAATTTTTTTAAAATTATCCCCTCTGGAGATACAGACTTCACACATCAATTACATGTATTACAAAGTTTAATGCACTTCAAAACCTCTTTGGTCTTTGGAAGAGCGGTTATTTCTCTCGCTTTTGCACATGCTTTACAGAATATTTAACATAGAAATTATTTCCTTTTATTTTTCTTTCACTTCTTTTGAAAACTGATCAATAGAACAATCTAGTACTGAGTAGTACACTGTTACTGACAATACAAGGAACCATACTACTACATTTAACATAAATACAATTATTTCTTGGAACGCTGTAAACCGTACATATTGTTTACAAAATGATTGAAGCACGTCCAGGATGAGGAACTTTCAGATATTTCTTATTACTTTGCTGTTCAATTTACCATTGGCTCTTTTACTGCCAACTCACTACATTGTGATTCACAAGATGAGGCATCAAGATTCCTTATCTGAAGCTGTATTTTCTGAGACAGTTTCCCTTGTGATCAACCTTGATGAAGCAGCCATCTGTCGTGATTGCCATGGCTTCTTGGAATCCAACAATTCCGTGCACTTCCACTGATCGGACAATGTCACTAGATCGGTGGGTGAAGACATGTACAACCTGTGCCAATCTCTCATCATGAACCAGGAGGTAACCGTCCTTGGTGACACAAACGGAGCCTGGATGCATAAGGCTGTCCCGGTCACCAAATTGTTTCAAGTACTTACCATCCTGGTTGACACGGACCACACACTGGTTGCCCTTGTCGCTGATGTACATGTTGTTGAACTTGTCCACGCACAGACTAATGGGGAAGTTGAGCTGGCCTCTACCACATCCCTGGCTGCCAATCCTCTGGATCTGGAAACCCTTCTCATCAAACATGAAGACGCAGCACTCCACGCAGTCCAGGAGTAGTGTGTCTCCACGCGAGTTGACAGCAATACTAGTGATGTTCTTGACTTCGTTGGCCTGGAAGCGGCGTACAAACTTTCCATCTGTGCTGTAGGTTGAGACACACTTGCGATTCAAGAAGAACAGCGTCAGTTTGTCCTCCAGGTCAATGGTCAACAAGGCGTAGTTCTTGTAAGAGACATTGAATGTATCCAAGAACATTCCATCACCATCTAGTTTCACAATTTCTTGGTTCTTGAAGGTATCTGCAAGGTAAATATTTCCCTTGGAACAAATGGCAATACCAGACACATCCTCAAGAAGAATCTCCTCATCCTTAGAGATGCATTCAAAGACTTTGTGCACAGAGACGACAAGGCAGGGACCTCGCAGAGGTGTGCCATCAAGGGAGATAATCAGATAATGATCTCCAACGATTCTTGGAAGGAACTTGATCTCATAGGAACCATCATCTACAAATTGTTCCTCTGTTTCTGTTTCGTAGGTCATCGGATCCCTTAAGCAGATATCAATGTTCATTTCTTTGGGGATGGGTTCTGGATTACCTTTGCCGTCAGTTGCATGCAAGCGAATCACACAGTCCTCACTGACAATGCCAGGTTGGATATCAGTGTGCAACTCCAAGACAAGAATTCTGATTGGTTCATTATGCATCGGTTCCTTGGACACGGATATCAGCATTTCGTGGTACCCTGCCGTAGTTGGGGAGTACACGATGTGATAGCTTCCATCCATGTTGTCTTGCAGGTCACAGGTCATTGGGCTCCCCTCTGGAGATTTGAGCTCTGCTTGCACAAGGGCACCGCCCTGTGTACTTTTTTCCCCATCAAGGTTTACCGTTGCAAGGCCCACTTTGCACTCCTGGTCCACAAAAGCAGGGTACACTTTCAGTTCAGTCTGGAAAGGGGCGATTTTGTTGGTGTAGATCTTTCCAAGTTCTCGTAGGCTGAGCTGGTACTGCATCTCAGCTGCATTGTGCTGGTAACGGAATTCAATCAGACTGTTTGCAACTGGCTTGGAGTGGAAGATTCGATTGTTAATCTCAGTCAGGGTCGGTTTCAGCTTCTGCCATGCTCGAGCAGTCTCAACAGGGTTACGATTTAGAATGGCTGTCTCTGTGAACTCCCCTGTAGCCATGATGGCAGCCAGTGTTGTCTCGGCAGCATCCTTCTGCTCCTTCAAGGCGGATGCCATCTTATCATGTACGGTCCAAGTTGCCTTAATCAAGTCCTCCTCACGCTTGTCCAAGTCACGCCGCCTCTCAGCAAAGAAGTCACGAATGTCCTTGTCAGTCATCTTCGCATTGGCTGTCAGCTTCCCCATCTCTGTGATGATATTCCCAAGGAGTGTCTCAAGAGGCTTCTGTTGCATGAGACACTTACCCATCAGGTGACCCAGCTCACGCCGCTGATCATCAATCACAGACCCCAGATCTACCAGCCGGTGTCCGTTGTCAATGTGGGATAGATTGGAGCACACCTGACAGACGGCTACGTTGCATTTCTCACAGAATAGAGTCAGTGCCTGGCGGTTGTGGATTGAACAGAACAGGCGACGTCGCTGAAGCTGTGCTTCCTGATCATCAGTCAGATCTGTAAGGACATTGACGTGGTGGTCATGGAAGCCGTTGGCATATTGATGAGTAATCAAACACTCCCTGCATAGGTAGCGTACGCAGTTGGCACAGCAGACAAGTGCCCTCTCGTGCTTGTCACAGCCTTCACAGACAAAAGCGCCACCAAACTTACTGTCGGGGATCTCATCCATGGCCAAATACTCCCGTAGCTTCTTGACGTTGAAGTTGGTTGGGAAGGAAGACATGCCGCTGGACGGGATGCGAGTGGACACATGGCAGAGTGGACAGGGAAACTCTGTCCTGCCATTGACGAAGGATGACAAGCAGTGGATGCAGAGAGTATGGAGACAAGGTAGGCTCTTGGGAACCCTGGTCTGGTCATCATAGGGCTGTCGGCAACGAGGACAGGATAGAAACTTCTGACGGAATTGTTGGCGGGTGCTGTGCAGGGTTGAAGAGGTTGTCAATCCATTCTCCATGGCTGCTACTCTTGGCGATGCAGTGATCTCAATCCAAGATGATGTAATAACTAGAGTTCCTTGGGTTTATGGTTCTCAATCTGCATGGTGTTAACAAAAAAAAGAAAGAAAGGAAACCAAGTTCTGTAAAGGTGCATCTGACATGAATGTGAACCTCTATAATTCTGTACCATTGACAAATTTCACTTGTATACTTTCTGTCAGAATTACATGTACATGTATTAGTAATTTATTATTAACATTATTGACATTATTAATACATTCAATTTTTTGTGGCATTGCATCTAACAATATTGAAGTGCATATTGACACCTTCTCAGTCTCTAAAATGCTTTACCATTACAATCTAAAAATTCAACTACAATTTTTTTTCCTTTTTAAACAATGTCCCACTGCAAGGCTGATATGAGTAGAGTTACACGGTACACTATACATGTACATTGTATATCAGATGTCTAAATGATCAACTAATCAATAATTGGTCTCATTTTTTATTGTTTGCTCCCACGTAGTCATCACAGATGGTAGGGCCCCCTACTGTCAAGTATTAACACAACAAGCTACTTCACCAAACCAATGCAGCTGACACTCATTGGACGCATCCATTTTTCTAGAGTGAAAACGTTTCTATCACTGTTCATGTACCCTTCATCATTGGTGATCTTCTTTCATAGAATGTAGTCTGTGGTGATTAATGCAAGATTTTAACCAAATTGAACTAAAAAATAGCAAGATGCGGATTCACTTTTTAAAAACTTCCTTTACGAGTTTGGTGTTAATTTTTATTATTAATCAAAATGAAAGCTTGACTTTTGGCTACACAGAATGAGCGTAACTCCCTAGGGTGTAATATTTAAATTGGAAGGTTCAGGACTGTAAGGGTTAATAAAATTACATGTAATTTTAAAATGAAAATGAAAGTCCAATTAATCAGAGTTCCATTTTAATTCAGTTAATATCTGTCGCTAGAAGGCCAGTAAACCATGAAGTGTCACGGCTGTAACTGGTGAGGCTGGCATTTGTAACAAAATATTTGCATGGTTTGACTCACACAGGTGTGACAGAATAACAGGCAGATAACTCCCATAACTCCCATAACCTTGGGAAGAATTCCATATTACATGTACATGTATATACACGGACACCAGTAATTATTCCCAACAGTTACTTACATGTATTAGCCATCAGAAAGCAAAAAGTTCAATTTAGGAGGGAAAATACCAAGTCGTTTAGTGAGAAAACACGCAGAATTTGTCAGATCAGTCTCATACATGTAGGGTTTGTGCACAGGGTGTCAAGTGGCATCCATACATGTATACAGAATTCTTTCCACTAATCTTAATGTGTATTGGTGCTCTTGCATATAGAGCAAATAATTTCTCAAGTTATCCTAAGCCACTCACAGTAGGCAGAATAAACACCATCAGTTTCACTTCCATTTCCAGTACACTCAGGTAATCCAATACCATTTTGGTTATGAAGAGTCCTGACCAAGGAATTCAAGTTGATTGAGCAGTGGTTTCCCTTACCATTGCTGTTTTCCGTCCTGGTCCCAGATCAACCATGACAACTCAGTCACAGGAATCACCAGTCTGTTTTATCCCCCAGCAAGCCCTACATGCACCATCACTATCTCAGGACACAATTCAGGAAATTTCCAAGTAACGCAATCCCCAACTGGGTTCTTCCTCAATCCTACACTGGAGTGGTGGAGCTGTCTGGTTGTGTGGCGCACCATAAGTGATCCTTGATCTTCACTCATGCATACACAATGATAAAGCCTGGATTGCATTAGACTTGTTCAAGTCAATATGGATGCTGATTACATTAAACCTTCAAACCTAGGAAAAGTGTTGGTGAAGGGAAACTCCTAAATTGGGAACATGTGGTACTGGTAACAGGGTTTGAAAATTAAAAGAAAAGCCTGTTGGGACTGTGAGTGAACTCTTAATCAGTTGTTATTCAAATGCTGAAGGACTGGATCAAGTCTATGTGTAAATACTGTGTACATCTACTGTACATGTGCATATTACAGTATATGTGTGCACAACTATTCATGCCTAAAGTACAGTAGGGTGAGGCGGAGGGGTCAGGCATTCACTTCCTATGCAAGTGTGTGTGCATTCTTACTGAACATCCATTGTAGGTTTCCATGGTTCCACACAATCAACTTCAGATGCCTGTTGCACCATGGTTGCACAGACCACCAAATCATTTGCCAGTCAAAGTCTGATATTTTATTGACAGGTGGAATAACATGAGGTTAGTAAACTTCAGATGCTGTAGTTTGACCTGTTGTCACTGGCTGTACAGCAATCATGGTGGAAGTCCTTCATGATATAATTGATACATGTACCTGAGCCACGGAGGATGAAAACACTCTTTCTAAATACTACAATGATCATGTTTGTCTCATTTGATTGTGTAAGATACAATCAATCATGTTGTGGAAGTATGACATGAGTTGTGCAACTACTTTGTCTAGACACTGTTTATTTACCTCACTCCTTAGAATAAATTTTCCCTTCCAACATTTCACAGATTTACATGCTTATCATCTTATCCCGCAAGGACATTGCAAGTGTGCCACTTTATTAGTAATAATAATAATAATTCAGATTTAGGCCATGTCTGAAACATGCTTCCAGAGCTACGGCTAGGTCTATTGTCTACGGATCTCCATGTATTTCCAATGGAGCCAAGACCTAGACCTAGCTCTAGACAAGAGATTTGAATGCAGCCTGATATTGCGCACGTATCCACCCTGCTGGTTGTTCAAGGCGCATCATCACTTTATTACAGGTTTGTTTACGAAAGCAACAATTTCCAGGCTGTTGACTGTATGTGTTATAGTGACACACTATAGAGTAGAAACAGTTTTGTGATTTTTTTAATTAATTTGAAATCTTGCAATATGACTCAGTGATTGTGCCCAGTTTCTTGAACTTTGAGACTTGGCTAGTACAAGGTACATCTTGCAGCGTAAAATCTTTTTTATGCTTATAACCCTGTTCTGTTTTTAGCAACTTGTCTCAGGAGATACTCGACGAGGGGTAACTGCAACAATGCGATGCTGGAGTTATATTTCCTGAAAATCTTTTTGTTCTTCCAGCTCAGTGGTGCTTGTCCTTTCCTCATCAAATACAATGGGGTCTCCCTGAAATGATTTCTCGATCACTTATTTTCAGCTGGCAGAGGTCGGCGAGTCATTGCCAAGGCAACCAACGGCCAGGCAGTGAATGCTGCCCCACCTATGATGAGAACAGTGGTCAGACTCTGGTGTCATGAAGCTACTAGGACCTATTATGATAGGGTTGTCTCAAAGGAGGGTGAGTCAGGGAGACAAACTTCATATCCCTATCAATTCTTTGCCTTTATAATTTGGTTGTGAATGCCCCAATCTCTTTAAAGTGATTCTTCCTACAATATGAGCCACCCAGTCATCATATTGTGAGTTTTAATAGGAATCTTTTTGCCAGAGTATCTTCTACTCACATTTTACTTCCATAACTCAGTAGCTGTTGTATTCTGGCGTGTACCAATTTCATTAATTAGACAGTTGATGTTACAGACAATGGTGTCAAGTTAATGCATAAAAAACCATAGTTATTGAATACATGTAGAATGAATGATGTATTCACACTTTGTTTTCCAGATGAATCCTGGTTCAGTAAACTACTGGAGCAGATTGTGGAGAGACGGTTTTGTACTGGAGAGGAAAAACCACGAACACTCACACCAGTCAACAATGCTGAATCATTCCAGGTAGGTTGGATTGCTTGGATTTGGTGGCAGGAGTGGGATAGATAGATGGATCTATAGAAATCAGTTTAAATGTGGAGAGGAAGTGGTTGCCATACAGTACAAGCTGCAGGATGCTGCAAAACCCTTAGTAAAAGACACAGTTGACTGAAACTTGTTCACACCTAAGTATTGATTTACAAGTGATGTCTTACTTCTAGCTTACAGCCATGAAGAGTCTGTCAGTGTACTTTAGATTCTTTGAGTGAATTCAGTCTCTTCTTAAACAGTTTTATTGTGCATGAAGCTCTTTTAACTCTGGCCTTTCAGGAAAATATTTTTACATTTGATCTACTCTTCCTCTTTTCAAGTTTGTTTCTCTTTTCATGTAATTGCATGCATTTCGTTCTTTTGTGATAATAGTCTCCAAGGTTAGGACCAAGTTTTAGATTCTTTTTAACAGTCTCTCCACAGTATAGTTGTGTGCCATCTCTTTGCCTTTTTCAATTTGTGATAATTTTCTTCAAGAGAGCTTCCTTTCAGCAGCTGATTTATTAATTCGAAGATCAAGAGCACAGCATACTGGCTGGAATTGGTTGGAATAAGGCTGTTTGGCATATTACACGTTATCAGACTGAAGTTGGGTTTTGTTTATATCATTTTACATGCTTTAACTTTAATTGGAAACCTTAGACTTAGATTTTAGTCTCTGTATAGTCACCTTATTGATTCTGAACGCATGGTCATATAGATTGGTAAAGATTTAGGCAGTATAAATATAATATTGCAAAGTGTTGCTGTTTTTGTAACCTGTTTTCCTTCCTATGACATCGCAGTATTTGGACAGTCCAGGGAGCAGTTCGCCTCTCTTTCTTTCCCCATCACCAGGGTGTGGTTCTCTGCCACCCACTCCTTGTAGCTTTGTGAGTTTCTGTATTAAAAAACAAAAATAATTAGGACCTTTTTGCATTGACATCTTGATGACATCATCGCTCCATGGGTTGGTGTGTTGTGGCTTAACTCTGTATAGAAAGCTTTATTGTTTGAATTCAAATGGCATAACCATCAGTGGCAGCCTAGAATCATACTTCATGCTTGATGGCCATGAGTGGTGCACTGATTTGGAAACTTCCTGTGACAAACTAAATGCCTGGTAGCAGTTGCATGTATTTTGTGATGTGGCAAACTTTGATACTTCTGCAGATATCTGAGAGATATTTATATATTTGATATTCAAATACTTTTACATACAACAGAACGACATGTACATACATGTACATGTATGTAACAAGCTAATACTCCTTTGAATGTTTTTCTCAGATAATATCTTTGAGAAACATACCTTTCCTTTTGAAATAATCTTTGATTTCGGAGTTCAGTAATTCAAAGTTCTGCCTAATTTTAGAATCTTTTTTAAATGCCCATCATAAAACTTCAGCTTGAAATTGAGTAAAGAATTATTGCTTATTTTTCTGTAGAATTATAAAATTGACTGTGTTTCTGCATTTTGTTTTTGAGAAATTTGGCCAGTTTTAAAACTATTAAAACCAACTTCTGTATGTTAATCTGTAATTGAAAATACTCTTAAGAATGACAGTATATTTTTTTAACTCCTTTGAACTCCATCTTTGAGTTTCTAAAACTTGTATATTCCTCATCAGTTTGGTCAGATCCTTGCTACTAATTTCCCCTTTGTTCAGCTTTCCCTTTCTGAATACCAAACAATAACTGCACACTGATGCCATGTGCATGTTTTGTGGCTTCCTTGTTGTCTTTTGTTCTTGTGCTTTGTGTTGATTTGCTTGGTTTATATGTTTTCATTACAATAGAGTAGATCTCAAAAATAAAAAAACTAACTGTGGTATATATGGTGTTGGATTTCATCAAGGGCTGTGCTTAACATTTTCTTGTCAGTAACTGTTTTATGGCTTTGAGATTTTTTGGAACATTTGTAAGATTGAAAATCGAGAGTTTTTGAAAAATGTATTAATGGAGATATATTTCAGTGAGGATACACGAACCTTAGATACAGGGTCTGTATTCCTTACACAGTTGAAATTGTTTCCTAGTCAGCCAGTGTCATCCTCTGGGGTTCCGATTTTGTTTTGCTATCCTTGACCGGTGCTCTGCCTTACAATGTTCTTCATTTTCCTCCACTAGGCATCTAGCTTAGCCTCTGATGACGTTGATGAGCCAGGACTTACTCCTGTCCCTAGTAGAGATATCACTGGATTGTCATCAGCAGCAAGAGGTATGATCATTTGCTTCAAACTTGCTTGAATATGTATGTCATGAAGTGCCCTGTCAGTGTTCAGTGTCATCTTCATTGGCAATGGAAGTATAGAAAACCCTAACTAAAAAGAGTTCCAGAAAGGACATACAATGTAGTTGGCAAGTTGATAATGTCACAAGGTTTCATGTTTTAGTGTGTGGTTTGTCACAGCGGTAATATTGGAGATAAAAATGTTATTATTTCCGGTCTATGTGTGGAATTCTTAACTTAAGAATTGGAAAAAGTTGATGTTTGAAATTGAGAAAGTTTTTGAACTTTAATTTTTGTTACAGATTGATTTTCTTCAACACATAATGTTTCCTTCTCAGTTTGTTGTGAAACCTTGTCTACTCGGTTTGATGTGGCATTGAATAGTGTACCCTCTACTCTTTGATTGCACTCCACTCTATTTGCACTCGTGTATGTATGTTCACAGGCACCGCCTCTCTGACAGAGGAAGGGGACGTTGATTCAGAGAGGGACATTACATCTGCCACACCATCATTACAGTCCTCTGCAGGTTGGTGTGCTAGTGCCGCTGTGTTGACTGTGTTCTATGTTGTTTTAGTTTCCACTTCAGTTTGTTCATTGGTCTCACTCTCTGTTTGTGTTTATGTATGCGGTGGTGTTGCTTGTGCACAACAATCATGACTTTCATGACTTGCAAAAATTACCAGTTCTGTTTGTTCTTTCTCTTATAGGAAGCACATTGACTGAACAGAGCATCTCAGAAGAAGTAGACAAACCACCCACAGGAACAGGTGTGTGTTCTCTTCATAAGGGCACTAAGATAGTTTGAAGTCATATTCAAACTAATTGTTGTGAACCTCAAGACTATTGAAGCATTGCTGTGGAAGTTTGGTCAAGGATGAACATGGACGGAGCAAAGACTTTGTCACATTTCATTTGAGTCTGCTCTGTTGTGATAAGAGAATAAACGGCATAATTTGTTGTAAGGACTTGTGATTAACTCAATTAAGGTAGTGATGAAAATTGAAACCATGGACAGTCATCCATTTTGAGGACTTTTTAAAACTTTGTGCTTCACAATGTAGGTGAAATCAACGATGCCCCAGCTAACGAGGAATCCCGACCAAAACCATCTACCCCTCCAGTCATCACCACCCACCAGCCAACCCCTCCTCCTAAGTCCAGTCAACCCAAAGTCTTAACTCCAGCTATTAAGGATGGTCAGTCCAAACGCCGTGAGGGGGATGCAGCCAGGCTGGGTACCAAGGGACGTAGCAGGGGGGTGACCTTCCAGATTGGACCGGTTACAGACTCACTGGTGGAGAGATACCGCGGGCCACTGTTAACCATGGATCAGGTAAGAGACATAGCAGGTGTCATTTTGGTGTATTCTAGGCTGTTAATTGATTGATCCAATGATTAACTTTTGACAGGATCTTTTGCCTGTACTGTTTTTTCAATTTTCTTAACTGTTGTAGTTCAGTGAGGGATGCTGTCTTCAGGCAGGTTGTTTAAAGGATTTCTTTGTATATACCTATAAGGCAACTTGGACATCCGGGAGTTTCACAAAATTATGGGTAGCGACCATATCGTGCTGAAGAAAACAACCGCAACGAGCCTGCTTGTAAGCACTGATCAAAGAAAAGATTGTATAACCTGATCCTTGGACTGGCTGGTGCGTGCGTACGTCACCATGGTTGCTGTTTTCACCGGCGCAGTACCTGTCATTTTGGGAGAATCCTGGATGTCCGCGCTGCCCCATATGCATCTATTTACATGCATATTAACTCCAGTGTGATCTGCTATTACTTTGATAGATTCAAAAGCCAGGAGAGAACCTGTGTGACATTGTGTTTGCTAAATACATCATCTCTGGCCAACGGGACACTGAACGAGGTAATAGTGATTTGTAAGGGTGGCAGACTGAAACATCAGTTTGCAACTATATAATATACAATAATATGTTGCATCATCCTAGTCCACATCACATAACTATGAGCTGAAAAGTTGGAAGGACCATGGCTGACCTGTTTCCCTATGAATTTCTCTGGACATGCCACTTATGCAAATTTGCCATCTTGTTAATTCTTTCATTGTCATGCCAATATCAAACCAAGTATACATTTCTCTATTAGCAACAGTCAGGAGATTTAAAGGATTCTTTCTGTTTTTGTTGAGCAGGTTACGTTGAGTACTCTGAGTCACAGCTTTTTGAGGGATTACAGCGGATTCTCATGCAATACAACAGCACAGCTACCCAGAGGATGGAGTTAGTCTTCTTCAAGGAGGCCATGAGACATGTTGCTAAACTCACCAGAGTCTTTGTAAGTTATTTCTGTTCCCTTGTCTTTCCTTCGTTCAGTCCAGACAACTGTGAAGTCTTGAAATTTCTCACTGACACATTTATTGCCTATGCTTCTTTGCAGGAGCTAATGACACTTTCTGTAATTCAACCTTTATTCGTTTGGGATCAGTTTTTCATAAGTCTGGAAGTTCTTTGAAACTGTGAAAAATCTCCAGAAAACTTCCATCTTATCTTTATTTAAATTAACCAACCTGTCCTCAAAGTATGTAAACTTGCTTCACAAACTGCCTGTGAACTATACTTTCCTTTTTCCTTCTTTCTCTCATTTTCTGCCTTCAAATTTAATCTTCTAACCAACTTTCTTGACTTTGTTCTTCCAGGCCACTCAAGGAGCCAATGCCCTTCTGATTGGTTTGACCTACGGCATGGCTCGTTCCCCTCTCACCCGTGTTGCAGCGTTTGCTGCCCGCTGTAAGTTCTTTGATGGTACAATGAGCCAGGCTGCAGGGGATAACCCAGCTATCCTCCGTGACAAGATCAAGAAAGCCAGTCAGGTGGCTGGATTGATGGGCAAACCAGCTGTACTGTCAGTCAGGGGAAGTTATGGAGAGAAATGCTTGCAGGATGTTTGTGCTGTCATGCTAGAAGGTAAGATTGTCAGATAGACTGACAGCTTGACCAACAGCCAGACAGAAGGTGCATCACAAAGCCATTGACTCTGCTCTAGGTTCATTTGCACGTCGATCACTTGCAGACCTTTGCTAAACCTCTCCAATGCTCTTCATCCAGGTACCTGTCCAGACCTCTACACTAAAGAGGAGCTTGACAACATTACCTCCCAGATGCTTCCAGGGGCAAAGGTCACAGGTCACAGGAACCAGCGTTTGGAGATGGCACTAGAGAGATTCTACAGAAAGGTCATAGCAAATCTTCATGTGGTGGTTTGCATTGACTGTGAAGGTACTAGTAGATTTGTAGATGCTCTATGTAATCTGAAATAGTTGCAAAATTTTTGGATAACCTTTGACCTTCAATGTAAATTCACCCTTTGACCTTGTGTATTTCATTACTTTAATATTCAGATAGTAGTTTGAGCTCCCTGCATAAGTGGTTTAGCCGGTTCCCTGCTTTGCTGAATACCTGCTGCTGTGTGGATATCTACCGGCCATGGAGTCATGAGGCATTGGTAAACGTCGCTGAGCAGTGGTTGAGGGTACCAACAATGGATACTTATACTAGGAAGGTAAAACCTTGGATGGTATATGATCAGTGCATTGCTTGTTGATAAATAAAAAAAGTGATCAATTGCCATAAGTATGCGCAGTGAAGGTTGATTTTTTGGTCACCCAGATTTCTTTATGGGTTTGTTTCTGGTTCTCAGTGTTTTCACACAGTTTAAATCTCATGCATCAGCCATTGATGATGCTATAAAAATCACTCAGAAGACCTGAACAGAGCCATTAAGCCTCACCCTATTGTTTTCCGACTAATCACAGAGCTGGTGTTAAGTACCCACGTGTGCAGTGGTCAGGGCTTACTCGAATAATCTATTGTTATGATTCTTTTCTACATGAGCCAATCCTCACATTGACTTGGGAATTGCTCATTTGTTTAGGCATTTATCATTTGTTTCTGTCCTCAGACTTACCGAGTGCCTTGGTCCACTCTGAACTCCTCAGCTCAAGTGACTGCCGTCAGCCACGCTATGGCTTACATCCATCGCTCAGCCATGCAGGCTGTCACTCAACTCCACAGCAAACCATTCAAATTCTTCAGTCCGCTGACTTACATAGAGTTCATTGACCTCTTCAAAAACCTGTCCAGCAAGATTGCCAAAGAAGAGAAGGTGAACAAAAAATAAAGACAACTGAAGTGAAAAACAGATACATTGTTGCATATACTTCACTCCTATCAAGTGGAAGCAAAATGTGCTGACAACAGGTGGTTGTAATGTTCACCTTATTAAAAGAGTCTTTTGTTTCAGTTCCATGGAATCTCAGTTTTGTATTTTTCATCAATAAATGTATGACTGACTTGTTTTTGAAATTGTTTTTCATCACCAGAGGGTGACTTTTATATGGGACCCATTTTCTGTCTATCCTTCCTCCACACAGGCTACTGTTTTGAAGTATGAGCGAGCCTTAGATGCTCTGAATGAGGCTTTTGAATCCATGGATGGGTTTAATCAGGAATTGGAGAGACTCAAACCCCTCCATCAACAAGCTGAGGAGATGGCTGAGCTGAGATTACAAGAAGTAGAGGAATGTAAAGCTGTCTATGCTGAGGTGAGGTCTGATGGGATGAATGGGTAGGGTTCCTGTAAGCCCCAAGCCAGACCAAGAGAGGGCACACATTTTTTGGTAATAGAAGCTCTTTTGGTGGGAATGAACGTCGCTGGTTCATGAACGATCATGAAATGCACGCATTACGGTTGCATCTCTTCCAACAAAATGAACATGCCCACCCACAGGGCTCTTTTATTGGGTGCTTCTGCTCAACAGGGATTGGTGAGGTCTGAGGTAAATTTTCTTCATGCAGTTTTGTTGTCATTAGTGATCATCTGCTTTCTCATTTTCTGTCCTTGATCAGGCTAAAGGGATGTGTAACCAAGATGAGGAGGACATTACCGCAATGCAAGAACCTCTGCAGGATATGAAAAAACAGACTCAAGATGAACTAGACAAGGTAGGCCTCAAAATAGTAGAACTTTCAACAGATAAAAAGAAAGTGTTCGGTCCACAACTGGCCACACATACTAAATTATTGATTCCCGGTACATGGATTCTAAGAAGGCCAGTGTAAACTACCTGAAGAGTTTAATTGGTAGAACACTGGAATGGTAATGTAGAGGTGTTAGGTTCAAATCCCTGCTTGATGAAAATAGCCTCCTTTGTTCATATCAAGACATGAACTGAATATGTCAATGCACACTTCTTTGCAGGTGAATCCTGTTTACGAGGCAGCTTGGCATGCCCTCAAGAGTTTGAACTCCTCTGATCTGGATGAAATACGTACCTATCGTGAGCCACCCCAAGCAGTGGTCAAAGTCGTCAGTGCTCTGTGTCTCATGTTCAGAGAGCCCTATGAGTGAGTGTTAATCTGTCTAACCTGTATACATGGAGTAAAAAATTTTGACAAGTAACATGCAGAGGATTGGCGCATCCAACAAAACCATTTCCCCTGACCAATGTGCTTGTACTCTCTTTGATTCAGCTCAAGACTCATGTGAGCAACAGTTAACAATCTCAGGATGATTTGGTTTCGTCTTGTGTCTTTCTTAGCTGGTTGAGTGGCAAAGCTCTGATCAACCGTAACAACTTCTTCCAAGATCTTGAGTTCTACGACAAGACGTCTATCCCAGATGACATCTACCACAAACTGAATATCTTATTCATCCAAGATCCAGCCTTCAAGCCAGAGATCGTTCAATGTTCCAGTAAGGCTGCTGCATCACTGTGCCTTTGGGTTCATGCTGTGTATGCTTATGCTTCTATCCATCGTAACATGAGGCCAAGAATACAGCAGGTAGAAGAAGCTGAGGCAAAGCTGCATGAGGTAAGGAATTGCTTCTTGAAAACTCCAAGTTGGGATCACTAGGTGACTTGAACGTAAAAACGAAGCAAGCTTGCTGAACTGAGTTCCAGTCAGTGCTGAGACACTATTTGTGACAAAGTCCCTCCTCAACTAGGCAGTATTAAAGCACATTCTGCTTTCTGATCCTTGCAGGCTCAAGGTCATCTTGGTGAGAAGAGGGTCAAAGCCCAGGATGTTAAAGGTCAGTTGGAGGAGAAGGTCAAGCAGTATAAAGAAGCGATGCGTCTGGTGAGGAGCCTGGACAAAGGCATCAAGGTCAGTGACAAGAGTTCTCCATCTCACCTCCAGTATGTCATTGATTTGTCCAGTTGAGTTTATTTTTATTGTCATTTTGTTGTGAAATGTTCATCACTTTAACATGCCTGAAAAGTTAAATTTACAAAAACATTGTATCAACAAGTAGTTTAGACTGATACCTATTGAAAAGAGTTGAAATGAATGAATCCTGTCATATTTTCTCAGAGCATTGAGACCAAGATTGCTCGGGCCAACTCACTGATGACCAGCATGGCTACTCAACATGCTACCTGGAAGGGACAACTAGACCATGCCCACAGTAACATCAAGACTGCACCCGGTGATGCCCTGTTGGCAGCAGCCTGTGTGTGTTATCAGGGTCCCTTAGACCAAGCCAGTAGAGAGAAGTTGATGAAGGATTGGTTGGAGAGATGTCGTAGCGGCAAGTTTCTGGATCAGGCTAGAGGGTCATCAGGATCTCTGATATCAGGAACTGAGGAGGTATAGCAAACATTCTGGGTTCAAAACTAAACCACTAAAAATTTGGATACTTAATAATGGTCAGAGGATATGATTGTCATAAATGTTGAAAGACTTGCAAAATCCCTGAAAAATTTTAAAGCGTTCTCCCCAACTGTAAGGGCTAGTCCACAACTGAGTGACGGTAATCCTCAGACCTGATTGACTGTAATGGAAGCATAAATTAATTCAATTTTGATGCTAAGTTTACAATCTGGCTTCTTGGTTGAAAGTCATTATTTCTCTGTATCCGTTGTACATTCTGCAGCTACCTACAACAAAAGTCAGAGTGAAGCTGCCAGATGATAGCCCAGAGACCAAGAGGGACATGTCTGTTGAGAACGTAAGAAATTTCGACACAGTAGGTTTTCCTTTAATAACTTTGACACCCTTTGAACATCATCACCATTGTGTAGAGGATTATCGTCACAATCATCAATATCAGTGCTCTCATTGTAGTATCATTATCACTTTCTCTGTTATCACCACAGTTTGCCGGCCTGTCACCTCATTCACCTCCTCACCATCTCAATTATAAGCATTGCCACCATCTCACCTCTTTCACCTCCTCACCATCTCAATTATAAGCATTGCCACCATCTCACCTCTTTCACCTCCTCACCATCTCAACTATAAGCATTGCCACCATCTCACTTCTTTCACCTCCTCACCATCTCAATTATAAGCATTGCCACCATCTCACCTCTTTCACCTCCTCACCATCTCAATTATAAGCATTGCCACCATCTCACCTCTTTCACTTCCTCACCATCTCAATTATAAGCATTGCCACCATCTCAGCTCTTTCACCTCGTCGCTCATCTTGAATCACGAACATTACCAATACCACTCACCATGGCTGCTATTACCGCCATATTTCAATCTTCCCTTTATCTTTACAGGGAGCTAGTCTTGATAATGACCTGGAAGCTTGCAGTGAGTCGTTCTCCAGTGACATCCTCATAGTGCCAGTCAACAGTCGACTAAGTGGAGTTACGACCAGTGACTCAGAACCAGAGATGTACCCTATTGCAGTCAGAGACAACTTTGCTGCAGAAGGTACGGTCAAGGAGATTTCAAGTGTAAATAATATCTGATCATTTGCTCACCTAAGTTTGTTGTGTTTATGGAGAAGGAATCCTAGCAGTCTGGGATTGCATGGTGTTGGATTTGAACCACCCAACTAAGGAGAGTTTAAGTGTGAACAATATCTGATTGCTCACCTAAGTTTGTCGTGTTTATGGAGAAGGAATCCTAGCAGTCTGGGATTGCATGGTGTTGGATTTGAACCACCCAACTAAGGAGAGTTTAAGTGTGAACAGTATCTATTGCTCACCTAAGTTTGTCGTGTTTATGGAGAAGGAATCCTAGCAGTCTGGGATTGCATGGTGTTGGATTTTAACCACCCAACTACACGTAATGTTACAACATTCTCTCCTCTAATGTTGCAACATTCTCTCCTTGACAGCTATTCTGAGCACACCGGAAGAACAGAAAGCCTGGAGCTCCAACACCAACCTCCCTCATGATAGAGCCTCTATCCACAACACCTTGTTCATGCGGGCCTGCTGCATTGGTAGACAGCGCCAGTGGCCATTGCTGATTGACCCCGATGACCAGGTTGTGACCTGGGTCAAACTGCTGCAGGAGAAGGGTGTGGTTAGCTTCCATGAGGGAATGGCTCTTGAAGAAGGAAGTGGTGAGTTTTTATTATAATTGATTTGTTGTTGGGTTGGATGTTCTCCATTCGACTCTAATCAGGTTCAAAACTTGTAAGTTGCATACAAGGCTTGGCTTGCCAAATGAACCTGTGTGCTAGAGCTGTTCATACTACCTGCACAGAGCCTTATCAGACAAACTTGGACCTCCTTTATACTTTTGTTGTCATTTGTGTGCAGAAACACCTGCTCTATCCATAGCCAACGTAAATGAACTTGATGATTTGGATGATAGTTTGAGTAGAGAAACACCAACCACCAAACCCACCAGCCGAGGGACGTCAATGGATGATTGGGATATTGCTACAGATTACCCAGAAACACCCAGGACATTGACCAGGTGAGTACCAACCTCTCCAACAAATTATACTAAGTGAAACCTCTGTGATTTTACGTGTGTCAAAGAATCAGGGCAGGTCTCCGACAAGGAAAAACATTCCATTGGGTATTCTCTTCAGCATTCCAAGTTGGAATGCTTTGCCTCCTCCACTGAGAGAATCTGTTCATACAGATCATTTTATTGAGGCGATTTCAAGTGGACGGAGCACTTAGTCCAGATTGCAACCGATGTTTCCTGGCAGACCATTTTAACCATTCATGGTTTGTAAGAATTGTTTGTGACTTCATTCTTTTTCATTTCCCGTAGCGTTGGCGGAGACACCCAGTACAACATGAGACATTCTTTCAACTTTCAGAGTGACGGAGACTATGACCTCAGTGCCTCCAATACCTTCCAAGATGATTCCTTTCTCCTAGAATCCTTACCAGAGGATGACGCTGATGTTCAGAAGCCTGCTGATAACCTCTGGATCATCTCTGCTGATAATCCTTCCTTGGAGATTCGACTGATCCAGGCTATGCTGCTTGGTGTAGCTGTAGTGGTCAGTCATCTAGAACGTAAAGCCTTGGGAGGCAGGCTGGTTGAGCTGCTCCGACGTAATGTCAAATATGGAAAGGAAGGAGAGAGGAGGATACTGATTGGAGGCCGAGAGTACGGTTACCGGCCAAGCTTTTGCCTGTATTTATGCTCATCAGTTCCACTAGAGTTAACTGGTAAGCATATCAGTATAGATCTAGGATCAATATGAATGTATCAATCAAGGGGATGGGGTAATATAGCTCAATTAAGAAAACACGTTCCTACCCAAAAAGGAGAGGATATCCCAACTGTTGTCATATCTAAAATTGGCTTCCACAACTGGCAAAGACCCTGACCTAATTCTAGACACTCGACACAGACATGGCATATGTTAATAATCAGGTCAGGATTTTTTACATCTTATATTCCTTGAACTTTTCCTCGCAGGCTCCGGGTTTGCACCTTTACCTATTGAGGATACCTCAGTCATCGACCTATCAATCAGTCCTCAGGGACTGACAGACCGACTCCTTAAGCATATCATGCTGATAGAACGACCTGAATTCCATGGGCAGTGGCGATCAATAGAGGGCGACATTTACAACCAGGAGGCAACGCTACAACAGGCTGAGGTTAGATACAAGTAAATTTTTTAAAGTTTGAAAGAGTACATCACACTTGTCTTGAATGCTTTTGTTGATAACTCTGCATGTTCTAATCGATTTTGTTAATGAGATCGTTTTTGATTTTGTACTTTATCCTTCAGGAGGACATTTTAAACAAAACACTGGGGCTGCCTCATAGCATACTGGATGAGCCAACCATGACAGATGCAATCAGTCATTATCAACAATGTACGTTAACCACTGACGCAAGCCTACACCAGACTCACACACTGGCAGCTCAACTCCGCCAGAAGCAAGAGCCCTACCTCCCTGTTGCTGAACACGGTACCTTGTTGTACTCAGTCATCAAACGTATGTCCAATCTCCACCCACTCTACTACGTGCCTATGGCTACATTTGTGCGTTGGTTCCAATCCACTGTGACTTCACGTCAGAAGAACCGGGCTGACATCAGTTCAGCCGCAGCTAGGGCAGTTGAACTGACCAATGTCATCATGCTAGACATCCAGGCTAGAGTATCATTGGGAATGTTTCAACCACACACCCAACTCTTTGCATTCCTAGTGGCTGTAGAGAAAATGCGAGCAGCCAAGGCTATGACTGAGGAGGAGTGGTTGATGTTTGTGGGTGGGGCAAACATAACCAATCAAACAGCACCAGAAAGGGACATCAACCTGCCTGACTGGATAACCCAAAAGGTAAGAACGAGTCTTCTTTAGTACCTAAAAAAGTCTCATAATTCAGAATGGTCAGAAAGTTCCATTTGGAACACCTTTTGCCCATTCCAGAATGGGTAGCCATTCTACTGGGAAAATAGCATTTACATTGGCACGCTGCCTCAGAACGGTCTATGCACAAAGCATACGATTCCTGCTGATATGATAACATTCCAGTGGAATGTTATTGTTCCAGTGGGAATAGTTCACCAGAGCGAAAACATTCCTAATTTTTCGATTCTTTCTAAATGTTTTCATCTCTTCTCAGTTTTTCCTTTCCAATTAGAAGAACAAACTTGTTTTTTTCCTGTATAACTTTTTAATCCTCAGGGATCATTTCACTATAACTCCTTCTGTCTCATTACTTTTCAAATAGATTTGGTCTAGCTGTAGCCAGTTAGAGAAGGAATTCCCCGCCTTTCATGGTCTCACTCAGTCTGTACTCAACCACAGCCATCAATGGAAGGAATACTTTGAGGTGAGGCAATCAGCTCATAAGATCTACCAGGCTTTGTGATTAAAGTCAGGCAATCCATCAGACTTGAAGAAACCTCTGGCAGACTTTAGTTTTTCACTGTGGGAAAAGAAAAGGAGGAAGAACTTATTTGACTCAGTGACGTAAAGGTGTCTACATGTACATTCATTAAAATGTCAACATGAGCGATGTTAGAAGGAAGAAGTGTGTTCCTTGCTTATCAGAAACTAGGAAAAAACTGCTTCTGGTGTGGTTACATTCCTGCGTCACTGTACAGCATTGTAATTCAGTTGTCTTTATTTTGTTCGTAGCATGACCCAGTCCTGTTGGCTCCTATTCCTGGGACTAGCCTGGCCAATCTCACCTTCACGCAGAAAGCTTTGCTCTGGAGGGTTGTCAGACCAGACAAGGTTAGTATTCTTTAGCCTTCTTCCCACCTTGATATCACCATTGTCATTCATACTATGCCCCTTAGAACTGCCTCTCTGTAAATTTCATAGATGAGTTTTTAGTGAGGCAAATTGGAATATGACTTTTGTAATTGTGATCAATCACTGTGATTTTCTAGATGTTCAGCGTATGCAGAGATCTGACTATCTACCAGCTGGGCTCCTACATTGCTCGTCCATCTTTTTGTAATGTGGAGGATGTCTTGAACCACTGTGATCAACATACACCTGTTGTGTTTGTTCTTCCTGCTGGCTACTCTGTGGATGGAGCTATCAACAGTGGCTGTGAAGGTAGAATACATGTTGATATCATTGCTTGGTGGAAGTAGAAAGTTGCACCCTGTTAAAAAATCTTCAGTTTTGGTAAACTGAGTGTTTCAATATGTGTCCTAGCTTTGTCTTTATAAAAATGTCAGCTGAGCATCAGATCTTAAAATTATGAACAAACACTGTATCTGTCTTGTCTTTAAAATGTTGACATTCCAAACAAGTACTATGACCATAAAACTTTTTTATAGCAATTTTGTTCTGGTGAAGTAACAAAAACTGAAATATACAACTTGCCCTTGCTTCTACATAATCACTGACTGATCTTTGATTTCAGGACACACTGATACTCACCCGATCACTAAGCTAACTGGTTATTGCCGGCAGCAGAAACCAGAGCGCACTTTGCACACCGTGTCCCTTGGCACACAGGGACAGATTCAGAAGGTTCTACTTGCCTTGGAGGAGTGTTCTGAGACAGGAATCTGGCTAGTGATTGATAACTTTGACTTGATGGATGATGAAGGACAAGAAATTCTGAATTTCATTCAGGTACTGGGCTAAGAGCTAACCCATAGTCAACAGTATGGAGGAGGTTCTTAATGACAAGTGTCTAATAACAGTTTGGAGATTAATATAGGCTGAACGGCTTGGTTGAATAGAAATTTAGATAAGTCTCAAGCCACACTTAAGTATTAGTATTAACTGGATTCTTTGAGTAAGAGACTTTTGCTGCGGCTTTCCTTTTTAGAAAATGGTTTCCTCCGGGAAGGAAGCACCGTCTGTCCCATCTGCACCATCTAGGCCACAGACTAAGCAGTCCAGTAAGAGCTTAGCATCTAGGAGTGGCAGTGAAGCCCAGGCCATTCCCAGTCCGGAGGAGGAACCTAAGTCTGGCATACACACCGAGTTCAGGCTGTTCCTAATCACGAGGGCAGACAGTCATTACCCAATGCCAGGTCAGCTTTCTGGATTCTGAATGATTTCCTTGCACCAAGAAACAAGTTCTTCCACAGGTGTCCAGTATTTATAACAGATGACCAATTCTGTGTATTAGTTTCCTCCTTTTCCTTTTTTTCCCAGAGTAAACAAGTAGACAACTTTTGTGGAAGATACAGTGGTTTTTGTTATACAACAGTTTCCTGACAGCTTCCTGAACAAGTAAACATTCAGAAATCTGTTGTCTTACGTACTTACGTATCTGTCATCTTGTGTCCAGGTTTGATCTTACAACATGGCATCAAAGTGACCTGTGAAGTCACAGCTAACCTACGGGAATCCTTGCGTCATGCTTTCAATGACGGCATGAGAGCTCTTGAAGCAAGCAAACTCATGGTCACATCAACCACTGCCAAGGTAGGCTACAGTTAGTCCTTGAGGAATACAATGTACACAAAGCTCTGCAGTATAAAACTTGATAGTAAAAGAAAGTAACCTCTTCACTGTTTACTGTCACAAGTTCACCTTTAAGTGTTTTTTTCTATAAAAAATATATTGGTAAGGTTTCTCGTAGCTGAACTAGGAGAAGAGTGCATGTCTTCACCTCTGTCATCAGTAGCTGTCCCTAACCTTCCTAAAATAATAATTTACTACAGACAATGGCAGAAAAACGTGGCCAGCACCAAGAAGGAACAAATTCAACCTTTCTTTCTAAATACCCCCTTTCCTTTCACTAAAAAAATCCTTACAACTCCTATGCATGTCAGCAAGTTGCTTGCACGTCACAATAATAATTGAATGGTTTGATTTGTCTGGCAGATCACCAATGAGATGGTGTTCTGCATTTCCTTGCTGCACGTGGCGTTGTCACAGAGACGGCGATTCAACCAGATTGGATTTAGCAAGGATTACCATTGGTTAGTATTGAAGTGGACACACAAATACTTGAAGATACATGGACTTGAAAATCGTAAACATTTTATGATTATTCAGGTATATGCAGTAATGCACATAGTGGTTTACTCACGCCAGATTTGAAACTTAAGATCAGTTTGTCTTCTTGATTTTTTTCCATATTTCTCTGAAACATCAAATCTCAATAGAGAAAAGTGCTAATAAGTGCTGGGAGGTTTGAGGGTGAGTTTTGAAGACTTGAACTGTCTTTATTGAATGTAGATTTGCTTTTAAAATTTCCCAAACCTCTTTCAGCAAGGAAAGTATGGCAATGGAGCTAAGAGAAATTCTGATGTGGCTACATGTCCCAAGAGTGATAGTTGTTCGGAAAAGAACTTCACCTGAGTTTGTTTCTTCATAAGATCTCCTAAGTACTTGCCATGTTCTTATGGATTTATATTGCAGGTCTCACAATGATCTTCTTATAGCCTTGGATATGCTGAGGATACAGCAACAACCAATTAATATCTATGAAGGTCTGAGTCACCTTCAGGAGTTACTGAGCAGTGTGGTCTATGGAGGCTGTGTTGATGAAGAGGAAGACCTTAGAGTTGTCCAAGCCATGGTTCACAGTCTGGTCCTGAACTGGCAAGATGTGGAGGTAGCTATCTCTTGAAATCCATTCTTTTGCCTCAATTCATAGTGTTTTGTTGTGAAACAAACAGGTCCTGAAAGAGACCAAGACCTTGAGACCTACTCTGAACAGTGAAACAACAGTAGACCAAGCCTGTGTTCACCCTAACAGTCCTCTGTCCTTCAATTACACTATGATTTTCCATACACCCTAGGGGTTTAAGGTTAAATATTGTAGCAAGTGAAAGTAAACCCTGTCCCTGTTTCCTCTGCTTGGTGAACCATACAGCCCTGGTTTAAACTTTGCAGCAGTGGATAGTTTACAGTCCTTGAAGTCTTACTGCAGTTGCTTCTGTCTTTCAGCAAATGCCAGCATCCATGGGAGCAGCCTCTCTCATAGCCTCCTTACTACCAGCCAGTCAGAGCCAGGGGCGTCACAGTCGCACTAGCAGCGGAACCCAGGCCAGGAGACTACAGCGTGTGTTTGATACCATGAAGAATGAGGTACAGCCTGCCCAGCTGGGTCTGATGAGTGACACTCCAGGAATGATGGAGATCAGAGAGGGCAGGTCAGTGACAAGTTGCTGACATTTGATGAAAATGGCAACATGTGTTTCTGTTTGTTCTCACTTTGGAATGCTTAACTAGTGAGTATTGATGTTGGAATGCATAGAGGTGAGTTTGTGTCACTCCTGCTATTTTGACTCTGAACATTCAAATTTGTTTTGTTTCAGGTATATTTCTAGTGCCTTACAGACCTTAGAGAGATGCATCATACAGAAAGTTCCATATTCCTGGCAGTCAACTGTTTCCCTTCTTCAGTCTATCAAGCGTGACCTGGAGGACCTTCCACCCTTTGATCAACCTGCAACTGAGAGCCTCAGCTACCTTGAAACCTTCCTAAGCTCTGAGATCAATCTTTGGAAAAAGACGATCACAGCCATCCAATCAGAAGTCGGCTCACTGCTGCAATCGGCACAAGGCATTATTGCCCTACCCCCGGTGGTAGAAGACACACTATTGGCTTTGAGTCAGGATACTGTGCCCAAGTCTTGGCTGCCTCCAGGACACCCAAAGTGCACCGGGGTGTTGAAGTGGGTAGATAGGTTGAAAAGCCAGGCATTGCAGCTGGAGAGGTACCTGTGGGAAGGAGACAGGGCTGTTTGCTTTGATTTGGCCATGTTCGCAAACCCTAGGATGTTCTTACGAAGTGTGTTACAAGAACATGCAAGGAAGGAATTCATTGAAGTCCATAGACTCATCATAGAGACACAGGTAGGTGTTGTACATTACAGCAGGATGTATATTCACTTTGGGGAGTTGATTTACTGATCAGTTGTTTCTGGGACTCTTCTATCAGCTCTGCTTACATTAAACAATGATTGACTCTCATCAATTCAAATTACATATGCTGTTTAAAGCGTTCATGTTTGTCTCTCCAACAAAATGGATCCTTGGATAAAAGAAATTGATTTGTTGAGTACAGAAGCCTCCCTTTGGTCGTGCTGTCTTTTACCAGAACCTATCTTGTCAAGTTAGCCTTTTCCCTTTGACATCCTCAAAAGGTGATGACTCTAGACGAGCCTCCAACCACACCTCCAGCTAAAGGTGTTTACATCACAGGTCTCCTACTCCACAATGCTGATTGGGACACCAAACGTCACCTCACCATTCTCCCTCACCCTCCTGACCCGTCTGTGACCTTCACTCATATCCCCTCCCCCCTTCCAATCGTCTGGTTCAAGCCGACTGTTAAATCTCTGGCATCTGATGTTAATGAGGATAATTTAACCAGAAGTCCAGGGAGCTACAGGTGTCCAGTCTACCTGCAGGGGTCAGAGGTCACCATGCTGAGCACACATGTCCTCTTGGCCTTTGTGGAGTTGCCGTCAACACTGGAGGAGAGCGTATGGGAACAGAAGAGAATTTTCATCACTCCTTCCTAGTGCTGGGAGCAGACTGTGTCATCTGGTTTATTTTTTTATTCAATGGTACAACAGATTTTATTCCAGTGTTATGTGTATTTGTTACCTGCAAAAAGGGTTTATCCAGAATTGTATGCTAGAAAGTTTGGAAGTGTACTGCAATACTATGACTATGAGTGCCTTGATATTCAGATATTTTGTCTAAAGATTATTTGCTTGGAGGTTTGTTTTAATCAGAATAGAGACAGTGAAACATGTTTTGTTTTAGAAGTTTAGGCATGGCAAAATATACAAAATACTATCGGGTATAATTAACAAGTTTTTAATTTGAACTTAAATATGACATATGTTTCCTTTTTTATTGGTTTGCCTTCATGATTAAAAACATATCTTGTCAATTGACTTGTGTAGTATAGTTAAAGACACATTTTTGCATTTATCATTGCCAGTGATAAAAGTCCGTCCAGTCAAAAAATGTTATGCAAGTTGAGGAAAAATTAGGTGACTGTTCATTGTTTACTTACATTATGTAATAAAATAGTCCCTGTTAAAATAGCGCCCCCTACGGGAAGTTGCAGCAGTCATTTTGTGTATAAATGGTACTGTTACCTGTGTGTGCATCATCATTAACGAGAAGTTACTTGAAGTGTTGCGTTGTTTAAAAAAAATGTCCCATGAGTTTGGGCGTTTTCTATTAATAATATCTTTATTGTAAATATTTTCTCGGTTTAATGGTCCGTCCAAAACGAAAGTCCCAAATGCCTTGAATTCTTTCCTGTCATTCCATTGCACACTCAGACGTGTTAATAAACTTGGTTGAAGTTGAATAAACGATTTTTGCACTAAACAGACTTTTGTGTTGGTCTTTTATGGACGATTTGGACAAAAATAAGAATGGTTTTTGTATTCTTGATAACCCAAACATCAAGCAGAATTTTTAAAAAATACCATTCGACAGTCGAGCAAATTATCCCAAAATTCAAATCGTAATAACATGCATAATTTCGTATGTCATGTTCCCAAGTAGCGCGTTAATCCTGCTCCCAAAATCAGCCAACTTGGTACTAGCCACAATGAAACTTCACCGGGCGTTCACCTGTTGTTTGGAAGGTCACGAGAAGGCGATGACGCACTGACTTGCAGTGTGATCGATGTTGACTGAGAGTCCATGAAAAATGGAACTCGAGAACATCAGACACTAACGGTGACCTCTTTTCAACTAGTTTTGTCAAAAGGCCAGGTGCATTCGTGGAAAGTCGAGGTGATTAACTTCGGCGTGTCTGAAGTTGGAGCAATTGAAGTTTAAGGAGTCCACTGTTCGAAGGAAAGGTTTATTTTGATTGACAGGTTTAGGACAAAGATATGTTTGCCAGAGACTATACCACGCAGGTGTTTATTCCGGAAGTGCCTCCGTTATTGCATGATAGCTTTGAAGATCATTGAGGCTTTCTGACCTAACAGAAATGACGTGTTTTCTGTGTAGAATTGTAGTCGGAATTGTTTCAGCCAGATAATGTTGAATGATTTGATCCATTTAGGTCAAGACTACAGCATTGCAGGGTGGTTGCTGTTGGCGACATTTTTCTTCGAAAGTTTAATACATGTGGTTCGAGAAATTGCATCAGACTGGAATAATTTGACTTGCAATATCGCTGCGGTTCTACAAATCGCTTGGTGTTTCGGATGTTTCCCAACCGCAGCCAGCCTGTTGTGGTATAGGTATCGCGCACCGTACCGATCGGCTAGCTGTTCACGTGACACGCGCGCATGCAAATTGAACAAGCGATGCCGTACCTGGAACCATCCAGGGTCGCAGAAAAAGGGGGACCTTTCATGATTGCTCCAAAATGGACGCCCAATCAATTTTCGTGAGTTTGGTGAAAAGAACTTCTACAAACCCCTTCACACTCTTACTTAGAGCGTACAACTGGAAAAATGATGATTCATTTTTATCTTTGATATGTGTTTGAAAAAAAAAAGGAGAGGGCCCTCTGACGTAACTCCCCCTCCCTCCGGTGTTTGTGTGCTCTCGTAATTTTTTAAGAACAATAGATGACATTCATCGGCGATTCTTTCCCTTTGTCATTGCAAGAAGGGAAACGAACCACATTTCAAAGGGGTTTGAGAGGGCTCCTAGATCCTGGACAATATTGATTAATATTCTTGATAGCGCTTCATAATTAACCGGACCCGAAACGAGTGTAATACATTTCTGGGCCAACAAAATTATACGTTTTAATGACATGAGGGTTTGATGCATAAATCAGGCGTCACGTTTGCAGGAAAGCAAGCTACTACGCTATCACACCAATAATTAATGAACATTATTCCTAGTTATTCACCCATAGTTACAGCCAGTTTACTTTCTTAAATTAGTTGCTGAAACAAAATTATTATCTGGTTCGACCGCATGACGTGCTTTGTGGCATCATACTCCATAACTCGGCTTGCTGTAACGTCTGTGAATTTTAGGCGCGAAATTGAAGGCGTCTGGTCAACCTTGCAAAAAGTTGAAAGTGGGCGTGGTCAAATGGCGAGGGTAATAAATCTTGACAGCCGCTTTCAAATTAATGGTATATTCCATTCGCTGATAGGGAACGCACCTACATACCTGCCTTTCGAGGGGCCGGGGCCGGAACATTAACTTTTAAGGTTTTTTGTACAGTATTGAAAACTTAATTAGGAATAGGAAAAACAATCGGGTGATAAAATGATAGATAATTATTCAAAACTACAGCTTCAGATAGTGAAGATGGTTATTTCGTTTCCAAGTTTTTATAGTTGTGATTTATGTCCACACTCAATTTTTGATGGAAAATAATTTTTTTGATGTACAAAATTCACCTCATATGTTATCATCGTTTCTATCTATATTTACATTAATTTGAGATGGCTTAATTCAATGTTGAAATGGAGAACTAGCCAAGAAGTGCAACCAGAGAGCATGTCTGCTGAGGTTGCGGACGACATGTACTTACATATACAACGTAGTAAGGAAATTCTCTGCATGCCATGCGAGTTTGTAGTCATCGGGACATCCCTACGAATGGAATGAATGGTATGTTCCAAGTCCAGCTGATGTCTGCCAACGCTAAAATTGATACATTGAAATGTCGCGGTGGCATAGGATTTGAGAAACACGGGGATTTTTTACTACGCAGTGCCCAAATTGCAGCAAGTTTATACCTTGGGAATTTTTACTTTAGGCATTTCATTTGAGGTTTTCCAGGACACCTTTCCATCATGACGGAGGTGCAATCTGGAGTAAGTATAAACTGTTGTTATTCTCTACTTATGAAGTAAAACTGTATTTGTTTTGATCGAGATACTTAACAGTTGAGATCACGCGAAGGTGACCGGGACTTTTGTTTTCACCGCGTGAGTGTCAAGACGTCAGCGGTGAATCGTACCGCAGATCCGGCCATGTGGTCAAGAAAGATCCGCCTTAATTACATACAAACCGCCGGTCTCGAATGCGGGTTTATGTGTTGTGGTTGTTAGGGACAGTCTAAGTAGATGGTGAATAAAACTCCGAGTGGTGATGGGCTTTTAAGTTTTAGCAATCCACCCAAAGCGCAATCAATTTTTTTAGGCCTAGCCCACTATCATTACCGTGGCCTTACTACTAACGTAGGTCAACCTCTGTTTTATGGATTTTCTAGGTGAGAAATGGTTTCCTATCTTCGGTCAGTGAACTTATCAAATCTATCCTTCTTTGATTTAGCATTGTCGAAAGTCATGTAGGCTAGCTCAGTAGGCCTAGGCCCTACTTTATGAAAAGGGGCCCAGGGTACTGATGCCTGAAGCCGCCCGTCTTCATTTTAGGTCTTTGTGCCCTGGCCTGAGTAAGTTTCCTTTCCCTGTGCCATGTTTTCACCGACTTGGGCCTAGAGGACACACGTAGTGTCTTATCTAGCCACCTGTCCACTGTGAGGACAGGCAAAACAAATTTGGAATTTGGCCAGACAGTTTTTACTTGCTCAAAAGTTACAAAGCCCGCATTTTTCTTTAGCCTAGCTCACCTTGGTGAACGAGTCTTCACATTTCCTTCTAAACCATAGGCCAGATATCATCAAGGAGTAGGGCCTATCTGTTTCAACAATTTTTCTGAGAGAGGACAGATCCTTTTTTAACCTTGGCCGGGAAGGGCTCTTAAGACCTGAGACAACAAAGACTTTTTCCTCACATTTTTAGAATTTTGCAACTGTTGAAATTTATGCAGTTTGAATTCAGCTTTAACCCTAACCCTCTAGAGCATACAACATGTAAAGTCATTGAAATTGGTAATAAATTATAGCAATACTGATTTCCACTACTTGGTCAGAGGCCTACGTCCACACAGTAGAAGTCTGTTCAAAACAGGGCCCAGAATTACTGCTCTCATGCTAGGCCCAGCTACGGTAAAAAATACACTTGACACCCTATGCTTTTAAGTTACTCTCATTTCACAAACTTTTCCGTTAAAACAGTAACTGCCAGAACATGGCTGAGCCACCAAATGTTTTAAATTACATGTATGTGCTTTTGGTCACAGTCCAAAGGCCTGTGGCTCATTTTCTCGCTGATAAAGACACCCCACTTCCAATCCAGTGTCTGTCTCTTGCAAAGTAGATTACACCATTTACACTGAGGCCAGTGGCCTACATACTTCTAAGTTCTTTGGTTATCCTTGAGCCTTGCCTCAGACACTGATGTAATGCACATGATGTCTTAAACAGATCACAACATGCACTGTGCTGGATATTTCAGCATTCTTCTTGGAAAGCCTTATCAACTCATTAAGAAAGTCTTGGTTTATCAAGTTGTGCTTGCGTCATGGTTTTTTCCACTTGTTTTTTCCCCTGAATTTCTTTCTCTTTTGTTTGTTCAGAAACTAACTAGTGGGGATCTCAAGCAATTTTATGCTGAGGAGATAATCCCCTATTAATTGGGTAAAGTACATGTACTTACATGCAGCATGTACTTTACCCTTAATTCAGGAGGTGAAATAAAAGGGAGCATTACTGAGATTGATAAAGGTAGGAATCCACAAATGTTGCTCTCAAGGCTGTACCTTATCCTAGCTCAACAGAATCATTCAACATTCCTGAGACCTGTCATCATCAACATTTGAATAAAATGTGCCAGCCTGCATGTCTCCGCAGCTAACTGTTTCCATAGCCATAATCATGTGCCATGAACACCAAGGTTGTGTACAACTTGAGCAGATGTTGTCATTTGTCAAAGCTGCTTTCTAATTAGATTTATAGCGTATTTGCTCAACAGTTGTGAAAATTTATTGTTAAGCTACTCAGATTATTTGATGTAATTGAGCTTCCTGTACCAGTGACTGGCCTGTACAACAGTCAGCTCAGATTTATGAATTAATTTATTATTATACCCATGTTAGTTTAAGTGCTGTAAATTTGTGCCCTTTATTAATATTTCTGAAACGAAAGAAAAGGGTGTTATCAGACCAGTTCCATTACATCACTTATACATAACATTGCTTCTCAATACAGCATAATTGTAAGGAAACATTTCAGGATTCTGAAGCGCTGATTGTCCAGAACTAAATGGGAAAACACTCTAAGAACATTCTATGCCAAGATAGCTCATGCGAGTGCTTTGAAAAATCTTGCTGGCTCTTTGAAAACTTCTTCCACTTTTATGTGTATGGGCGTGAAGCATATAATGACATGTCATTGCATCGATCCAACTTTTTTCTAGGAACAGTTTCATTCTTTATGTAAAAAATGTCAATACAAATGAGAAGAAAAATATTGGGTGTCATTATTTAAAAAGATGCTTTCCTTTTCACAGTTTTCTGTCATTTTGTTTTATAAATAAACTTGAAAAATGATGTTTGTGCATACGTGTAGACGGAAGGAGTTAGCCATCTGAGCCTTCCTGGAGACAAGATACAGCTTGAAGTCATGTGTTATCTCTTTGGTGTGTCTAGTGCATTGCACTAGAAGTAGACGATGTATGCACTTACATGTAGTATACCCTGCTGTGGTTTATGATGTGTGGACTCTTGTAGTGAGATGCATGTACAGTTGTATGGGCCGAGCGGCCACGGCCATGAACTGATGATGCACGGCCAAAAATGGATGTTGTAGAGATGAGGTTTGCCTTTGAGCAACAGTCTGCAGGAGTTGTGTGGCTTGGTTGCACAGGACTAGCAGGTCATTCTTTCTTTGTTGACGTGAAAATTTGTAGTTGCTTTTTTCTGGGAGATAGTAATAGCTGAGCTCTGGATTAGGCTAATGAGTTTTCAGAAATCCGTTGGCATATTTTAGTGACCATTTTGCTTTGCTTCAAAATGTTTGTGAAACAGTTCAATTTCTTCACAGCATGCATGTACATGTACATGTAGCAGTAAAATGCGATATGAATAGAGAAAACAGATTTGTTGATACATCCTGCTGAGCGAGAAATGTGAGATCAGTTACATACACTCAGTTGGCAAATTGATGAATTCAGTAACACTTTCCCGTTACAGTTGTATAGAACTTGAGAAAAAAGGATGCTACTTTTTTTTCAACTTTCATTGCATGGAAATCAATTTGAAATGGTGTAAACCAGCCAAGATTCATATAAGGTGTTTACTTTAATTGCTTAGAAATTACATTTTAAATCAATACTCAAATCTTATTTTAAAAATACCCCTGTAAACAATTTCGTCTTTAGCCCTGCTGAATCTAGAAACTCCGGCAGGGCTCAAAGATGACGATATTTATTGTTTGTTTTTGTTGGTGCTACTGATTTGACATTTGGAAACAATTAGGAAAACTTCACATTCAGTGTTTTTTTTATTGTCTTTCTTTTTTTTTCATTCACAGCCTGCTGATGGTAGCAACAGTTCCACAGCATCGTCCCCAATTCCTAGTGCCCCCAACGCCCCTAAGTATGGGACCATGATCCCAAACAGGATATTTGTGGGAGGCATATCGTTTAACGTAAGACATTTTTTGTATTTTTCCCACAGTATCAGTTTCAACATAGAGGTAGTGGGGTTCTAGCGATAACTGTAGCTAAGTAAACATGAGTGTTTGTCTTGGAGTCTGTGCTAGGCAAGGCATCTCTAATGGCAGATATCTATTTTTAATTTCCTGAGTTATGCTAATATTCCTGTTGCGTTCTGAAGTGATGGGAAAGATCCGACTTGGAGGAGTCATTTTTAAGCCGAGTTTAACCAATCCAAGGTGCATGAAGTCGTGTCAAGGTTGTTCAGTATTTTGAGTAATGATCATCAGAGCTGAGAGCTTGAAGAGATGTTTATAACAGAATAACTGTTAAACAGGCTGCCAGGTTGAATTATATTTGAAGAGGATTTTTTCCTGTTTTCACCCAATGCTTAAAAGAATTCTTGGACCCCCTTTAATATGTTTTTCTTTTCAACTTTTCCACAGACATGTGAAGCTGAACTAAAGAACTTCTTCTCACACTATGGAAGAGTTAAAGAAACCAAAATAATTGCAGACAGGGCTGGTGTTTCGAAAGGGTAAGTCACAGTGAAAATCTTGTAAATTTTATTGATGAGCCCATCAGCCGAGATTATGCGTATCTTATAAAAAAAAACCAAAAAATGATGTAAAGTGCGGAAAGCAGTTTTCACCTGTTCTTCATCACTCAATTCTGCAGAGCCCCGTTTTAACATTTACAGTACGTTGCAAGAGAAAATTAACCTGGCAATGGGAAATTCTTTTCACATCTTTTCTCTTCCCAGAGAATTCAACTGTGAAATTTCCCGAACTGAGAAAAGATTTTCGCAGATTTTCCCACAAGTTGATAAAAAAATTGTCATACATCTTACAGTTGGGGAAAAAATTCCCAGTGTCCCACAAGTGAGAAAAACACTTTCACGTCTTTTCACACAAGTGTGAAATTATTTTCATGCCTTGTGAAATGTGACCGTAAATTCTTTTCACATTTCCCATCTTTTAATTCACAGAGTTAACCGTCAGTTGCAATGTACTGTATTTAAGTGGATGATTGTCAGGGAGCTTAGGCCAAACAAAATAATAGTTGTGCTTCCGGTTACCCACCCCAACCTAGCAAATTGTGCTGACCCAAAATCTTTTTATTGAAACAAAATTCAAATAAGAAGTCCTGTTGCCAACCCTTGTGCTTATTTTTATACACAAAGTTTTGTAATTGTTTTAGATTTTAAACTTTTTTCCCTTGAAAATTGACATGTTTCTCACATGTTAATCGGTCCCGTGACAGTTGTCGGTGTGATCGTGATCAAGCGCTAAACGCATGCCACATGCATGGGTTTTACGCGGGGACCCTTCAGAGTGACATGACGCCCTCTGTTGTCCATTGCTGCTATTCATTTGTGCATTTTGTCTGCTCACTATACGTAACCTATCGTTGATATTAAATGCAAAAGCAGTCTGGGGCTCAGACTACATGTATGTATCGTGCTCGCTCGCACCTCATGTCACGCACATTGTGTTTGAAGCTTGCTCGTTGTGCTTGCACATATCATGGTGGCAGACAGTGTGCTGCAGGCTTGGGAGGAGCGTTCACCATGCAATCTTTTGTGTAAGTTTTGTCTGTATCACTTAATTTCTTCGTCTTTCATTTCCTGTAAATATAGGCATGATTTTGTAGATAAAGGCATGTTTTTACAGACGCTTGGAGATAGTAATTTCTATATGAGTTATTTAAACTCAACGAACTTTTCTACGGACACTTTAAGTCTCTTGACCGCAGATATTGCATTCTGTCTTTGCTGCTTGTCATATTTGAATCAAAATCATTCGTATATAGCCGAAAAATTTTCATTTACCCTTGAAATCACTTTTTAATAATAAAAAAGTTCAACCCTAGAATTTTTTACCCAAAAACTTTTGAAGAAAAAAAGATACCACTCACCTACCCAAGCTGTTTTTTTTTTCTCCAAATGTAATAGGAAGCACGACTTTTACTTTGTTGGGCCAAATGAGTATTTGACTGCCTCTTTCCTTCTGTCATCTGTACAATCCTACCAAACATATTATATAATAATTGGGATTGACCTTAAGGAGAGGCAGTACAGTAGGTGACAAACGAATGGGGTGTGTTGTTTTGTCTTTACGTCCCTGCTCTTCTGCCAAATATCCCGCTGTTTCATGTGGAGAGTGCATTAGCAAGGAAAACAGTGTGTTGTGGTTGATGGGTAGGGAATGCTAGGGTAGTTGAGGTCAGTGAACCCCCAGCAATGTAAATTGCTTTGCCTGCAGAGCTGTACGTTGATGATGAGTAGTGAATAGTTTAAGGTAGCATTTTGAGTTACAAAAGTGGATTTTTTAAATAAAAAAACAAGGGTTGCAGATCACACATCAATCTCATTAACCAGAAGCACAAGATTCTCAGCCTTGACCCAATGTTGCCTATTAAAGGGCACTAAGTGTAGGTCATTTTTTAGCCTGTCAAGCAATACATTGTTGTTTGACCTCACATTTACCTCAGCTATTAAGGTTGTCTCTTGAAATGGCTAGGAAAGCTGATTTAGAGTTGTATTTCTGTACTTATGGCCTTATACAGGTACATGTGCATACCTGCTGGATTCCCATTTCCCGGCAACTTTTAGTGAAACCAGACCTCATTCAATCATCTTTGGAGTAATTTTAAAGTCACCCAAACTCCAGGTGTCCTCAGTGTGTACCCTGACATTTTTGTTCAGATATGACATCAAGTCCAGCTGCCACTTTCATCTTCTCAGATGATTCCATATTAAAAAACAGTCCTTAAAACCAAAAAAGCCGTGCCGAAGTATACTCCATGGCGTCCAACCGTCTCTGTCACCCATGTAAAATAAATAAAGCGCTTCATATAGATAGCAATAAACATCTAGACCCTAAATACCAAGAGCTGGAAGTTGAAAAGTGCAGAGGCTCAGAATATCTCTCCATAACAGGATTTGTCAATGTCAGCAGTTTAGCGGGAGAGGAAGATTCTTTTGGTGTCAGCTGCTGAATGTTGTGTAATTATCATTTTTGACCTGTTTCCAGGTTATTTATTTTTTTAGAGGGGTCTAAGATTGAAGATGTTACATCACAGTTTTTGTTGTACTTTCATCATCTACGAAATGAAAATACGTTGGGATTTCTTATTACCAGAAACCATGTAAAGCAAGTCCTATTGAAAGATGTGCTTCCAGCCTAGGCATAATACTAATTGCTGTAGTGAAAGAATACGAGGATTTCAAGGAATCATGGTTAGACTTTTGATCAAAACAAAATCAAATATGACAAGATCAACACAATATGACAAATTACAAGCAAGTGTTAAGTTTTCTGGGGAAAATTTCCATAGTACAGTAGATGTCCAAGTTAATGCATTTCCAGTAGTTTTGAAATGACTTGTCATATTGGGAAAGTAACTGTGGGAAAGTGATCAGAGTTATTTAACGAATGGCCACCAATCTAAAGTTTTGCTAGACGGACACTTCTACTATACCAAAAATGTCACTTTTTCAGTGGATTTCCACTAGTTTTCAAGGGATGTTTATGTGATTATTTCCTGACTTTTTAAAATCTTCAAAACTTACAGAGAATTCTTAGCACCAAGCTCAGGTTTGCAGAGACTGGGTCTGTTGTTTACCTAAATGAAGAAGAGGGACAAATTTTGAATGGTCCCCTGGTGATGCTTCATCTGATGACACAATGAGTCAGACGATCCTGGGTTACCAGCTGTCTGGCATTATCAGCATGATGATCACATGTTGTCTTGTCCTACGTCACAGTCTATATGATGATGGTACTGACAATGATAATGATGACGATGCTTTAGAAGTCTTTACTTTGATTTTTTTTTGGCCTGTACAGGTATGCCTTCATCACATTTGAATCCCAGGAAGAGGCTGTTAGGATTCTTAAAGAGCAGGTATGTGGCCACTCACATATGCCATGTGGCTTTATGCATCAAACTCTAGGTCTGTTCAGTAAATTGATGGGGTTCAGACCCTGTTAATGAAATTTGGTGTTTTTGCCTGGATGTACATGTATTATGTAGAGAATATAGTTGTAGGAACTCTTACAGATTTGTTGTACAGGGTTAAAAGATAATACTGCGAACACACACGTTTGTACATTGCATTCAGCTTACATTCCTTGGAATGTTCCTTGGCCAAAGTCCACAGTTGTGCTGACGCCCAGTCACTTTCTTTATAAGCTTGAATGGAAAATGGGAAAGTGTTGTGCTTTATGAGACTATTTCAAATCATTATTGATACATGTGCTTGGCCAGTGTTAAACCTGCATTTAAGACCGGCTCATGAGAATGGATGCGACTAAATGATTGTCCACGTTCAGTCTCCTGAGCCAGTCTTAAACATTTATTTAAGACTTGCCAAGCACATTTTATTTTATTATTTCATTCCCATTCATAAATACGTTTTAGTCAGAGAGTCGAAATAAGTCAATATATGATGGATTTCCAACGATCTTGTTTTAGAATCTTACTTTCATTTTCCCAAACACCCCTGTCCATTTTATGGTATCCTTTTGCAATTTGTCCCTATATCTCCCTATATAAACTTCAGGGGTCGAAATTAACTCAATCTTGGTGGCCCACAGGGCCAGTGGGAAGTGCACTGCATGCACACAGACTTTTGACCAATCAGATTTTAAACTGTCTTGTATCTACATGTAGGTGCTAGTGTGTGATTTACGCAGCAGGTATTTTCACTTCTCAGTGGGCATTATCAAATGTTAATACACAGTCAAGTCAAGAAAGGGAGAAAACCTTTATTTTTTTATCCATCAATCTCTACTACAGGCAAATAATCTTGTCTTCAAAGATAAAAAGCTCAATATTGGTCAAGCCATTCGCAAACAGGTATGATTCTAATTGTAGTATAATACGTATAGTGTATACACCTTTTACTTTTATATGTAACAGGTTTTGCCCTTACCCAACGTATATTAATAAGCACTGTATGCTCAGTACTTGTCTGAGAGCTTGCGAAAAAAACCTCACAAGCTTACTCGGGTGGGACTCGAACCCACGCTTGTGAGGTTTTTTTCGCATTGCAAATCCTGTGAAAGTATTTGATGGCTTGGTGATTGACAAAAAATAGTGATACAACTATATTTTGCTATATAAGGCTTGCTTCCTTCTTTGCCACATTTTTGTTAATTATTACCTCATCAGTATTAGTCTGATAATTTTCAGAATCTTGTTGAAAATTTTAGTTACTAATAATGTTAAGTTTTTCCACAAGCTAGACTAGTTACGCGGGGTCCTACATAGAGGCAGACGAGCAACTGCTCTGAGAAATTATATACTTGAAAGATTTTAGCATGTGTCTGGAAGCTGACTGTTGGAAGAAAGAGAGAATCTTTGAGGGTCTCAAACTCATTGAAATGAGATCACATGCAGAGCTCAATATTTTTGTATAATCTGCTCTAGATACTTGTGCACTGCTGCTACCAGTCTGTGTCCCCACAACTGTAATGATACACTGTGTTTTTATTTGCAGCCTATGAACCTTCCCAAGAATGTAGGTAAGTAATCTCATGGTATGCAAATACTGCCCAGTTTGCAGTGTCTATGTAGGTTACACTACAGGAAAAGTAAAGCAGCTTCTCTGTGACTGTTAAAGGGTAAAGAATGGTTTTCAGTGTGTCCATTTGTTTCTTGAGAAACTAGGCATTTTGGGTTGGGTTTGCTGATTGGTAGATTAGCCTGGGTTTTTTCATGTGTGTGTTCGGTTGTCATTGCATTAAGTGAACTCAAATGGTGGGTGGATTTTTGGTATATTTCTAAATAACTTTAGTTTGATTTACTTTTTCAGTTAAAAAGTTGAGATCCTTGTTTAAGTATATTAATTACAAACCCAGGTTGGGCAATCCTTGCATAGTTTGATTAAATTGCCATGTCAAAATGTTTCCCAAATTGTACACCTGTTCCTTGTTAGTTCACACAAGAGCAGTTAAAAATGTTGGCAACCTGGCTTGAATGACCTATTTAATTGCCCCCATTTGACAGATTTACGTAGTCAACTTGACATATTTATGCAATCGTTTTGTCAGATGTGACTCTCCATGAACTAGAGCCTTGAACTAGGAACCTCATAGGCTAAACTACATACAAGCATGGGCAGGTATTGAAAAAACAGTTCCCAATTTAAAGGGAGTCTGTGCTGAAATTCGAGACTGGTTCAATGTGGACTCTTGCAGTTACATGTGTAAATTGAGTAGGCAGCTAGGGCCAGGATAAGATATCAATCAAATTAAGAAAAAGATTTAATGTTAAGACTGATGGCAAGATGTTTGCTGCCAGAGACGGTTGCCATTCAGGTTGTGCAGATCATATTCTGTCCTTTAATTGTTTTAATTCTTCTTTTAAAGTGGATTCCCTGACAGTTACAGTTATTTGGAAAATACACACTGCACAGTCTTGAGATTTTTGAAATGCAATGGAAGATAGCCACTAACAGTGCATGCTTAAGGTTGTATTGGGAGCAGTGTTGTAGTTGTCGAGACTGGTCTTGGTCTCGAGACCAGTTTGAAGGTGGTCTTGGTCTCAAACATACTGGTCTTGGTCTCGAGTCATTGGTCTCAGTCTTGGTCTTGATCTCGCCGTCACCTCCTGTTCTTGGAATTTTCGGCCGAGACCAGTACAAGACCAATTAAAAAATACACTTTGTACACTTATATACCTGCTTGGTGATGAATTTTGATTGTAGGCCTACGAAAAACTTGAATCGAGATCCCGCAAGACGTAGGTACGGCCATTAAGGACTTTATGTACGAGCGTTCGTTGTGGCTACAGTTGGCAGTATTGTGTCATGCGCAAACTTCACCCTTTGCGCAAATTACATATGCACCTAAGGTTAAAACTTGCGCAACCAAAGTTTAAAGCTTTTGCACTCGCAGTTTAACTTGCGCACACAAAGTTGAAGCTTGCACCAGGAAGAAGATATCGTGTGACAGCCCCCAAAATAATTGTCACTGGATTCTGCCCGCAAAAAATATGTGATTAGTGGTTGTCGGGGTACCTGTGAACCCGTAGTCACATTGCGTGGTCTGGTAACTAGATGATTATTTATGCACTGTTTGTTGATCTCAAACTTGACTAACAAGACACCATTCCATGATAGCATTTTTGGCACAATGTGTGCTGCCGCGTGCCCTTGCCTTGCTGGTGCGTAAGTCATTGATGTCATGATTACCTGAAAGTCTTTTCCGGCGATCATGTCTGGCAATACGGCAATCATACATTATGCATTCAGCTACCACAAGGAATACGTTGGTTTCAAAATGGGAAGCAAAAAAGATGTTGCTGTGGGTGTTTTTTGCACAAAAAACCAGCATCAGCAATAAGGTAGGAACAGTGTCTACCTTCATCGAACATGTTCACTGCCATCACGCCGTGAAGTACGTTCATGTACCAGGCTACCTCTAGGAATGATCTTTCAGTCCTCATGTTTGTTTAAATTTTTAAAGAATCTAAATTTAAGGTTTAAATGTTCAAACACTCAAAAACTGTTTCTTGTTTGATTTTTAATGGAATGTGATGCCATGTTTGCATTACAGTCCCTAGCCTGAAATGAAAATACAGGCCTAGATAGAATTTCCTGACGGCCATTGGTGCCCTCCCATTTGGCTGTGGTGCCTCCAAAAAGTGAGCGTGTTTCACCGCCAAGATGGCGGTGCCTTTTTTTTCTCTTGGCCGTTGTACCTTACACGTGCATATTGACTGCCCCTGTTCAGCGAGGTACACGGAAAGCGGCATGGAAAGCGACATACACATCATTCCATGATCGCTCACATTTGACTGGAATACCGTACCGTGCCACCCAAATGTATGGCGTGCATGCTTGTACATGTACAAGGGCGTGTGTGCACTGTGTATAATGGGGATATTGTACACTCAGCCTGGCCTGCCATGCACCGGCGGCTCGGCCCGCTCTATCCATGCACACTGCACGATCGCAAGCGCGTCACATCACAGGCGACACCCGCCGGCCTATTCAACGACTTACTAACAGTACATGCCCAAGCCAAGCATTTTAATGTACCATGCAATAATATTAATCTAGAACAAGTGCTCATCTACATGTACGCGTGTTAACGGTATATCGAGAGCTCCACGTGCACATGGGACAGTTGTGTGGCCGTGGCAGTATTTCAAGTAACACGCAATGTAGTGTTTGCAGTTTAGTGCAACATGCCGCACGCGATCTGAACTGTACATACATTACATCAGTCAATCGGTACTACCCTGATTAATTCTCATGTACGTGCAAAATCACTGACCTGGCCTGTTTTTGTGGTACGCAAAATGCTGAGGAAAGAATGGCTGCAGCCATAACAGGCCGAAACCTTTCAACACTCAGTTGCTGGTTCGGCACTTATCACGGACATGTTCAGGTTTAATGCGTATCCTACTTTTTTTAGACCTGAAAGAATATTGATGATCTTGTAATATAAAAAAAAATGGGGATGGCATCCATGCCCATAACTTTGGTACTCTGATGGCATTAATGCCCTCACGTTTGGCATTAGTGCTCTTTACTTCAGCCAGTTCACCAATGCCAAATGGCAGTGCCCTAAAAAAAAATGAAATTTAAGGCCTGAAAATAAATTGGTTTAATATCATCATTTAAAATGAATTGAGCTGAAATGAATAAAATTATGAAGTGCTGTTATTTTTCATTCTTCATTTTTATTTAGGCCCCATTATATTGTTATACTTGTTGCATGTAAATTTTTTTCCTACTTCAAGGTATTTTTGTGTTTTCAAACTCACCTGCTTGCCAAAGCACATGTAAATCCTATAGGCCGGTCTCCTTGTGAACCTTGTCATAAAATTTAACACAGATGAATTACATGCATGTGCTTCCTGCCAGTGTTTATGAATGAGAAATAAAACAGTTGGAAAGGAAAAGTAATTTTATTGTCTCTTTAGGTTGCATTGATTGCATGCAATATGCATGTTGTGACATTCAGAGCAGTTTAAAAAGTAAACGCATCATTAAAGAATGCAAACTGCAAAGTAACAACAAAAAGCAAATTCCAGGACAATTCTGTCAAACTAACGCATACATGTAGTTCTGTGGTTTATAGCCCATCTTCACAGTTTTATGTCAACGTACTCAAATGATTTCTGTCCATTTATTTACAAATGTGGTCTTGGTCTTGGAGGGCTAGTCTTGGTCTCGAGTTACTTTTTCTGGCCTGGTCTTGGTCTTGGTCTCAGCTGCCTGGTCTTGGTCTTGGTCTCAGCTGCCTGGTCTTGGTCTTGGTCTCAGCTGCCTGGTCTTGACTACAACACTGATTGGGAAAGATGAAAATTCAACCTCCATCTTCTGATGGTGGGAGAACTGAGATGTTAGTGTTTAGTATGGTGTGGTTCCAACTGCATGCCTAAAGGGCACCTGGCTGAGGCTCTGTGACTCTGCAACGGGTCTCTCTCTCTTCTTTCTTTGTTATCTTCTCGGTGCCAGATCCTGCGCTAATACCCAGCGGGATGGTTCTAACTTCTCCATTAGGGTACAGCTATACCTATCATAATGGGGTGGCTTATTTCAACCCTGCTGAGGTGCAGGGGCCCCCTACCCATGGACATCACCCCCCTGCTACTGCTGTCATTCCGCATCACCACACCCAGCACCATCCAGTTAATGTGAGTAGAATGGCAATTATATTCCTCACATTGTTGGTCTCTTTTCTCCCAATACTTTGCACAAAATTGTTCCAAACTTGAATGTTAACAAATGTTTCTATTTTCAAGCAGTGTTTCTAAATATTGATCTCACTGTTGACAGTTTCACAATTAACACAGATATACATATAAATTTCTTTTAAGTTACTGAAAAATAAGTATAAAAAGTGTAAGTTTATTGAGATTTTAATGTGAAGAATGTAGAGGAATATTGAACCCCTGTCTTTTGATAGGTATTTTGTCAAATTTTCAATGTTGTTGTCGTTCATGTTTGTACTAAAAGCTGTTCCCTTTTAATTGAGTAACATTACCCAGCATCTGAAAAACAAAGTCACCCTGTTAATTTTTGCTATTAATTTATAACAAAAGTTATGTTTTGAGAGGCTAACTGTGTTACTTGTAAATGCGTATCAAACTTTCTGTTGGTTTTGAACTTCCATCCTCCAATCGCAGAATATGCAAACAAATCACACGTACCAACAGTACAACCCTGCATGCACTTTTTGTTTCGTTTTGGTGGAGGTTTTCTTTGTTTAAACTTAACTCTGTTTAAAAATGAAGTTTAATTGAATAAGTTGGTTCTTGCAAGGAACCGAAGTAGTTCTGCAGTGTTGTGCATTAGCAGGCAGCTGTCTTTATGTTTCGGCTGGGAAAAGGCACCGGCAAGTAAAGCTACATGTATGTGGTCTATTTGAGCCACATGCCTGGGTCTCATGTACATGGAAAAAGATGCTCATGAAAATTGTATTAATTACTCCTTAATGATTTAGCTCCAAATGTAGTTGGCTGTTTCCATTCATTCATTCCTAATGTTCATCTGAGCTGAATGGTTATTAAATAGAATTTTCCACAGTATTGACATATAGAAATTTTCAATTCGTTTTAACATTGTAAATGTTGAATGATTTTAAAATTAAATTTAAAATTTCTTTGTGGATGACAATCGAGGTCAGGTTGGTGTACAGCCTCTTTCCTCGCCTTCCACTTTTGCATTCCGGATTCAAATCTTGACTCGGTCCACATGTGATTGAGTTTTCAGTCTCCAGTCTTACCTGATTCTGTGGGTTTTACGCCGAATATTCCTCTGGGGTTTCCTCCCACTTCTACAACTGTGTCTGCTTCTCATTGTCTCCTCTCTACAGGTTTTTTCAGGCCGGTGAGCTACATGTACAGTGCTTAGGGCACTTTTGAGGAATTCTTAGCGTTATTACCAGAAATTAATAATAATATTACCTTCAGGCAAACTTGAATTCTCAATTGTGGTTGGTCGATTCATGGCAACAAACAGTGTGATATATAACCATACTGCACGGTTCATATCAAATCCTGTATAATGTGCTGTTTTAACTCAACGCATTGCACTATTTTTACGCTAAAAGCAAGCGCACATCTGCATGACTGTAAATTCATAAGTGGCATGTTTGCCCATGCTGATAATCACATGTGTTTAAATGCACGTACAATTTTAACAATTTCCTTTTGTAGTGTAAGCCCTGAGGCTGTTGTCATTGAAATAAGTTAAAACACAAATAATTACCATGCTCCCTGGAAAAAAATTATAGAATTCTGGTGCATCAGTGTTACTGTTTTTACTGTTCACCGTAAATTCTCTTTTGTCTTTTTAATGTAAAGCGCCCGTAGGCCCCTTTACTTTCTTTACCTTGCATCAAGTTTGCTTGAAGATAAATTTGTTATATGCTCGCACTCGTGGAACTAAGAATAATGTAAGGTGTTTGGCCTTGTTGCATACGGGACACAGACGCACTTCATTATTCCATGTTCCACATGCATTGGGGTGATAACTAATAATAGTAATAAGATCCAGAGGTGAAATATACTGGATATATATTCAATTTATATTGACCTGCAGGTCAAGTAGGTTGTACAATATTTAAAGGTTACCATAGAGATGTTGTTTTTCCTTTCTTGCAGCCGTCGATGGCATACCCTCAGTACACTGTGCCAGTGATGGTACAAGCTCCGCCCACCTCCCACTCCCATCATCAGTACCTTCCTGTTACCTCCCAACCCCAGCAGGGCCAGTACTACCAGCAACCTATCAATGTGAGTTAGATGTGTGTTTTACCTCCCCCCATTTCCCATGGCTTTATCAAGCTCCACCCCTAGCTTGGAGCATGAGCACTACCAGCATGGCACTCACCGGTTGCTTTGCTTTACACCATCCCTGAGATTTATGGTCTAGAACACAGCTTTTGATTTTTGTGTATGGCTTTTTGATGTAGAAAAGTGTGCGTATGAGTCTAGCTTTTGGGTTTAAATTTCACCGTATTATGTTCCATGACATGCCAGAACAAATATGGACAGGAAGGCCAAAAAAAAAAAAACACCTCTTTTTCATGTGTAGAGTTGCAGGTTTTTTATTTTGTTTTTGCCTGATTTTTTCCCCATTTGGTCTTCTTTTATTCGACCAGACTACTCCTCAGTGGACCACAATTCCAGGCCAATGGAGATGGGTCCATCCTCAGGTAAGTTGCCATAGCTACAATCCTGGCCAAATCTCATTTTTTTTTCTTTTACTTTTACAATTTCTCCAAAAGATACCTTCTATTCAATCGCTGCCTGCCGTTTTATGTTTTCCAAGAACAACGCCAGAAAGCACATGCAAAACAACATGGTATATGCACATACACAACTATGAACCAATTCAGACAATCCTGGGCCCCCACTCCAGTCTATGCCCCAGCTCGAGATGACCACATTGACAGGGGGAGGGGGACTGGAAGGGTCTTGCTATACTGACACAGGTCCCAACAATTTTGTTCAGGATTGTAGCCCTGTGGTCCTTACATTCATTTGATTCAGACATTCTGTTCTTTCAGTGCCCAATGAAAATGTAAAGGGACAGTAGAAAGAGACTGGTTAGTTCATATTTATCAAATCAGGGGCGTGAAATCTCCACTTTTTAAGCAAAGTGTCATGATTTTCATCTGTGCAGCAGGCAGCTAGTGGGTTGACAAGTGGCATGGTGTCACCTCTCTATGCTACAACCCCGGGCACTGACATGGCCATGTACCCAGCTCCTACCCCAGCCTATGCCCAGACACCTGCAGATGTGCCTGAGATGCCACTCATGGAGCCCTCACAAAACGAGGTAAGTTTCTTTTCTTATGCTTAGTTTGATACGGTTCCTTGCATAACATAGTGGCTGTGTGAAGAGCTGTGAGCCCTCTTCTGCTGGCACTGGGAAAGCTAAATGTTAAGAGAGGGCGTGTTAGTGATCATTTTGACTGTGGGAACCATTGCTTGAGTGCCAATTCAGTGCACTTCATTAGTTGTAAGTCACTGTATGTATTCACCTTTGCAGGAGGTGAGTCACTTCAATGTTTTTAGCTTCACCCTCCAAACAAGATAATTAAAAGGAAAACGTTCATACATGTAACATTGAACAGTTGTGTTTGTCTGTACAGTTTGACATTTAAGTTGGAAACGATGTGTATAGTGTGTTGTGTACAGTTTTTGTATATTAATCCCTAGTTTATTGTGTAATTGGGTCTCTGACAACTGGACATTTGATTCTGTCACTCAGTGCAAGTTTACCTGTATTTTGTACATAGCACAGTTGATTATCTGAAAAATTTACTGGTACTGGTACATTAAGAATTCAGTCAACCCCTTGAATTTTGGCATCATCCAATAAGTTTTAATTGTAATGAAAATACTTTTGTCTTTTACGAGTACTTTGTGAGAAAATTCATCACTAAAGAAGAAAAGGAAAAAAAGCCTGCAGCTGTCACAATTCTGCTATCCGATCCATGCAAAATGAACAAAAAAAAATTGTCTGCCTAAGAAACTGTGATGTTTCCATACATGTTCAAGTTATTTACCCCTCCTTCCCTGGAGTGTGATAATTTGCACCCAAGGGGTCGTGCATGGAGTGGATAGCTTAAGACACTCCCTTGTCCTGCGTATTTGACCACAGAGGTACGGTATTACCCCCCATGGGGCTCTCACCAGGGTGCCATAATATCCATGGACTCCCTCCAGCCACAGCAGCAACAGCAGCAGATGCCTAGCCATCATCATACACACCCACCACCGCCTCCTCCACTACCCCTAGTGGCTGCCCACCTGCCACCACCCAGGCCTTACCTACCGCCTGAGATGGCCTACCCAGAACCCAGTAGTGCCATGCCTCACCTCCTGCCTAAGATGCCTATCCACCAGAACAGGTTTGCACCCAAGCGTACCATCAAGATGCCGCGGAGGGACCGAGCACCTAAGATGGTGCGCAGCACAGTGGATGGCTTGCATTACACCTTAGCCCAGATGGACGATCACCCACCAACAGGGGTTATGGCAATCAACGGTTATCCAACCACCATAGCACCAGCAAAATGATATCCTTGTTGACATGGTTAAATTATCTCATACTACATCTGACAAAACAAGTAGAGATACACTGACAAACACCATGGATGTTAACTTGCACATGATGTTGTGAACGTAAGTGCTAATTTCTCCTTTTGATGATTGAATGAGATAATTTGAGCAGGTTTCACTGAGTGTGGTTTGGCGTGCATAGGTAAGGCTTATGTCTGTTTTCATACTCTTGAGGAAGATAAAAACATCCCAAAATATGACTACTAGTTTTTTGAGTGGTTAGTATTCTGGGGTGTTTTCTATTGTGATATAAATAATGGTAGTTTGGAGAACCACAATAGTTTAGATTGTTAGACAGTAGAGTTTCCATTTTTGTACAGGTTATTTTTTCTAATGAGGTTGGGGTTAATGATTCAGGGACAGTAGAGTTTCTTGTGGAGTCTTGTTTATTGTTGAAGAAGCACTTGGGAGCAATTGCGGTGGCTGGTGTAAAAATTGCTGTTTGCTTTGCCTTGAAGGAAGAAAAGTTCAGAGGAAAGCTTTGGTTATCCTGGAAAAATGCTCAGGAAAAGGGAAAAATAACATAAATATTAAAAAAAACAAGATTTCAAAAAAAATCTTTAAAAAATCCAAAATCTCTAAAAATCATGAAATTTAGGGAAAGGGAAAGGGAAAGGGTAATGTCAGAAGAGGAGAAAAGATCTTAAAACTTCTTTATTGCCAGGATAGAAAGATAAAAAATAACAGCTCTTCAGACATGAAGATATTAAGAGGCCTCTGTTTTGTTTTTTTCTTTGCTTTTTGAGACCTTTTTTAAGTAAATTTAATACTATAGGCAGGATGGGTTTAAATATCAAGGAGAATATGGAATGAAGCTATTAAAATAAGCATGGATAAAACGATGAGATATTTATGATGTAAACAAATATTAAATTATTGATTATGTTTTTCTTTTGGTGTGTCAGGATAAAAGGCAACTAAACATCATTGTCGTAGGACATGTTTATGACCTTATAAACGAGTGAAACAAAATCCAAGAAGTGCTGGTGTGTACGAAAGGAAAATCCTAGAGATACTTGCTGAAATTTGTGCTCTGACTAGGAAAGAATTTATTTGAATTTCTTAAGAACACCTTGGTGTTGTCCTACATCACATGCATTTAAGGGGTGTTATCCTACACCACATTTAAAGCATTGTCCTCTTAACATCAGAGTGTCATAGAAAAGATTCTTTCAGACTTTTTCAGGAATAGTTTCAGGCAAATGTAAAACAAGCAATTTTGTGGTGTTATTGCAGCTAAAAGGAGCTCAGCAGTGCAGGTATTCATTTGAAAACAGTGTCGACCCATTTACTTGATATCGCAAAGTGTCTTCCAGTGAACCAGAGTTTTTTCCCTTTTTTGCAGCTCAAAAGGTGTATATAATTAATCATGATCTTAAGACACAACGGGTAGGTCAGATGGAATACTATTATGATGTGTAATTTTAGTGCCTGACTAATATGTTAACTTGCTGTGCTCGCGTGTGTATTTAGCGTTAGATTTCAAGAAAAGGGCTTTCAAGAGAGAAGTTAAGTTGGTTTTGCAGGCTGTGCAACAGGGTACATTACTCAGTGGAAGAGATGCAGTATGTTGAGCATGATCACCAGGTACAATGCATGGTTTATCACTCAGCAGGCAACTTTTCGTTAGTTTTCTGAACCTCTAAAGGCAAGATTCTTTGACAGGCTATTCCTAATGCAAGTGCATCTTGATACTTCTCTTTGGATTTTGAAGGATTTGGTGTTGCTTGTATGTACGGTTTTAGTGTAGCCATCAGTCTTTTGCTTTCAACCTATGCTATTCTATGCAACAGGTATTGAGCGATCAGAGCATTCACTCTGTGTCTTTCTTCAGGGATCTGTACGTCAAACGCAGCAAAAGTCATCAGACCTATGCATTCTCTGTGGTGCTTTGCTTGCGTGACATTTAAAGTTTACATTTAATACTTGTAACCCTTCGATCTCAAATATATCGTGCACTAAAGATAACTTTAGGATATCATGTAGACGGCAGTTTTCAAAGTGATTCTGAAATGATATTGGACAGAAAACCAAAGTAATACCACGTCTTGTCAATTTCAGACTGACCGTGAAAAAGTCTGTGAAAAACAAAGCTAGGGAAAGGGGTACTCATAATCATCCCATGAAAGTCTGCATATTTTTGGAAATCGTCTCAGTGTAACTTATCAGCATGAACGTTTCGGGAATGTGTTGACTCTTCGTTTATCAGTGAATAATTTTATTGCAACTCAATCCGCAAAAGATTGTAAAATTTTTCATGTAGCAGAATGGTTTTGAATTGGTTCTTCCAGATGGTTGGATGCCAAAGATTTTTTTTGAGAATAAACAGTGGAAATATTTATTCTTTTCCTTTAAAGGGAGATTGTTTTCTGTTAGAGAAATTTATAAGAATTACTTTAAAATAGAATTGATGGGTCATCGTTTGCTGTCGTGATAAATTAAAGAAAAACGCACAGACTTTAATTTTAAGGTGAATTGATTACAGTCAAGTTTATTACAGCAAAACAAGATAAGATTATACTAATGGTTTCCTGTAAACATACCAACCATCATGACATCTTTAGTTTTTATTAACGTTGTTCTAACTTCGAGAACACGTTGTTCTAACTTCGAGCATTGGTGAATTATGCAGCGAATTTAGTTTACGCAGAGTCCTGTCTATCGACAAGCCAAGTAACACTGTCAGATTGTTGATTTTTGACAGGTTATTATCTAGTGGTTTATTATTAACAATTTTTTTTTGGGGGGGGCCAAAGGTTGCACATCCTGTTCAAGCGACATAGCCTGGATACGCCACTGAGTGGAACAAAAATTCTTTCTTAGAGATTGTTATAAAATCATGTCATTCAGGGTTTCAAGTCACAACAGATATGACTAAGGAATGCAACTCCAGGTATTGATTTTAATTTGCAAAACTAAAATTGAAGCAATTTTTGACGAGTGATGTGAACCTTTTCCCTAAATTTGTAAGGGCAAATCACTGTCAAGACCCTGTATTTCAAATCAAACACAAACAGATTTGTTTTCTTTTCTCATTTTGGGGGGCAGAGGGTAAATCACATAATCTTCTTTTTAACATGTTTGCCTTTCTGTGCTGATTTCCTAACAATGGACTCCAATTCGGAAAGTACCGGTATAAAATTATTTTTAAATGCTTGGAAATACTTATTTCAAAAAAGTTTGTTCTGTTCCCCCGTAGTTACTTTGTATTTGGGTGATTTAGGGTCCGGCAAGTGGATCAAAGCGCTAGTTGTATATCAGAACCGGGTTTTTTGGGGGGGGGAGTGGGAAAAGAAACTTTTGGGAATTTTGCATGTAACCATTTATATCCTCGACGGATTAGGCAACATTTTGCTGCCTTTTCACGTTTTAAGAAGGAATGGAAATGAAATCTACCCCCAAAATCGCCTTTCATTATTTGATACCAAGAATTGCGCCCTTTTGGGGAGGGGGCAGCATGGCCCCCATTAGCCTCCTCCCATTGGATCCGCTCATATGCATACAGTTTATGGGCAGCTGTTCTGTAGTCACGGATATCTTCGAAAATGTTTGGGAGATGAAATGAAATATTCACTTGTTTCAATAACTTTCTGCATAAAGAATTGTTGGGTAGGAATTTCTCTTGGGAGTTTTGATTCACGACGACCATACACTTCGTGATTTTTAATACACAACATAACTAACCAGGAATGTCCATAATCAAGTTCATTTTTAAAAGACTACTGGCCTTGTATATTTATAATTTTTTGTGCCATTTTGTTTGTTTTTAAACACATTACTTCGAGAGTATTTTGTCAAGCCAAAGTATACTTCTGAATAAAAAGAGATATATAGGAAGTAATGTCTTTCGTGTCGACCGAAACAAAATTGAAAACATACTCGGAAATTTCAAGAGAAAGAAATTGAGAAGTGGAAAAGAAATTTGAGAAAGTGTGTTTTAATGAGACAAAGCTTTTGAATATTGAAGTTAAAGAAGAAAGGATCGCAGCAAAATGAAACTTGGTGTGATGTGTAACCAGTTCTTTGATTGTTCATGTATCGCATTATTTGTAAACTATTGTAAGAAATGTTCCGTCCGTGTTTATTTCCAGAAAAAAAGTGTTCTTACTGTAAGTTGTAATTAAACAAAACTTAAACAGGTAATTGCCAAGATTTTGCTATATTATGATGTTCGAATGGGACGGTCCCTTCTTGCAGTCAACCTGAACTTCCTCAAACTGTTTGGTCGATTCACCTTGATTGTACGTTGCCGTAATGCCCTGGATTAAACACAGGTCCAGACGTAAGCCCGAGACCGGCTTTAATATTGCTACACTCTGAGCCATGTTATCATAGAGAGGTAGATATCGACAAATTCAAGACATTGTTGTCCCTATATTGACATGGCAGCCGCTTATTTTGAATATCATCATATAGTGATTTTCACTGTACATAATGTGATTGATAGTGATTTAAACAACGTGTCGATGTATGTATTGAAAACACTGCGACTCGAATGTTGTTGAAATGATGTGCAATGAGCAGTGATCAATAGCTCGCGTCAGTTGTGGCCTTGCTGTGGAGATGTTAAATGGGCATGCAGTTCAGTCTAGTATGGAGAATAACGCTCACAGCAAGGCTAACTGGCCTGAGTATATGTGCCTTGATTTTCAGCAAAACCATAGTTCCGACATAATACATCTATGTATATATTGTGTGTGTGATTAATGTGAAATTAAGCGTATGATTTATTGTTTTATACTTATAATTACAGAAAACAATCAACTATAAATCATAGAGTATATTAAAGAGGTTTTCATCGGTTAAACAGAGAACTTGAAAATGGTATTCACTGCAAAATTACTCGCCCCATTATAACGATAGAACAATTGGAAATAGGAAAACGTATTGCAGATACAACTCCGGTATTTTAATGTATATGTAGAGTTATTTCATCTTGTTAGTTGAATATGAAAAGAACTTAGTGTAGCATTGTATATTTGGACAAAAGAAAAATAGTTTTTAAAGTAAATTACCTGTAGCTTTGTGAGGAAAAATAAGAGGTTTTGGTTTTTGTTTTCTTTTTAGCGTATCGATAGGTCTTTAAACAATTCCTTGTGGTACTCCATTTATATGCCAAAATGGTACATGCATAGTTTAAAAGACTTAATTTATTTTCCATCATCGATCGTGTCTAGACTTCCAGACTTACACGCCCATTGGATGCGCTGTTTTAAGCGGCAGCAGCAGCAGTCACCAGCAGGGGCTTTGATCTTTAGGTGCGCCGACTGGCTGAATTTATGACTTTCTGCATGCACCATATTCCCAACGTACCTGTTTACTCCTTGCACCGCATGTCGAAATGTGCTTGAACACGAATGTACAGAAGGGTTAGTTATGCAGGCCTATTGCTGAATTCTCGAAACCTTCTTCAGAAATTAGTTTGACAAACGTCAATGTCGATATTCTTTTTTATGTTTCTTGTTATTTTGAATATTAACAAGAATATTATTTTCCCATACCCGAAAGCCTCATTTGTTATATTCTTTTTTTAGAATAAAACATCACTTTGATTTTCAGTCTTATTTCATTTTGAAGAGTATTTAAACCACGAATCGCGTATAAATAAAAGTAACAGCCTTAAAGTCAGAAAAATGAGATTCATTTCTGCGAAGGGGTAGCACAGTGTGAGACTGTACGTACCAATTAAGAGGTGTATTACAGGTAAATCATTTGTATTAGCTTTAAGGAAATTACTGTAAATGATTTTTAAAGGAAAATATGATCTTTGTGAGTAATGAGATCGAATGAAAAGATCTGTGTTGAAATAAGACAGAAATAAAGTAAAGGGAAACTTACAAGCGGCACTTCTTGACAGTTTCTGTCCAACCCACTATTGTGATTCTCCCCGTCACTTATTTTGAAAACAATGTTGTAATGACAATTTTACGTAATACACAAACTGTATCATTTTTTATCATTGTTTTTTTTTAAATTTGTACTATGCAAATTTATTTCATAAAGCCGCTGTACAGTACTCTGAAAAAAAAAACAGGGCCTATAGCTATGAGAATTTAGCTTTTCAACTTATTTCAGCATGTTTACTCTGAACTTTGGCATATTTTGTATTCAGCCTCTCAAACCTCCTCAAAGAAGAGTGGATGACGCCGTGTTTCACGTAGGAAAGACGTCTTTGAACACCGAGAGCTTAAAGGGGTTCATGCACGTTCTTATTACGGGACGGTGGAACGTACCGTCTTCGCCTATTCTTGGAGTTTAAGCTTTCCCCATCAACCAGTATCTTCTATGGAGGTTCCGGGTGCGCTAATCCAAACGGATAGTTTAGAATATGGTGCATTATATGCAACATGTTCTTAGCGATTTCTCGGGAAAATACCTAGCAATAGCTTTACATTTGATTTAATTTAATTACAGCCTGCGTCGTGAGAAGCCCGCTTTTGATTCGATGTTTCGCACTGCATTGTACATGCTACGACGTCAACACGGCTGTGGAATCTAGCCATATGCCACTTTGCTTTGGTATCGATCTGCGTGAGGATAAAGTTAACAGGCAGACGTCGATTTTATATTGCCTGGAGTCATTTCGATAAATTTGGTCCAACATCGACTTACGTTGGAGATCGGGCATTGCGCCGATCCTACGTTCCGATGTAGACTATAATACACAGAACTTGCTGTTTTTTATGACTTCAAGTTTGTCTGCAGTAACAGTCCACGTGAAGGCGCGGAGGTCTTGCAACTAGGTACCGGAGTCACCTTCCTAGGCTTATTTGGCTCGAGAGCGACCATGGACGTGCACATCTTAATCATGTTGTTTCCGTTGTTCAATCATGCAATGTGTCAGCTTACAGGTAAGGTATTGATATCCACGGGAATAAAATTGATGTGAACCTACATGCATTTAATTTTCGACGAAATAGCAATGTTGCACTTTCGAAATGGTGCTTTCGACCTGCATTTCTTCATTTTGTAATTTTCTTGAACAGACATCCAAAGTAAAGGAAAAACGTAAGAAAGTTTCGCAGTTTACAATGTTAATTTACCTTGTTTGGAAAGACGCATTTGGCCAGTAACTACTGTGGTATATATGTATCATAATGGGTGAATATCTTGCTACACGCCTATCCGAATTGACTGCCCTTAAGTTTGTTTCATTCAGTGCCGCTTCTCTTTTCCTCGTTTTTGTTTGGCTGCTTGCCGGGCTTTCCTGTCGTTGCTCTTCGCCTCATGTCATCTTTAAGTTGTAAGAAGAAATGGCCTGTTATTGCCTCTGTTCAAACGTAATGCTTTAATTATAGGAATTTTTCCAAAATAGTTTAATTTTAATCTTGCCCACCCTGTTAAGACTTTTTTACGCTTCAGGGCATGTTTTCCTTTGTGGGCGAGCATTCACAAGTGCCGATTTGGAATGCATTATCATACAGCGTCAGGCAAGACAATAGATATCCTGTCTGCTGTGGTCATAATTATCTTTTAGAAAAGGAAACAAAAATGCATAGGAGCAAGGTTTTTATGGGTTTTCTCGCTCGATTCTTTCTGTTCAAATCACTTTGCCTCAATTTTTTAAAACTACCACCCCCTTTCAGCTGTTCCTGTGACTAATAAACCAGCGTGGCTAAGTACCACTCTTTCCGCCGAGTACGCTGCTGGGAAAGCTGTTGACAATGATCTACGGACCATCGCTCATAATGGTAAGAGCAATGTACTTCGTTGTACTTTATTCACTTACACCCGTAAGAAATGAGTGTGTGAAGTATATGCACAGTTTTTATATTACAGTCGGCGACGCTCTATATAACAAAGTTGCAGGGACCATATTTCTGTTATAACCAGGACTTTTTATTTTAAGAGGAGTGCAAAAGCAAATAAAAACATAAAAGTTCAAAAAAGTGGGAGTCTTGCAATTTTTTTAATAATAGTGTTGTGTTACAATAGTGTTCTTCATAACAAGAGTGAACCCGTATGGAATCGATTTCAATGTTTTCGAATTACGGGTAGATGGATATCTAGTTTGAATCGAGTACCGTGACATTAGTTTCCCTGACGGAAGACGTTGAGAACGGAAAGTGTCTTTGAAGTTTGTGTACTGGACATTGCTGTTCGCACATTAAAAGAAAGATGGAACAGATATGAAATGGCTCTTCACAGATCCATGCAGCCCGCGAGCGGAGTGCATGCATTAGGTAAAAAAAAATGTCCCCAGCTTCTGGTTAGGAGTTGGCTCTGAAAGTGGTGCGGCGACGCGGCTTGTTTTTTTACCCCCACTTTTTTCTGGAAATGATGTACGTACATTGCATGTATAACGCACGATGTCCGTCGTGACTACATGCACACGTAACGCCGGCCGCTACCAACACTAAAATAGACTCTCCGCACTTTTTACTGTTTAAAGCATTTTCAGCTTGCACACGTACAAGACAATACCTCGTTTGTCTGCATGGTTCCTGGATGTTAGCGAATAATATAGAAATGACGTCATCTGAAAAAGAGTGCTAAAATGTATAGGGAAATAAAGGGACTCATTTACTGTGCATATTACTCAACTGTACCCCATCATAAATACGTTAAAATTACGCAGTAGTAGGATTTCAGTCGATTAAGCAAGTTTGGCAGCTTTTGAAAGTCTTTTTTATACCAAATAAAACCTTTTTATTTTGCCGACGCGCAGGTCTAAGATGACGCGCGCGCTGACCAGAAAACGGAGATTTTTTTGGGCCTAACCAGACTTATTTTTCCCCTCTATGTCCAGGGGCTGATGACGCCCACCCTGTATTAGGAATAGACCTGGAAGAGAAGCATTGCTTGGGAAGAATCACCGTCACCCTGCGAGATTCAGGATGCGGTAAGAGTATTTTACAATTTAGTGCATCAGAGGCTTATTTTCACACTGTTGTAATGAATGTCATGTGATATGGATGTCCCATTGATGTTGCAAGATTTTCGATTTATTTAGAAGGGGAGCAGATAAACGATGGGAGGAAAGCATGCACCAAGCAACGAATTTTCAGTCCTGGAGTCTTTAATATTCGTTGTGCTGAGCTGAAATGGAATTCTCATGGAAACTTGTGTTTCCAAGTTTGAAACTTGGCTGCAAATTACTTTTTTTTTCTGTTACCCTCTGAAGGTTCTGAGCCGTGTTTCATGGGCACTGTAGTTCGGGCCGGGCTTAGCTCACACTACGCTGACAATCAGCCATGCGGCTTGCCAGCTACAACCGAGCAGTCCAGTGCAGGTGCAGTGAACCAGTTCCTCTGCGAAACACCCCGCCTAAGTAGATACGTCACTCTTGACATTGACCGCTCCCAATTCGGACTCACCGATCCTACTTTGAAGATAGCAGAGATACAAGTAGAAGAGTACTCAGCGGAGGTATGCACTGCAGACAACGGTATCAACTGTAAGTCCATTTGTCTGTTCAACCGTTTGTTGTTCCAGTTAGTCGATAAGACGGATGTGTTTGAAACATTTTCTGCCTTTTTTGCACTGTTTCTTGATAAAAGCACGCCTCTTTTGTGAGCTACAGAACTGAGAAAAGTATACTCAACTGCATGTCTCCACAGGTCTATCTGGAACAAAGCCGGCACTCTTTATACAACACGAGCAAGGTTTGATTGGAAATCCCGACCCATTGTCGATCAAGAGGGCGCCATCTCTCACTTATTGCGCCCTCTATTGCCTGAAACGTGAAGGTTGTTTCTTTTTGGCGTTTTCGCCTGTCCTTGGCCTGTGCAGCCTTCATAATCAGACGTCGGAGAGTATTCTCGTAACTATTCGTCCAGACTTTATCGTGTACGCGCGAAATAATGGCTAAATTCATAACCCAACACGATAAATGACCGCTAAATATCACCTTTTCTTTTACTTACATGTAGTAATTAGTGACATTATAGTGCAGTGAATCGATATGGCGTGCATGGTTCAGCTAGGCCTGGAGAGGGTACCATATAAATGATTCAGCGCCATACTGTGTTAAAATGTGGATGTCACAATGTCCGTTAATCCTGCGATGGCTTGATGTTGCTCTAATCCGAAATTGCATCTACGTTCCTATTCAAGCATTTGAAAACATTCCAGTTGAATTACAACGCAAAAGTCTAGCAGTTTTCAATTGCTCACAGTATTTTCCCTTAAATATTACAAATGGCTGTATTGGCATTTGTGAGTCATCCAAAATCTTCGGTTAGATCAAAGGTTTCAAATGAAAAAATTAAAAACTACACCCGCGCGTACTTCGTCTAATTCTACCCTCGGCCAGTTATTCACAGAGCAGCAACACAGAGCCATGAAATTGTGCTTCAACTGCTCAGAATACACTGATCCATCGGTTTCTGATGACTGCTGCAGTGGCTATATTCTTTATTAAAGTTTGTATTCGGAGATAGGCCCATATTGCTTCTTTCTTTCGTTTCCAGCGTTGGAAATTTTCTTATTTTGGTCATGATCACCCACAACCACTGAAGCAAATTTTGCCCAAGTATTTAATGTAGCCTGTGGTGAATACAGCTTGCAATTTGAAAAGGTTGTCTCTTCATTGTCCATTTACCAACAACAAAGGCCGTCTCTCGGCTGTCCTATACGCGTACTAGACAAAATGTCATAAATATCGATCCCTGACTTCAGCTTACCCTGAATGAACATCTCACCAAGGAAACGCCATCATCATTAATTGAGTACGTGTATCGAATCTGCATGAGTTGATATAATTGTCAGAGGTTACCATTCATTTACCCTTACCACAAGGTGTGTGTTAAATAATAAATTGGAATATTAATGTAGTGTAAATGGCATCATAGTGTATACACGTACATGTAGCATGTACGCACTAGATTACTGAAGGTGTTGGTAGGACTAGTCGTAGAAGCTTACATGCCTCGTCTAATCGCACTTGCAATCATCATCACCAGGTTTCATGCTACACGCCGATCAGTCACCATTACTAAAAATACTCTTATTAGGTTATTAAGTACTCTTATTAGCTTTTTCTTCAGAACACTTATTTTTACGTCAACTGTCACCATGCTCAGGAGTATGGCTGCTCCGGTTTTCCCGGTCAAAGGCACTTCTTTAATTTAAAATTGCTTAAACGAAAGTTTAATTTGTTTATGACAATGTGGATGACACTAAATGAATCTGTATTTATACTAACATAAGTATTCAAGAGCAAATTGCAGTGCATCATTAGCCGATTCCACCTCGCGTCTGGGAAGTAGAAATAATACGCAACCAGGTGACGTCATGATCCACCTCACTGCCGTAGGGTAGGTTTTTCTGGTAGCATCATAAAATCCCTAAAATGTGTGGTGTGTGCCAATCTTTAGGGAACATGGCCAAAAACGTATGTCAGCACCTAACTATTTAAGCCATGTTTCTGTGCACATCTGCACTCCACTGTCGTAACATGGAAATTTAGAAGCTGAGAAAAAAAATAGTGTCTGTGAGTACAAGTAACGTGAGATTTCTGGTTGAATATGTATGAGGTGTAGTAAAAGAAATACAGCATGGTTTATTTCGGGAAAATAGTGGGAATTACTGGTCCCTCGGTGTATGTCAGTTTGACTGTCAAGCTAGTCAAGCTGAACCACACCTCGTGGACAGTAGTTCCCACTTCTTCCCCTAAAACCATGGTGTATTTGTAAATTCCATTTCAGTGATATCCCAGAGTGATAAACTGTGCTAAATTAACTGGGAAAATTCATGTAAAAAATTGCAAGAGGTCGTAAACTGACTGAATAAAATTTCAAATCAAAGTTGGTTTTGTTTACTTTGTTTACTTTGTTTACTTTGTTTACTTTGTTTACTTTGTTTACTTTGTTTACTTTGTTTACTTTGTTTACTTTGTTTACTTTGTTTACTTTGTTTACTTTGTTTACTTTGTTTACTTGTTACTTTGTTTACTTTGTTTACTTTGTTTACTTTGTTTTACTTTGTTTTACTTGTTTACTTTTTTACTTGTTTACATTGTTTACTTTGTTTACTTTGTTTACTTTGTTTACTTTGTTTACTTTGTTTACTTTGTTTACTTTGTTTACTTTGTTTACTTGTTTACTTTGTTTACTGTTGTTTACTTTGTTTACTTTGTTTACTTTGTTTACTTTGTTTACTTTTGTTTACTTTTGTTTACTTTGTTTACTTTGTTTACTTTGTTTACTTTGTTTACTTTGTTTACTTTGTTTACTTTGTTTACTTTGTTTACTTTGTTTACATTGTTTACTTTGTTTACTTTGTTTACTTTGTTTACTTTGTTTACTTTGTTTACTTTGTTTACTTTGTTTTACTTTGTTTACTTTGTTTACTTTGTTTACTTTGTTTACTTTGTTTACTTTGTTTACTTTGTTTACTTTGTTTACTTTGTTTACTTTGTTTACTTTGTTTACTTTGTTTACTTTGTTTACTTTGTTTACTTTGTTTACTTTGTTTTACTTTGTTTACTTTGTTTACTTTGTTTACTTTGTTTACTTTGTTTACTTTGTTCTACTTTGTCTACTTTTGTTTACTTTGTTTACTTTGTTTACTTTGTTTACTTTGTTTACTTTGTTTACTTTGTTTACTTTGTTTACTTTGTTTACTTTGTTTACTTTGTTTACTTTGTTTACTTTGTTTACTTTGTTTACTTTGTTTACTTTGTTTACTTTGTTTACTTTGTTTACTTTGTTTACTTTGTTTACTTTGTTTACTTTGTTTACTTTGTTTACTTTGTTTACTTTGTTTACTTTGTTTACTTTGTTTACTTTGTTTACTTTGTTTACTTTGTTTACTTTGTTTACTTTGTTTACTTTGTTTACTTTGTTTACTTTGTTTACTTTGTTTACTTTGTTTACTTTGTTTACTTTGTTTACTTTGTTTACTTTGTTTACTTTGTTTACTTTGTTTACTTTGTTTACTTTGTTTACTTTGTTTACTTTGTTTACTTTGTTTACTTTGTTTACTTTGTTTACTTTGTTTACTTTGTTTACTTTGTTTACTTTGTTTACTTTGTTTACTTTGTTTACTTTGTTTACTTTGTTTACTTTGTTTACTTTGTTTACTTTGTTTACTTTGTTTACTTTGTTTACTTTGTTTACTTTGTTTACTTTGTTTACTTTGTTTACTTTGTTTACTTTGTTTACTTTGTTTACTTTGTTTACTTTGTTTACTTTGTTTACTTTGTTTACTTTGTTTACTTTGTTTACTTTGTTTACTTTGTTTACTTTGTTTACTTTGTTTACTTTGTTTACTTTGTTTACTTTGTTTACTTTGTTTACTTTGTTTACTTTGTTTACTTTGTTTACTTTGTTTACTTTGTTTACTTTGTTTACTTTGTTTACTTTGTTTACTTTGTTTACTTTGTTTACTTTGTTTACTTTGTTTACTTTGTTTACTTTGTTTACTTTGTTTACTTTGTTTACTTTGTTTACTTTGTTTACTTTGTTTACTTTGTTTACTTTGTTTACTTTGTTTACTTTGTTTACTTTGTTTACTTTGTTTACTTTGTTTACTTTGTTTACTTTGTTTACTTTGTTTACTTTGTTTACTTTGTTTACTTTGTTTACTTTGTTTACTTTGTTTACTTTGTTTACTTTGTTTACTTTGTTTACTTTGTTTACTTTGTTTACTTTGTTTACTTTGTTTACTTTGTTTACTTTGTTTACTTTGTTTACTTTGTTTACTTTGTTTACTTTGTTTACTTTGTTTACTTTGTTTACTTTGTTTACTTTGTTTACTTTGTTTACTTTGTTTACTTTGTTTACTTTGTTTACTTTGTTTACTTTGTTTACTTTGTTTACTTTGTTTACTTTGTTTACTTTGTTTACTTTGTTTACTTTGTTTACTTTGTTTACTTTGTTTACTTTGTTTACTTTGTTTACTTTGTTTACTTTGTTTACTTTGTTTACTTTGTTTACTTTGTTTACTTTGTTTACTTTGTTTACTTTGTTTACTTTGTTTACTTTGTTTACTTTGTTTACTTTGTTTACTTTGTTTACTTTGTTTACTTTGTTTACTTTGTTTACTTTGTTTACTTTGTTTACTTTGTTTACTTTGTTTACTTTGTTTACTTTGTTTACTTTGTTTACTTTGTTTACTTTGTTTACTTTGTTTACTTTGTTTACTTTGTTTACTTTGTTTACTTTGTTTACTTTGTTTACTTTGTTTACTTTGTTTACTTTGTTTACTTTGTTTACTTTGTTTACTTTGTTTACTTTGTTTACTTTGTTTACTTTGTTTACTTTGTTTACTTTGTTTACTTTGTTTACTTTGTTTACTTTGTTTACTTTGTTTACTTTGTTTACTTTGTTTACTTTGTTTACTTTGTTTACTTTGTTTACTTTGTTTACTTTGTTTACTTTGTTTACTTTGTTTACTTTGTTTACTTTGTTTACTTTGTTTACTTTGTTTACTTTGTTTACTTTGTTTACTTTGTTTACTTTGTTTACTTTGTTTACTTTGTTTACTTTGTTTACTTTGTTTACTTTGTTTACTTTGTTTACTTTGTTTACTTTGTTTACTTTGTTTACTTTGTTTACTTTGTTTACTTTGTTTACTTTGTTTACTTTGTTTACTTTGTTTACTTTGTTTACTTTGTTTACTTTGTTTACTTTGTTTTCTTTGTTTACTTTGTTTTCTTTGTTTACTTTGTTTACTTTGTTTACTTTGTTTACTTTGTTTACTTTGTTTACTTTGTTTACTTTGTTTACTTTGTTTACTTTGTTTACTTTGTTTACTTTGTTTACTTTGTTTACTTTGTTTACTTTGTTTACTTTGTTTACTTTGTTTACTTTGTTTACTTTGTTTACTTTGTTTACTTTGTTTACTTTGTTTACTTTGTTTACTTTGTTTACTTTGTTTACTTTGTTTACTTTGTTTACTTTGTTTACTTTGTTTACTTTGTTTACTTTGTTTACTTTGTTTACTTTGTTTACTTTGTTTACTTTGTTTACTTTGTTTACTTTGTTTACTTTGTTTACTTTGTTTACTTTGTTTACTTTGTTTACTTTGTTTACTTTGTTTACTTTGTTTACTTTGTTTACTTTGTTTACTTTGTTTACTTTGTTTACTTTGTTTACTTTGTTTACTTTGTTTACTTTGTTTACTTTGTTTACTTTGTTTACTTTGTTTACTTTGTTTACTTTGTTTACTTTGTTTACTTTGTTTACTTTGTTTACTTTGTTTACTTTGTTTACTTTGTTTACTTTGTTTACTTTGTTTACTTTGTTTACTTTGTTTACTTTGTTTACTTTGTTTACTTTGTTTACTTTGTTTACTTTGTTTACTTTGTTTACTTTGTTTACTTTGTTTACTTTGTTTACTTTGTTTACTTTGTTTACTTTGTTTACTTTGTTTACTTTGTTTACTTTGTTTACTTTGTTTACTTTGTTTACTTTGTTTACTTTGTTTACTTTGTTTACTTTGTTTACTTTGTTTACTTTGTTTACTTTGTTTACTTTGTTTACTTTGTTTACTTTGTTTACTTTGTTTACTTTGTTTACTTTGTTTACTTTGTTTACTTTGTTTACTTTGTTTACTTTGTTTACTTTGTTTACTTTGTTTACTTTGTTTACTTTGTTTACTTTGTTTACTTTGTTTACTTTGTTTACTTTGTTTACTTTGTTTACTTTGTTTACTTTGTTTACTTTGTTTACTTTGTTTACTTTGTTTACTTTGTTTACTTTGTTTACTTTGTTTACTTTGTTTACTTTGTTTACTTTGTTTACTTTGTTTACTTTGTTTACTTTGTTTACTTTGTTTACTTTGTTTACTTTGTTTACTTTGTTTACTTTGTTTACTTTGTTTACTTTGTTTACTTTGTTTACTTTGTTTACTTTGTTTACTTTGTTTACTTTGTTTACTTTGTTTACTTTGTTTACTTTGTTTACTTTGTTTACTTTGTTTACTTTGTTTACTTTGTTTACTTTGTTTACTTTGTTTATTTTTTTTACTTTGTTTACTTTGTTTTCTTTGTTTACTTTTTTTGCTTTGTTTACTTTGTTTACTTTGTTTACTTTGTTTACTTTGTTTACTTTGTTTACTTTGTTTACTTTGTTTACTTTGTTTACTTTGTTTACTTTGTTTACTTTGTTTACTTTGTTTACTTTGTTTACTTTGTTTACTTTGTTTACTTTGTTTACTTTGTTTACTTTGTTTACTTTGTTTACTTTGTTTACTTTGTTTACTTTGTTTACTTTGTTTACTTTGTTTACTTTGTTTACTTTGTTTACTTTGTTTACTTTGTTTACTTTGTTTACTTTGTTTACTTTGTTTACTTTGTTTACTTTGTTTACTTTGTTTACTTTGTTTACTTTGTTTACTTTGTTTACTTTGTTTACTTTGTTTACTTTGTTTACTTTGTTTACTTTGTTTACTTTGTTTACTTTGTTTACTTTGTTTACTTTGTTTACTTTGTTTACTTTGTTTACTTTGTTTACTTTGTTTACTTTGTTTACTTTGTTTACTTTGTTTACTTTGTTTACTTTGTTTACTTTGTTTACTTTGTTTACTTTGTTGTGGTGGGTTTCTTAGTGTATCAAATGTGTTTAGTGCATCGAATGGGAATCGAACCTACGCTCGTGCGCTCAGAAGTTCAGTTTCTTATCTAGTGTGCTATCTTGCTTCACATGACTACAGCCGTTTGTTTGTAACATTTATCTATCACAGTGTACAACGTAAGAAAAAAAAAATGCAAACCTCGGGCAGTACCCAGATTCGAACCTGCACCAGTACGATCACCAGCACAGAGCTTTACTGACTGTGCTATTCCGGTTCTTGCAAGCACAGGGGTTGTTTGTAATATTTGTCTATCAGATTCTGCAAGATAAAAAAAAAGAATGGCCCTAGCAGTCCTGCGTGCAAACGTCCAGACTAAAGTTGTGTTCAAGTTAAAATTAAACATTTGTCAACATATATCACTGGCATTAGATTATTTCACGAAATTGACAGCAGACAGTCGGACGATCATTTTAAATCACCGATGGAAATACATGTATACTACGTCGCCTTTGCACTCATTTCCTTGTTTTCGTGAGAAAGAAAACCCCCAAACAGTCCGTGTGATCACTAATCCAAACATACTTTTGACTAGATTTCCTTATTCACATAAATGTGTTGGAGTAACTTTGTTTGTCGACAGAAATGTGTGCAATAAGAATATTTCTTTACAAGTGTATGCAATGTTCCCGTGTACATTTCCTACGAAGGTCTAAAACCTTGTAAACAGGTTATCCCTTAAAAAGGACGAATCTTTACGTTTTGGGACACATTTTTATGTAAAAAATATTGAAATTGGAAACAGATAAACAAAAAATTCAATTAAATGCAATTACATTGTGCCCAAGGTTGATTCGGATTTTCCCCAGAATATAAACAAAACTGAATATACTTCCCTTGCTGATAAAGTGAAGACACTACTAAAAACTAATATCTTAAAATGTGCCACCCGATGTAAACCAGCACTTGAAAACCGAAATACATAATAAAGCTACATTACATATTATATCAACTGTCTCAATTTAGAAACATTTAGCTTTTAAAGTTGCAATTTTTCAAATTCGATGAATTACTCAACAAATGTCCATAACATATTACGTTTCAGGTGTAACATTTAGTCCTTACTATTGGTCGAATACCCTTTACGAGGCTAGTCTTAAACAGTTGACAAAGACTGGCAGTATGCACCGTGCCAGTGACAATGACCACCGAATGTTTGTAAAGACAGCTTGCGAGACGATCATAGCATGTTTAAAAAAATAATGCACAGTAGTTGATAAAATTCGTTGGAAATGATTAAACTAGTCTTACTTTAATTTTCCCACTCGAGGTATTTTATGAATGGGAATAAATATATGTTTAACGTTTTAGACCGGAAAAGAACATACGTATTTATTCCTTTATTTAAAGTCTTAACACTATGAAAGTAATAATATTCTACACGTATTTGCGATCAAAGTTGAGTAAAAACGTTATAAATGGCGACATTCATGACACGGTAGAAAACGTTGTGAAAAATATATTTTTTTTGTTACACATAGAACTAAAGTTTAACATTTAACTTAAGCGATCTTCACACTGCCACAAAACAAAACTTCACTGTACTTTGCTTCCTCAAAATATTGACTGCATTTGCAAATTACTGTTCATTTCTAAATTCATGCAACGCAGAGCCTTCACAGTTTAGACACGTGCCAATTATTATATTTTGAAAGACAAGCACAAACTGACAAAACAATATCCTTTGTCCAAGTTTCTATAATAGAATTATTTTTTCCCACTTTTTACATTGCCACAACATGAGAGGTCCCCAACTTGAGCATTTATTGAAAAGTAATGATTACATACACCTCCGTAAAAAGATCACTGAAAACAAGCATAGTAATAATTGTTACGTTTGTTATTGGATTCACCCCTCATTCTCAAACGAGATGTATCCTTTTCCTGAGACGTTTGGAAGGTTACCTACGTACAAAACACATTTAAAAAGTCACACTGCACTGATATTTAGACGCTTGGATAAAAGCTTTTCAGCAGTTTTTGTCTGCGAGATATCTACACTAATTTTCTCGAATTCTTCTGTGTTCAACACTAGTCAGTTTCAGAAAGAACCTGCCCTACCAAATTTACTCAAGAAAAATAAATAAGTTTCTTTCGCCAATTTTGATTGGTGGGCCTTATCCTTATTACGGGAAAGAAGATGCCGTGTTTGGGGTTGTGGCACTGGTGATTAATCATTACGTTCTGAACTGGATTTCTGCCCGACTTGTTGAAGCATCTGGATCTGTTGGTCCAGCTGTCTCGTTATCATTGACCTCTAAGGCTACTGTGTCAGCGGTCATGCCCTTGTTAGAAAGCCCCCTAGGATGCATTTCTATCTCCATTTCACTGGACTCAACTGGCAGAGTTCCTCTCATTGAATCTTTTTTGGGATCACTTTTCCTAAGATCAAAACAAATGAATCGGGTTAGATAATTCAGAACAATTAAAAAAACTTTCTTACCTGCTTTTTCCTTCCATCTTTGTCTATTTTAAGATTGAGATTATATACAGAAAAGCCTGAGATGGTCACTAAAATCAGTGAGGTGGGCTGTCTCACAGTTGAAAAAGCAGGGCAAACTTTACCAAATGCCAACAATACTGTTTTGGGCCTAAATTTAGACTTCCGAAAGGAAATAGCAATCAATTTCCTTATGCAGTCAAATGCCACTAACACAGGGGGTCTAAATTACACTCAGATACCCATATCGTGTCAGCATGACCTCCGGGGCAAAGTGGTTTAACAAATAATGAAGTGTAACTAACAACATTGAAAATTTAGGCTGCATCTGAATCTGTTGTATAGAGCTATGTCTCCGTTCCATTGGAAATACGTGGAAATGGGCAGACAACAGGCCTAGCCGAGCGCTAGAAGCCTGTTTTTGAAACGGCCTGGAGAAAGCACAAGATAAAGTACACGCAATGCTTGCATATGCATGTAGGCACAAAGTCCCTGCGTGGGTGGGGTCAAGGGGAAACACCCTGGAGGAGGTCGAGGCAATGGGCAACCACAAACTTTACGAGCAGAGCACAAAATGTGAGATATTTTTCAGATTTTTTGTTCTTACACAAAATCGGATTTCAAAACTCGCATCTCACAACGTTTCCAATTAAAATAGAAGTTATGAGGATTGATACAAGCTCAGATAACTTTTAACGGAAGGTCAAGTTAGCCACTGCAACGTAAGACGTGCCGTCAGATCGACTTACTTTCGAGCACAACGAATGATGCAGACTATGATTATGATTAAAGGAGAGACAAGAAGAACCGCAATCAAAGTATAGACAATCAGCTGAGTGCGAAGGAGGTTGCTGCTATTGGGCCTCTTGGTAGGATCCACAGTCTTGATCGGAGCTGAAACAAATATTAGACAAACATTTAAACCAAGGGCATTTAATATTTTTTGCAATAGGCCTTCAAATTTACAATTGAAAACAAGGATAATATTCCGAAGTGGAAGTAACTGCAATCGTTATTGTTATCGTTACGTGAATTAAAGGATTTACGTCTGGGAGTGGATGTGTCCTGTCTTTCTACTGCCATCCACCACGACAGATGAGGTGCCGTGAAGCTCCAGTAGACAAGCAAATCCTGGTCAATGATGATCACGCCTGTGCCTGCCTCCTCCCAGAATGCTGAGAACAAATTGTAATGACAAAAATAGTGACATTTCACAAACCAAATTTCATAATCGTCTAACAGCTTCTGTTTGCACACCACTTAAATTCCTCCGGTGAATGAATATTTAGAGTGAACAAAGTATACTCAGAGAAGCGGTTTTTGAACTGTAACATCAAGAAACCATAAAACAGTTCCACCAGATGAGCTAATTACAAATGAGTAATGGAATACTCTGAACAAAATTGGCGTAATGTGGCATACATTAGAATTGTGATACAAGTCATTCTTAGTTGATTACAACAAAGCTAGATGCTGGTAATCCTGCGTATTTACCTGTTGTCTCGTTGTATGTCCAGATCTCAATCTCCATTCCATCTTTCACATTCAATCCTTGCTCTAACGGTACCATCATATCCACATTTCCTCCAATCGGAACCACCAACCCTGAGTTCTGGTCACTGATGGTCAGTTCAAGTGCACCAAGGGGTTTAAGCCTGACCGAGTTGGAGTCATCAATACCAGCAGTATTAATTGCTGGAATGAGACTAAGGTCCGACGTTAAGACATATCCAGCGTTGATGGTTGTGCCATTGATGAGTGCCGGTTCAAACTGGAACGTGGCTTGTTGGCCATACGCTATTAAAAATACATTAACAAGTTGAAACTCATCCACAAATTTGATGAGGAATACCCCAATTTTTAATAGAAGTTCGTTAACTGCGTTGTTGCATAAATCAACTCATACTTTTGAATCAACTCACCATTTACATCCGTCTTGATCAGCACTTCATCTCCCAGTATCTCTACAGTGGCTGACTTGAGTTGCAGTAGTTTGATTTCAAACACTGTGAATCAAGACATTTAATTACACACCATTACTAGTCTAAAATGTTGTCTGCAGCCCTTGAAAAAGGGACAAACAAATGCCTCTATCTCAAAAATAAAAACAACGTTTTTACTCCAACAAACCAAAATGTATTTTGGCTTAGAAAAGAGTAAACTTTCATCCAACGAGTAGTGACAGGAGTTGACACAAGGTTACACGTGATGAGGTTACACGCCAGTGGTTATATCAGGTGAGTTTACATCTTTATCACAATGACTTGCCTTCAGAGTCACCACTACTCCAACGAACGGCATTGCTGGTATATCCCATTTTGCTGACGACAACCCCAAGACTACCATCTTGAGGAATAACGCTGGAGACATCTACAATGTTTGTCATGACAGGGACAACTAAGAATTTGGATTCACCTCCAGCATCACTGATCCTAACAGTGGTGTCATAGACTGGGTTGTTTTGGGCATCAAGGATAGTGAGCTTGAGATTGACCATAATGAAGCCTGGAGGGGGTGTCTGGGTTGAAAGGGGCTGGGTTGAAGAAGGTTGGGTTAATGGGGGTTGGGTTGAAGGAGGCTTGGTTAATGGGGGCTGGGTTGACGAGAGTTGGGTTGATGGGGATTGTGTTGAGGGCTGGGTTAAAGGAGGTTGGGTTGATGGGAGTTGGGTTAATGGGGGTTGTGTCAAAGGAGGCTGGGTTGATGGGAGTTGGGTTAATGGGGGGTGTGTCAAAGGAGGCTGGGTTGATTGGGGTTGAGTTAAAGGAGGCTGGGTTGATGGGAGTTGGGTTGACGGAGGTTGGGTTAATGGGGACTGTGTCAAAGGAGGCTGGGTTGATGGGAGTTGGGTTAATGGGGGTTGTGTCAAAGGAGGCTGGGTTGATGGGAGTTGGGTTAATGGGGGTTGTGTCAAAGGAGGCTGGGTTGATTGGGGTTGAGTTAAAGGAGGCTGGGTTGATGGGAGTTGGGTTGACGGAGGTTGGGTTAATGGGGACTGTGTCAAAGGAGGCTGGGTTGATTGCAGTTGGGTCGAAGGAGGCTGGGTTGAAGGAAGCTGGGTTGGAGTAGGATATGGGGATTGAGTGGTAGGTGGTGGAGGGAAGGTTGCATTTGTTGATGGGGTGGAAGGTGTGGTCAGGTTGGTTGTAGGAGTAGGATATGGGGGTGGGATGCTAGGTGGTGGTGGAGGGAAGGTTGCATTTGTTGACGGGGTTGTAGGTGTGGTCACATTGGTTCCAGGTGTAGGGTACGGGGGAGGAATACTGGGTGGTGGTGGAGGGAAGGTTGCATTAGTTGATGGGGTTGTAGGAGTGGTCACGTTGGTTCCAGGAGTAGGATATGGGGGTGGGATGCTGGGTGGTGGTGGAGGGAAGGTTGCATTTGTTGATGGGGTTGTAGGTGTGGTCACATTGGTTGCAGGAGTAGGATATGGGGGTGGGATGCTAGGTGGTGGTGGAGGGAAGGTTGCATTTGTTGATGGGGTTGTAGGTGTGGTGACATTGGTTTCAGGTGTAGGGTATGGGGGTGGAATACTGGGTGGTGGTGGAGGGAAGGTTGCATTAGTTGCTGGGGTTGTAGGAGTGGTCATGTTGGTTGCAGGAGTAGGATATGGGGGAGGAATACTGGGTGGTGGTGGAGGGAAGGTTGCATTAGTTGATGGGGTTGTAGGAGTGGTCATGTTGGTTCCAGGAGTAGGATAAGGGGGGGGGATGCTGGGTGGTGATGGAGGGAAGGTTATACTTGTTGATGGGGATGTTGGTGTGGTCACATTGGTACAAGGCGAAGGATATGGGGGAGGAATACTGGGTGGTGGTGGAGGGAAGGTTGCATTAGTTGATGGGGTTGTAGGAGTGGTCATGTTGGTTCCAGGAGTAGGATATGGGGGTGGGATGCTGGGTGGTGGTGGAGGGAAGGTTGCATTAGTTGCTGGGGTTGTAGGTGTGGTCACGTTGGTTGCAGGAGTAGGATATGGGGGAGGAATACTGGGTGGTGGTGGAGGGAAGGTTGCATTAGTTGATGGGGTTGTAGGTGTGGTCACGTTGGTTGCAGGAGTAGGATATGGGGGAGGAATACTGGGTGGTGGTGGAGGGAAGGTTGCATTAGTTGATGGGGTTGTAGGTGTGGTCACGTTGGTTCCAGGAGTAGGATATGGGGGAGGAATACTGGGTGGTGGTGGAGGGAAGGTTGCATTAGTTGATGGGGTTGTAGGAGTGGTCATGTTGGTTCCAGGAGTAGGATATGGGGGTGGGATGCTGGGTGGTGGTGGAGGGAAGGTAATATTTGTTGATGGGGATGTTGGTGTGGTCATGTTGGTTCCAGGAGTAGGATATGGGGGTGGGATGCTGGGTGGTGGTGGAGGGAAGGTTGCATTTGTTGATGGGGATGTAGGTGTGGTCACATTGGTTCCGGGAGTAGGATATGGGGGTGGGATGCTGGGTGGTGGTGGAAGGAAGGTTGCATTTGTTAATGGGGTTGTAGGAGTGGTCATGTTTGTCTCCGGAGTCGGGTACAGGGGTGGGATGCTGGGTGGGGGCGTAGGAAATGTTGCATTTGTAGTTGGCACCACAAACGTTGTAAAGACAGTTGCAGTTTCATTGCAGGAATCACCCGTCCAGTCTTGATCGCAAAGACACTGATTCTCATTTGTGCACACCTGGAGGAAAGAAACACGAAATACATCTTCACCACAGCAGAACCAAAATTCTCGAACACTTGAGAATGCAAAGTCCTCACTTTGAAACAGAAAATGCTGTTCATCAGTAATTGGAGTTTGTTAATGCTATTCTACATTTGTGAGTCCTGGCAGCATGTTGAGGATTTTAAGCTCGATAATAATCTCATTTTACTCAAGAAGGTGAAATTGAACAAATGTGAACTCCCCGCATGGATAAGCTGTCGTATAGGAGATGGCTTGTGTTAAAAGAATTTTGGAATGTTACAATTTTACATTTGATGAAAACATCAGGACACCAAGTATAGTTTTCCAAGCATTTCAACTCCTTTACTTTAAAAAAATGCCCTGTATGATCTGTTTTAAATTAATCTGTGTCCAAATGAGACACATTTCAACCAAAGTGAATCTGAACAAATTTCTCTATATCCATCCTTATTTACTTAAAACCTGCTTTTGTTCAAAAGACACTTACCCCGTTGCCTGAACAGACAGCACCCTCTACGTTGGTCGGGCAGGGTGGTAGACCAATAGACTCCAAAGAAACACAATTGAAACCCATGCAAACCTGTTGATAAAGGAGAAACACGTGAAAGGATTAGCCACCCTCCTGCAAGGTTGTTATGCAGATTGATGACACCTCACTATAAATGAGGAACCTCTAGATGCTGTTTGGCTCTGCAAAAAGAGTCATGATTGGAAATAATTGCAACCTCGGAATACAGGCTGGCATGTCCTCGCAATATTCTGGGTCTTCATAATTACTATTCAAAAGCTGCAAATCCCACTTTTCTGGAATAAGAAAGCTTCAGACCTAACTAAAATGTCATTTGTCTATACATTTCTTGGATTCTGGTATTTGAGGATATGAATGATTGCCATTACATATGAACATCAACTCTAACATTAATTAACCCTAAAACCCTACATGTAGGGTGTTAAAATTGGAGGATTGTGGACTGTTAGGGTTAAGTATTTTCTATTAAAAATGTTTGTTCTTCAAATGGTTACGGTAAATTGCTCTGGTTAGATTCAAAGACCCTCTCTGCTGACTACGGCAGACATACAACCACTCAGCCACAGCCAGACTTCACTGAGTGGCTGCTAAAATACTTGTAGGTACTGAACACTGCAAGAACCAAACAATACAACTACTACTATTAACCCGTCAGTATCCTACCATTCCATCATCGCACTTTGTACCATCAACCACATCTGAAGGATTGACAGCATCAGCTTGGCTAAGATCCAAAACCCAAAGTGCCCTGAATGGATAGAAAGACAGAGAAGAAAGGTCCATCTCCACAAACTGATCTACAATTTCTAAAAGCAGTGCTGTAAAGGACTTTCAGTCATGTGATTTTGATGATCAGCACTAAATTTACACAGATGTGCATGGACCACGTGTGCCTTTGAAACCTGTCAACATTTTTGCATAAATGAAACTGCCAACAGAAATACATGTAGACAGATTCAAAAATGCACACACCTCCATGGACAAGGTACTCATCCTGATAATGCCTTTGCCCATCATGTAATGTAAAAACCTCTACAGCCCCAACAACTACTGTGCTTGTTTAATAGAATAATCCATTCAGTTCCACCTACTGCAGACACGGTAAAATAGCATGGTCCTAATGCTGCACTACAGATAGTCCAGGGACATGTGTAACACCTGTCAGTCATTTGTCATGCACTTTAATGCGGCATAATTACGAAAGTGACTGGTCAAAACACCATGGCATGGGCTTAATGGCTAAATTACCATGTTGGGGGCTGAAAAAACGAGGTTCAATAATAAAAATATTGGTCTTTTGGGTTTACTCACACACAGTATTCTCCGAAGGTGTTTCCTCGTGGCGATATGCCGTAAGGAAAGAAGGAAAACGCAGTATTTTTACAGTGTAGAAGACCACACTTTGCTTGAGCAATAGTGCTTGCCCTGTCAAGCAAAACAAGAAACTCAATCAAGCATATTGGGTTCACTCCAAACATTTCCAACCATATTTAAAAATTCTATCTACATTCAAACCTATCTTTCTATAATTCAAGGAATTTCTCAACGTTTGGGGTTGGAAACTTACTCTGCACTTGAGCAGTCCGAATACAAGAGCTGGTCACCAATGGTGTAGCCACAATGACCAAACGGGAAAGCAGCTAAGTTATTAAGAGGCAGGCACACTTCAGCAGATGTAGCACCTTGAAAACATTATCAAGGATTTGTAGTTAAAATAAGGTTTTGCAATCAACAAGTGCGGTAATGACACTGACTGATATATGTGGGGAATTAATTTCTGTTATGAATGGAGGATTGAATAACAAGAAGGAATTTTGTGAACTATTTCTAAAGCTGTTGTTAACAGTGAAAAAAATTTATTTTTATTTTTGGGAAAATAGTTTGGAGATCATTTCAGGGATGGAAGGAATTCTAAGGAGCTACAGGTACATCTAGCTTCAGAGGTTGAAACTTATGCTGAAAACTGAAATGAAAAATTTGTGTGGCTTTCCACTCATAAACGAGATTTACAGAACTTGTTTTACACAGGTTTGTTGTAAAGGGAAAATTTTAAAACCAAAATGCATGCCAGTCCTCAAACAGTACATACCTGTTCCCCAAATGTCCTCACACTGATTGTCTCTTGTTGGGCAATGTCCATTGTAGCAATACCCCTTTACAGAAACAAATCATCATTCCATTGAAAAGGAATATAGATAAAAAAGTTTAAAACCATGAAAAAAATTGATAACATGAAAAAATTCATACTGTATTTGTATTAACGGGGTCTCATATGAGCTTAAAAATTTAAAACTGTAGCAAGAACTCACAGTCTCATTTTTACATGGCGTACCGTCTTGCATGAAGATGTTGTTAGGACACTGCAGAAAAAAAAACGGATGGCTGGATGGATGTTAAAAGTTCCATACAACTACATGTAGGTAGTACATCCTTAAGACATCTCCTTATATAAGCTGGTTCTGCCACACCCCAAGGCATTTCAAAAGACAGTAAGGGTTAGCAATGGAAGCGCTGTCTGGCAAAAGAAAGCCAAGTCTGTCATGAGCCAAAGGTATCCCATCAGGTTAACATTTAGCTCCAGTTTCATTAGAACCAAACAAATATGTTGATTCCTCTTTGGGTGTGATGCCGATCCATAACAGGTTACTCCTCAGCTAGTGCCGACACCCATACTCCTGGGTAGAGGTGGTAAGTAGGGGTAAGGTGGCTAACCATATGGCCAGCAGCTGAATTGGAACGCCTGAGCCTCTAATCAGGAGTCACAAACCCACAAGAACCAACCAGTTACATGTATAGGCCACACTCCCCCATTTCTGTTCACCGCAAAAAAAACCTAAAGGTGGGCTGCAATGTACATGCGCTTCTGGATTTCCAAGGATTTCCAAGTTTTTCTCGTTATGCAATATTATTTAAATACCAGTCTATGACAAAATTCCTGTGGTATGTAGAGAATTTTCCCAACCTTTCAAACACACGAAGAGCTGACAACAGTTGGAATGACACACCCCCAAAGCAAAGAGGCAGAAGTTGTAAAACTTAGGGTAATAACAAGGTCATACTTACACTGCCAGAGGTGCCAGAACACATCTCAGGGATGTCACATTCATTTATCCTCTCTCTACACAATGTTGTAGCAGGCAGGAACTATTAAAACAAAACATGAAAGGAAGTACTTGTTTTTTCATTAAATACAAGCAACAAATATGATTTAGGAAAATCACTGGCTGGTTTTAAGACTGCCTATACTCACATGCCAAGGTGCTGATACAATTTTATCAAAGTTCTGCATTAATCTTGATGATGCTGCAAGTTCCATGACTTACTTTCCCTACGACTCGTATAAGAGGTCTGTCTTGGTTGAACAATGTTACTTCCTTCACTGTGGAAACATTCAAATCTTGTCTTTCATACACCTTCTAATTTTACCACATACCATTGGAGTATTTATCTGAAGTGGGGTTTACTTGAATTTATCCTTTTTACCTGACAATTACTGCAGCATTCTCCTTGATCACACTGGCTTCCAGAAGTCAGCAGACAGGTTATGGGATCACAACAGGGGTTATCAACACATTCCTGGAATACACAGACCAATTCGAATTCTGTCAAATATCTGTCATCCCGAAGCATTAAGGCTGACGGCGTATGAATCTTCCAGAATCATTTTCTCCTACCCATCTAAAATCCTCAAATTGCATTAATCCTCTCTACCGGGTAAAACAACTCTAATATATCCAATTAATTTTCTTACCTCTGGCGTTCCGCAGTCACATGTCTCTGACGGTTCCACAATTCCATTACCACAAGTTCTGAAGGTCACCAGCTAAAATGGCAAACAACAATTCCAAGACTACATTTCCAGACAACAGCAGACACTTCCAAAGGCATATTTGCACACAGTGCTAAAAGTAAAGTCAAGCTAGCATGAAGTAAAAGCAAAAGAAGAAGTCATAACATTTTAAAGATAGTGGTATAACAGTTCTTTTGCAAGAATGAAACCGAAGTTTTGTATTTGGTACCTCATCTGGCTGGGGTACATTGAAGAGACATGGATAGAATCCGGCTCTGAGATGATCCTCAAATGCTTCAATGCTGCATTCTGAGAACTCAGTTGGAGGTTTAGGATCCCAATTCCTACAAGAAAGACCATTCATTGAGTCTAGCATCAATTCGCTCTAGAACCTGAAGCCAGATGCACAAAAAACCATAAACCCATCCTTAGATGTTTTCGAAGCTCTAACACCAAATCAGATTTTTCAATGACCACTGAAAAATCTCATGATACTAGCCTTGGTCAAGGTGTTCGTCATTCGTCTCAGCGCAGCGCGCACCAGCTGCTCGAAATCAAGACGAAAAGCGACCTCACGTGGTCTAAGAAATACGCAAATCAGCTGAATCAGGACTAACGCCTTGGTGCAACTGTCCACTGAAGCTTATGTTTTTCTTTACTTTTGCCGTAGATTTCTAGTGCACAGCCTCATATGCAAATATGAATAGATGCAGGCATGCGACATGCGCACAGTGACCAATCGCAGCTAAGTATATATACAGCCTATGCATAATGCATCAACGTGAACTGGCATGCATGATAACAGTGTAAAATGGCAGACCTTCTAAGACAACTGTAGCACGACGAGTTGTCTTGTTGCTTGAATTCTGCTGCAGATAAATTAATGTTGGGTGATTTTCGTGCCGAGCAGCGGCAAACCTTAGAATACTTTCTGTGGGGTCTCAACGTTTTCGAGAATTTGCCAAAAGGCAACGGGAAATCTGTTATTTTCCAGGCTGCACCTTTCTGCTCGAAGCTCTTCAGACCAGATATAAAAGCCCATAGCATTAGTCAATGCAAAACTGGTGGTCACCGACCAAGTCTGTATTGCAACCGATGAAGCCAGATAGCATTGTCCACCAACTTAAATTGTTGGAAAAAAATCAATCACAAACAGTAAAGCAAAGCAATGGCGAACTTGATCTCCGATTACTCTGGACAGCTAGCAAAATTTATACTGTTGACTTGTCGTGTACATGTACATGTATGTATATAGCCACATGTGTGTCCAGTTAACTTTTCACCCTACGACCAACTTGAATTATGCACCTACTAATGTGAATCAATCCAAAAGCCTATTTAAAACATCAGCTCTCGTCATTAGCATAATGAGGACCGCCTAATACTTCCTCCTTGGACAGTTGCAGCAGGGCGTTTGTCCTGGTTCAGCTGATTTCCATATTCCGCAGACCACCTGAGGTTGCTCTTCACTTTGATTTCAAGCAGCTGGTGACGAATGACAAATGCCTTGACCATGACCAAGGCTACATGACCCCCTAACAACTCTCCAAACCCAACAGAATGAGCTAGAGATTCTTGCTTGTTGTTGACTATAAAAGCAACATCTCTCAAGAAAATACAAACAGCTCTGAAAAGTGAAAACTATATTATAGTGTGAGATGATACATGTAGGTATGATGCAACTTATTTGTAGAAATCTTTACACAAGAAGACTCACACTGGTTGCTGATACATCACACAACTTGATGCTTTGCCGACACAAGCGCATGCTAAGGGGAAAACACAAGTGAATATTCAAAGCTACTACATTCAAGCTGAAAATAATGGCCTTTGTAAGTGCAATGCTCCTGACAAACACAGAAATATTTTACAGGAACCCAGTTACCAGCCAGATAATTAAGACAAAGTATCTTCAGCCTCTTCTCAGCTAATTATGTTCAGGAGATAATTACCTAACAGGTCCGTAAATTTAAGATCCATCCTAAAATTTACACTAATGAGCTCTTCAAGGGGAATTCAGAAGTAGACATTGCTTCAGTTACCTAGGCCACATTTTCTTTGTTCAGCTAAAGTCTGCTGCATACACTTTACCCTAAACATGCTAAATTATGAAAGTTCACAAAATGTAGTAAAGCATAGTTTTATTACAATTCAGACGGTTATTCAGCCCTTTAAAAAAATGATTAAAACGAAAGGAGCAACACTTGTGACTATACCTTTGGAGCCTCTTGTGTAGAAGTCATCATTGTAGATATACAAATTATGACCGACGTCATGAGCCAAAATGGCAGGTGTCAATGAATCTGAGAAATCCTGGAGTGGACAAGAAGAGAAAAATAATAGTGAATCCAAAAGGTTGGAGCAATTTTGATAAATGGGAGTATATTTATGAACAGGGGCCAATTTCATAGAGCTGCTTAAGCCCAAAATTTGCTTGAGCGTGAAAAGACCTTGCTTGACAAATCAGGTTACCAGCCAAAATTCCATGTGAAGTATATAGTTTTGGAATGGTATTCACCTGTCTTTTGGTTAGCATACCAATCACATAGATTTTGAGTTGGTAACCTTTGTTTTTTTAATCAAGTTTTTAGCGCTTAAGCAAATTTTGTGTTTACGCAGCTCTATGAAATTTGCCCCAAATGCCTCATAGCAAGACAAATGTTATCACTGCAAAGTATTTCAATTATTATCAGGTTTAAAATGTAAAACAACGTATAGATTAAAAAATCACCTGCGACAAGGAAACAGCTTTCCTAGTACAGATAGAGTTCTGCTTGCTAGTGCCATAGTAAGATAAAGAACTTATGACACTGGTTCCCCTGTATGACAAGATTAAAAAACTGCATGTTAAAAAATGACACTGGAGTTATTTAAGTGCTCGATGTCTAACTGAAGTTGGGAGTCTTCATGCTTGTGTGTTGGCTATTCGATGGGATGGTATCATCCCATTCCATCTATGGACTTCAGAAGTATATTAGGCCATGTCCGAAACTGGCTTCCTGAGCTATGGCTAGGTCTATTGTATGCGCGTCTTCATGAATCTCTAATGGAGTGAAGACCTAGATCTAGCCCTAGACAACAAATTCAGATGCAGCCATAGAGGGTAATAAAAATAGGGACTTACAGCACCAAGTGGGCAGCATCAAACCGCACTGTGTCCGAGACATTTGCCTCTACATACTGATAAAAGTTCTCTAAGGTGACATGGAGATTGTCCGAGATGGTGATGCGTTCATTGCCTCCATCCCAGAGCTCAATGTAAGTTGTAACGAGACGAACATCCATTGGTTTGAAATACTGTGGGTGGAAAATTGAACAAAGGGTGAGTTGGGACAGTTGTGGTCCAATATGGAGAGGTGTGGGTCAATGTCACTCCAAGTACCTGCCTTCAGGATAAGTATGTGGGAAAATTCAATTAAAATTTACATACATTTTCCAAAATCAAAATTCAATTTTTTGGAATTTTTTGTTGACAAAATTGTTTTGCAGCTACTGGCATTTTTTAGGATCATCCTAAATGTGCTTAAATTCCAGACATTTATTTTGTAAAGAAACTTAGGATTGAATTTCATGGACAATATACTCTGCAGAGCAGAGCCTTTCAAGTTACAAATCTTTTAACCATCCAGCTCCACGCCCCCCCCAAAAAATTAAAACTAGATCAATGTGAAAAACAGAACAGTAGACGGCTCAGCTTACCAGGTCAGCTTGGTTGACAATGTCCAATGCTCGTACAAAGGCTGAATTGATGCCTCCATATCTACTTATCTGTAAAATAAAATGACACCAACATATCACTTCAGCTTCAATTCATTGTACTTATTTGTAAGAAAAATTACACCAACATATCACTTCAGCTTCAATTCATCGTACTTATCTGTAAAATAAAATTACACCAACATATCACTTCAGCTTCAATTCATCCTGTGCCTGGGTGAAGGATATTTCGGCAATTTGTTTCCATGCAACTCATGATGTAAGAGATGGCTTAATAATGATACCCTTCTGGTCAGCAGCAGATGAAATATTGTAAGTGGAGGCTAGAGTGTGTCTGAAAGCGCAGGATGTTTAAGATATCTACAAAGTTGAAGTACACAGCAGAAAGTTTACAGAATGTGAAAGAATACTTGAATGCCTGAAAGAATCCTGGTTTAATGATAAAAGGTATCAAAAGTACAGCATTTCATCTTTCAAGTAAAAGTGACGAATTCCAAGTACTTCAATAATGATTTGTTATTAATCACAAACTGAGCAAAAAACTCAGTTTCTGAGGGAAAAACTGCAGAAGAAGTTACCATGGTAGCTGAGCAGAAGATGGCCATCTCAAGATACTTGATTTCTGATTCGACATCTCTTCTTGCCTGCCACAAAAAATCAACCAACATTAGCAATTTTCTGTCTACAACCCACAACTTTCAAGTCTGCCCTGTTTGTTTGCTTTTTCCTCATTTAACTCTCAAAGAGCAGGGCTCTTTTGAACCATCTCAAAGCTGGGGGTGGGGAATTCTGCCACTTCCCCCCCAAGGGCTTGGCTGTGCCATGCCCATTTTGTTCAGAACTTGGCATGCGTATGCAGACACTCCTTATCATTGGCATGTGAATTTTGAACTCAATCAGCCATATGTTTTTGTTGTTACGGTTATTTGACGTTCATGGCTACATGCCTGCCAGTACTTGTGCCTGGAGAACCGCAGTGGAAAAAGTATACATTTTGGCTGACAACTTGAGGAAAAATGTGATGTGATCTGTGAAAACCCTTTATTATCTGCATGCATATAAGCTTCCACTTAATATGGCCACACGCTTGTTTTCAGATATATTCCATTTATGGAATATATTCTCGGTTGTATACAACATGAATGGCTGTCTAGAATTACGAATTACACAGTTTTGAAAACAGGACAGTATCCAGGTCAATTTGAAGTTGATATGCACCATAAGGACAAAGCTCACCACAGATCACATCACAAATGTGTGGTGTGAGAACACTACGTCCGATTTTTTCAAAAATGGTGTCAAAATGACTGCAAAGAGTTACTCTAAAAGATATGAAATGCTCAACTTCTCAAAGAAATGCACTGCGGTGATGTCAGAAAACATATTGGATTCTGCCCCCCCCCTCCGCTCTTTTAGGGTTAAAACGTAGTTCTCTGTCTTGGCTTTTATACTCACCCTTCTATGATGGACTTTAACAGCTCTATTCAGCAACTCTTCATTAGACAGCAACTTCTCCTCTGCTGCATCAGGATCAATCAATGCATCAGATTCACCTTGACAAATGCAACAAACAGAAGTTTGATGAACAGCCCCATATGCCAGAAAAACATGTATTATATCATTTTCTTTTTTGAATTTGTGCATGACCATATTTCAAAACAAGTTTTGAAAACTTTTAACTCTGGGTCTGGTACAAGTAGAGTCCTTACATATACATGTAAGTATAAAGACAACAGATTTAATATTCATGAAGTTTTATGTACATGTAAAAAGTGGCAAATATTTCAACAGGTGAGTTGTTATACCTTTAAAAATGTAAAATGTTTCTAAAATGTAATTCATACCTTGGTCTTCTTTTTCTGAATTGACTTTATAAAGAACATGAAGTTGCCTTGTCTGAAATGGAAATAATGAAGTCAATAAATGGGATTTTCAGGGATAATGTAGTGACTTTTCACACATCCAACATTTGGTAGGAACAGAATTAACATACTTCAAATATTAGAGTTCTGCAGAAAAAAAGATGCTGAATTCCAAATGTTTCTCCTTTAATAACAATCTTATCTACAATCCTTTTGACAAGCTCCTAAATATTGCAGAACAAATAGTTGTCATGATCTCAACACACAGCTAATTTTTGTGGAATGCATGTAGTACTTTAAATTCAAAATTCTAGTTCTTCAGCATTTAAGCATTTTCATTTTGATTGGGACATGTTTAAAATGTCATTGTGCAAAGGTGAATTATATTACTTTATATAACTTTGCATGGTTCTGTGTGAAAGATATACAGATGTGAGTTAAATTCAGATCTGCCACAATAATCCTCCAGAACTAGCAACCAAAATCTTCAGCAATGAATACTGAACTCAGGAGGTACATGTACATGTACGTCTTAAGAACTTGTACGGTGTTTCAAGAAATTTATTGAAGTTGTTCAAGAACTAGAAACGGTGTTTTCAAAGGAACACTTTGTCACATTAGTCATTTCTCCCATATGGGGGGGGGTGAATGGGGTGACCAAACATCCAGAACCAATGAGGTATTGTGTTGATTAAGGCAGACCCTATGGCCTACATTATGTAATATGATCCTTCTCCACTGTTCCTGTATGGTATCTTACAAGGGAACTCAATATTTTCACAATAATGTGTGGACCAAATGACCAGGATGAACTGAATATATTTTGTTACTTTTGATTTCAGAAAGGTTTTTATGAGTCTGACCACCCAACAGGTGCATTTCAGCCAGTCTTTCCTAGGTTTCGTTTTCTTTCTTGGTGCAAATTATAAAAATGGTAATTCCATAGAAACCATTTAGCCGGCTTGACTTACTGACTGGATGGAATCTCTGTTTACAACAATTGTTGACATGCAGTAAATGTTTGTATGGTACTAACTTACCATGAAAAAAATACCCCCTTTCTGCATTTCACATTTGTCACTTATTAAAAGGGAGTGCTCTGAATAGACTTCACATACAAGGAGGCACAAAGTCGGTGGTTCCATCATTTAAGAATATGGTGTGTGGATCATATAAAGGAGACAATCTTACCTGATTACCTGACGATGAAAGAGGCTTGATGATAAAATGATCTCCTTCAGTAACAATGGACCCTCTGCAGTTTCACAAACAGTACAAATCAGACATCAAATATACAGTCTCATTCTCACATATGAAAAAATTACTGAAACTGATTCAAATTCAACGTGAAATACTGAGGGAACTTAGAGACATTTTCACTGTACGTGTACGTCAACTTACGACAAAGGAATTGAGATGTACATGTACAGTGCACTCTCACATGCACATGCTACTGCTGAAATCTGAAACTTGTAGAACTGTTCATCCTTAATGCAAAGATTTTTATAATGAATGGTTGACCATTACCATCACTTTTAAAAGATTATTTCAATTGCTATTTTTGTCTTTCAAAAGTCTACAAAAGTACAAAGAATGTGTGCATACATGTAGATCTGTTTGTCTCTTACCTGATGCCATTGCATGTGCTAAGACTAACTTTCGATTTAGCCGTGCCTCTGACCACACCCTGATAATGGCAGCTAGGCCGCTGTTTAGAAGAAAATATTTCGAAGAAGTTCTTGTCAGAATTGCCTCCACAGCTCATTCAAATCAATGTATCAGTACAAAATACTTGTACTTAAACAATATGAAGACAAAATGGTGAGCTGTAAGTAAAGGTATAACCTCCTCATTTTTGTCTTACATGGACATGTACTGTACATGGACAGGTGAATGTTGGAGTTTAATAAGAAACTAATTGGAAAATCAAGCAGATACTATTAATTACACTCAAGGAAAAAAGAAACACACCACGTAAACATTCTCATATTTTTAGGAAGTAGGACCGGCATTGTAAAAATGGAGCAAGTTCTAGATTCAGTATTTAGAGATAAACATCAATGTGCATTTATCACGTTCCAGTTGAGTGCTTTGGGTGAGTGCCAAAAACTGTGTTTTTGCATTTTATGCTAATGGTTACACATGAGTGCCTCCCAGATGCATTTGACCATTCATGTCCTGAACACAACCCTTGCTTATAAAAAGACACCAAAATGATGACAAAAACACTTGTATCCATAATGTCATAACCTGAGAGACACAGAGCCATTGGCATGCTCCAAGCCAGACGGAACTGACGGGCAGTGGCCAGGCTGTTTCGGGTCCACCACATAACGACTGTGCATCTTGAACAGTGCTACAACACTACCGGCACCTCCGCAGATCGCCCCCAAGCTGGCAGGCCGGGAGGTCACAACTGCTGAATAAGACTGAGCCAACCGGCAGTCCCACCTCCATGACAGGTTCCTGCATGCTACACGCACTGCCGCTGAGACATATAGGGAGAGACCACAGGCAAGTGAGTGCAAGAACCATAAGGAATAGTGTCCAGGCTGATGGTTTCAGACCATAACAACCATACATGGGCTCAGTGCTGACACGCTGACATCGCCAGGCTCGGGTCTAGTGGTGCACAGCACACAGATGCAGAGATGGTCGCAGGTGGTCTTTAGTGAGGAGAAGTGGTTCCAGTGCTTCAGGGTCGATGGCAAGTAGCGGGTGTGACAGGAGACGCCACAGGCGGTATGCTGATGCTTGTGTTTGCCAAGTCAACCGCTGGGGTGGCCCAAATGTGATGGTTTGGGCTGGCATACAGACCTATCAACTTGGTTTTCACTGAAGGAAACCTCAATGCTACCAGCTACCACGACAAGACTACCACTGCCCTTACTGGAGTGAGTTGGGGGTCATGCTGTGTTCCAACAGGACAATGCCCGTCCCAATGTGGCTTGTTTGTGTGCCAACTTCCTGGAGGAGCACGATGTTGAGATGTTGCCATGGCCAGCTCTCAGTCCCGATTTGAACCCCATCGAGAATGTGTGGGACTTGCTCAGTTGTCACATCCGACAACAAGATCATCCTCCAGACACACAACAGCAGCTGAGGGCAGCACTGGGGGAAGAGTGGGCTGTTATCCCACCGGACCAGCTGCCACATTACTGTTGATCCATGAGGTGACAAATTACAGCTGTTCTTGAAGCGAATGGAGGTCATGTTAATTATTGAACTGTAACTGCAACTTTTGTGAGCAGTGGTGCTAACTTTTTTTTTTTGGTTATTAAAAATGAAACAAAGATAAGATTACTGAGATAAAATGTAAAGGAGGCTATATGTGGGATTCTAACACATACATTTCATTTAAAAAATTTGGGTTAAAACTAAAATAAAATCACTGGTGCATTTCTTTTTTCCATGAGTGTGTATGCCATTACAATTGTAAAGGTTTTGCTTTTATGAACGTAATATCTATTATTGAAGATGAAAAACTGTAGAATATGGACAGTGTCAATGACTTTTTGGTTAGGATTTACATGTATATTGAAATCGGAAGATTAAATACTGTTAGGGTTAACCCTAACAGTTTCAAATCCTCGGATTTCAATGTGATTTTACATACACCCTAGGGGGTTAAGATTTATAGAAGGAAATCTTGCAACGGATTACCTGAATATCATCAAAGACTCCATCTTTGGTGAAGTGTTTTAATCTGACTCCAGCCCGAGTTAAGTCTCTGCATGCAGTTACCACGAACCAAAGCACGCATGCAAATATCATGCAAATGAAATGAAATCTTTAATTGGCACAATAGTATAAAACTTCCTCCTGCATGAAACTATTAACCACAAGACATATTCTTCATCTAACTTCATCCCTTCAAAATTACTTCCTAAATTGAAGCCCAACACCAACTTTTGCTTGACTGTAATGGACAGAGACCATTTATTGATGTCTACAATTTAGTATCAAGAGGCTATGACTTTTACTCTTGCCAGTAACACATGCTATGGAGAATGAATGAAACCAAAGACAATAATGCCAGTTTTAGATACAGTCTAGGGCTTAGGCAATTTGACATCAATATTGCACCATGAAGGATTATACATGAACATGTAGTTGATTCATGAAAATCTTGATAGAGGGAACTGTCCTGAAACTGATGAACACCTGTAGTCTAAATTCCATGTGCATCTCGTAAACCAGACCCGGGGTCAATAATGGATGGTGTGAAAAACCAAAACAACAAACTACCACATGAAGTGTCAACAGGACGAGAGATAAATGAAGCACAAATGGTTGCTATGACAACTTTCAACTCTAAATGAAACCACAAGTGCGGTGGTTTTTTACAGTGTCATACTGCCAAAATTCCATAGTTCCGGCATATTTTTCTATGCTGTATGTGAGTACGCACTGTTGGAATTGTTTCCATGATCGTGTGGTTCAGCATACATGTACATGTACATGAGTTCTCGTGTCTCGCATTGCTTAGCTTCGGGTTTGAAACATACAGGGGCCTACACATGTAGACCTGTACATGTATAATATCCCCCTGTTACAACAATGTTACCTGTTAAGTTGTAGATCTAGAGTAAACTGAGTATGGCTTCCTTCTACTTTGATGTGTTTGGTACTGCTTTCCTGGAAATACAAAACGTGGGTGGAAAAACCCAGAAATGGGTCAGCAGAAACAAAGTCTGAAGCAGATTCCTTAGCACATACATCATGCCACTATTATACTGTGCCTCTTTGACATTTTTCTAATAAATATATCCATTTTTACCCCAAATTAAAACACAAACATAGAATGCACTCACAATATAAAAGTGTTCCTCTTGCTGTCTTGTAAAATCATTATCTTCTGGGAAACTGGCATAAACCAGCTCGTACTGGTCCAAACTAGATAAAAGCTGTTGATCCACCGAAGTCTGAAAGAACTTAATGTCTGCAGTGTATGAGCAAAATGTCGTTTAAGAGAAAAATTGTAAGTGAATAATTGAAAATTCTTCATACAAGTTTTAGGATTAATGTCAGGTCCGAGATTTGAATCTAAAGATTAACTTAAAAATAGCATGCATTGTCAGGATGGGAATTTACGTTTAATTTGAAATCAATCACAAAAACTTTCCCATACCATTTAAACAATTAGCCAACACTTTACAGAGGCCGCCGCCTACCTCGGTGTTTTCATATGCATGGATCAACAATGCACATGGTCCAACCAATGTAAAAATGTAGATTAACGTTGGGTCATTTAAAACGAGCAATGTTTATTGTTTTAGATTTAGAATCCCTTTTTTTTTCTCAAAAAGTACATGGATCCCAAAAGGGAAAACAAAACAGTATGTAATGGGCATTGTTTGCAATAAAAATGAATGCCCGATTGCATCGATCAAAATGCCAAACCTCTAAAATGGGCGGTTCTGCTTACATGTTCGGGAAAACCTGTAAATGTATTTGGAACTGTTTTTGTTTAAATGTGTAACTCTAACCCACTGTTAATGCAGTGAAATGTTTCCAAAATGCTGCAACGACCTTACCACCAAACAACTACTTGTTAAACTACAATATTTTTGTTTTCTCCCAAACAATCTTCCAACACGGAGTTAGCAATCACGGAAGGGCAATAGAACCTGAAAGTTGACCCCTGATAGCGCACTTCCGGAACCCTTAGATAGGAAAAATAACGTGCAAAGATTTTAGAATTTTAAATATTTTTTCCGTTCAGTTACTTCTCAAAAACTCCAACTCGGAAAAAGGGCTTTGGAAAATTTTTGCTAGTACATCAATTTACATAATCTGAAAAGTGACCTGACCTAAAAGAGAAATATCCTACCAAAACTTGACCCATCACTTCTGAAAACCTGAAAAAACAATACATGTACATGAAAAACAGTCCAATGCAGCGGTCTCATGCACAGATGAACATTTATGGTTTGAAATTTTATGGTAGTCTGTCGGTAAAGCCGAAATAAAATCAGATCAAACTATTTTACACACTTTTTCAATTTATAAGGTAACTAATTTAAAATAAAGCAATAATCTACTTTACAAAAGATTCTAATATTTTATTTAACCTTTGCTAACAACAAATTGTATTATGTCAAATTGACGGAACATGGAACCCATCGACTGCAGGTCAGTAAGTCTTTGGAACATTTTACAATCTCATTTTCACGTGAGCATGGGGAGTGAAAACAAACGTGCATGACCAAGGTGACCTGTAGGTATGATATCGCCCGACATGAAGGGTCCTGAATGAAATTCATTTTTTACCCATTTCCAGGTGACTTTTGCGGCATGACCTTTTACTTTCAGGCTCTATACCTCTTCATTGTTAACTTATGAAAGATTCAAGTGCCACTGGCCCACGGGACCACCCTCCCAGGTGCCCCCCCACTGAAAAAAAAACGGATGAATGGATATTGGACAAGGCTAATAAAAACTTGCCCCAAAACCATACCAGTGCCACTGAAAGCTGGTGCCCCCCATAAGATGCTGGCCACCCCTTTGTGCACCCCCCAGTAAAATCCTAGCTACATGTATAGACCCAACAATGAAAAGGGGTCTAGGGGTTGGAGGCCCAATGAGATTTGTCCAGGATTGTAGGTGTTCTGCTACAAATCCACCTTAACAACAAATGCCCTACCCACATGTACACTGACAGTGGAAGATTTAAATGTGTAGATGAACAGCATGGATGATTATCCATACCAGTGCAGGATTTACGGTAGAGGTGGGAGTAAAATGTTGGCCCATGGAAACTAGCATTCACACAGGTTTCTGACAGGCACAAGTAGACCATGGTACATGTATCTGTGCCGTCTGCACATTTAGTTGCACATAATGTGGAAAAAAGGAAGCCTACAGGTCACATGTACATGTAGGCCCTTGGTGTTCCTCTATTCTACCAGTACATGAAGGTGGCAAAACATCTTACGCTGCAGTCTTTGATAAAAAGCTCAAATCTCCTCCAACAAAAACCCTACATGTACATGCTAGCTACACAAGACATAATAAGGATATTTTGAAAATCAATCATCACCATTTTGTTATGGGGGAGGGGAGATTAAAATTTGGAGACATGAATGTGCATGTACATAATCAACTGGACTTCACAAATTATACGTGTACATGATGTGGGACAGAGTTCAATTCAATCAAATAATTGGTTGAGCAACAATTTTTCGGTCAGCCAATTAAGCCTCGATCCAGAGAAGCAGTTTTTATTGATGTACACAAAAATACACATTATAATGATTCAACATTAGGATAAGTTGGTAACTGAAAGCAGGACAATAAAATCCTTCTGTTAAATTTAACTTTTAGAGGGCAATTTAGTAACAAAACACGAATGTTTTCTTGTTTTTTTCATTGCATTGTACCCATGAGCATTCCAATTGAAAAAGAAATTCAAAACTTAAAAATTGGTGCTTTCATAACCCACACTGGACTACAATGTACTAGCAGTCACTACCTGTAATGTACTGCAAACTGATCAACATGGGGATTGACAAACTACGTTTGCATTGCACCCACATCACTGTTGGTAGTGGGAGAACCAATATGTATTCTAGCCAGCCTTCAAGTATTTCCAATGGAATATGTTTGCTTTATCACAAAGGCTTGGCTATAATCCTGGTTAAAGTAAACAAGAGAAAAACTTTCTCCTGTGCTGGAAGATAATCGCTTCATCAAAAGAGAACCCCCCCATGTACATATACCACGCATTCACAATTCACCTGCTCCCCATGGAAAGTCAATGGAGCACATTATTCATTTTTTCAAGGGTGACTGAATCTAAATGGTATGGACCCACTTATTCAAGGTTTCAGTAAATTCCAAGGCACTTCCGATGAACTTCCAGTTGGACTGCATAACTTTATATGTTTTTCCTTTCAACTGTATAAACTCCTATAGGAAAATCATGACTGTGTGGGTTGAACATTTGAATGATGGACGACACAGTGTGAGTTCATTTCCGACTTCCATTTCATTGGATTCAACCTACACGTACAGTGTAGCTGTTGTATTGACTTAACCGTATTCTGTGAATGTACATGTACTGTCATTGTTACCTTGGCGAACATGTACACATATACTCTGTACACATACATCTAATCATTGTCTGAAGGTCTCAAGGTCTTTGCCAACAATGCTGTGTTCTCTTTGTAAGTGAATTGCACAAACAACCACTTAATTTATTTAATATTAGAAGAATGCTCAGCACAAACATGCACGTATATACAGTATGGCTCCTGGTTAAGTGTAAGGCTGTGACTCGTTCACTTGAAATTTTTGATTGGTCTTTAACTTGCACAATTATACATGTAGCATTCTTTTACATTTTATATTATAATTTTCCTGGAAATATTATGTAAGCATGAATTTTAAAAACGATGGACAATCATTTTAGAAAATTCATCACAGGCTGTTATCTCCCTGGTGAAATGAAAGGACATGAATCCATTACAGCTTTAGGGTGAATTTTACAAAGTTCTACTCTCTGTTCAAAGTAGGCCTAAATCAAATTTACAATGAAACCAGTAACACATGTATACACATTTATGCTGACAAACATCTTCACCACATCTGCAGTATTTCAATTTTTCTTTTTAGCATTTTCTTGAACATGGTACAACTGCATTACATTATACATGTATGTTATAATTTTACGGTAAACAAAAGGAGGGATGATTAAAAAATTCTTCAAATTGTGGGGGAAACTTACACTGTAACTACAACGCTGTGTAGTTAATAACCTCACTATGGGATTAAGAATAAGAAACTTGATAACATGAGGGTCTACATGTACAGTAGCATCACCAATTGTTGCCGTAACTTTATGTAACATTGTAAAGATAATTAAGCAACGTCAGGTACTAAGTGAAACAGAACCACTTTTGTTCCCAAAACCTTTGAACAGACTTACAAGAAGTTTGCAGAAACAGGACATCAACACGGGCTGCCATCAAAGTATTTTTTAACAAATTCTATTTATATTTACTGGGGCAAAGGGTTTGTTTTTTTTAACTTTGGTTATATGTGGGCCTGGTGAGGTTGTATGAGGAGGAAACGTTAGCCTAATAGACATTTCACTATGTGTATCATGATCGTGCACCGTACACTGTACGTGTATTTACGTACAACCACGGAGGTAGGAAAAGACATGTTCACTGTGTAATGACCACCAACATGACGAAGTGCTAGGTAAGTAGGTCTTTTAACACAGACTTGGATCGATTCCCGTTCAATAACAAGAAAACTCATACTTGGTGGACATGCTATATGAATTGAATTTAACCACAGAGCAATGATGCGTGCGTCCAAGATGCAGCGAGTTGCAAGGCGATGGGTGGCCGACTTTGAGGACGTCCACGCCCCATACTGTCAGCGACTTAGGCCCAGTAGCCGGCTATCAGACAACTCACCTTCAGTTGTTACTGCTGCAACTCCACACGGTCTTCTCCAAAAAATACCAGACGACACAAGAACAGCAACCAAGTATGTCACTACAGTACGTCTCATAGTCCAGAGTTGACATGAATTCATGATTATTTGAGTTCTTTGGCACGATACGATCGCTGCAACATTTGCCTTTCTGGAGAAGGCCTCACTGGAGTGACATCAAAAGTGTCTTCTGGGTGTGTATGGTGCTACGAGGCCCGGCCGTGCACGGTGAATCACGCTTTGAAGATCAATCGATTTTTTGAACACAGGAACAACTGCACATGTGTAGTAAATACACGGGGAACATTGGGCCAGGACGTACCAGTGTCTGCACCGTCCATTCACCGTCGTTGTCACGTCAAGAAATGATTGACAATGGCCGGCCTTTCTGCCAAATTCTTTGGGTGACCACTTGGCCCAGAAGTAATGTGTATGACTAAGCGTATCAAGGCAGCGCACGTGAAGCTCCATTCTTGGACAGCCGTTGCCTTTTACGTAATAGTGACAGCAGCATTGTCGAAACATGTACACGCCCAGTCAGTAACACATCATACGGCTACGGCTCTTCCATGCACATTCCAGTAACATTGCCCACAATGCATGATTCGCACACCCAACTGCATCCATAGAAACATCCTTGCAGGTTTTAAAATCAACAAATTTGTCTTGAATAATTTTGTTTTCTGTCGGGCTCGTTTAAAGTAAATTGTGAAAGTGGCAAATATCTTTCTGTTGCTATGCTATCCTATTGTCTAACAGGGAAGTAGAGGCTCGTGTATTTGTAGGGTGGGGGACCGAAGGGTTGGGTATCAAAACCTGAACACGAAATTTAGCCAGGAATTCATGCCTCCAGGACGGATCATCCAGAACCACCACGTTTTCATGGGGGTATTTCTTTTGGGGCTAATTTTTGATGTAACCTTTTACCTTTCTAGGAAGTGAGGCTACATTTAGGAGCTATTTACACGCGTTTTGAATGAATGGAGGTGATACAGACTTTCCTCGGTTTTTTTTAAGAAGAGGGTTGGGCTATGGCCCCTTGCCCCCCTCCACACGCACACCAACCCGCATGGAGCTATAAACCATGCACCAACCCATCCTCTTCTTCTGAAAGGGCGCCAGACGATGTGAATGAATGGAAAACTTGTTCCACATGATCATTTGAAAAAGAAATTTGTTAAAAGTTATTGTAATTTCCTTTAGTGACCTTTTCAAGAAAACGAGAAAAAGCTTTCTCACACGAACTGGCGCGTTGTTAGGCAGTCTCATGTTACACTTTGACAGCTCTAGATCATCTGCGCTCAGGATAGTGAACAGAAACAGCGCCCTCCAGCAACCTACTGCGTCTAACTGAATTGATTAGTCTTTTGAATGCGTCATTCAAACATTTCAGTGACCATTAATAGACGAAATAAATGATATTTCGCAACTTAGGTACATTTCAAAGACCAGTTATAGGCCACTTATAATATCATGTGTATGGTATATTTTCTTGTTTAAATTTGCATCTAATTTGCCACAAACAAATGGAAGTCTCAAAATTTCCAAATCTGTATCATACACTTCAACATAAAAAACCTTTGTTACATAACAGAAATAATTGGGTAAATAGATAAAATGGAAGGAATTATTCGGTATTTCACATCATTTGAACCTCCCAAAACGTCGTGTGTGTAAACCGGTTGTAACCTTTCGTCATGAAGTAAAAGTTCCCAAAGCCAGATAAATCAGATATATTATACAGGATCGATAGCTAGTTGGACAGCTAGTATGATAATTATATATCACGACAACTGGGTGGTTCAACAGGTGGAAACCTCAACCTTTTATATTGGCGCTTTTTCATTGGCGTGTCTGTCGATTGAGGTCACACTAGTGTCTTTCTTTCCCTCAAAGCCCGGCAAATACAACTGTACCTCTGACATGAACTTTTCCTCGCAATTATTAATCTGTGAGGGCGTCACACTTCCATCCAAATCGCCATCAATATTCGTCAGCTTTAACTCGAGGTGTACTTCATTCACGACTTGCATGCTAACTGCCTGCTTGAAGTATATCGCCTCTCGCTCACTGCTCAGTGTTCCAGCATTTTCTTCCTTTCCTGAAGCGTGTTCATCGGAAGTTATTACAGCCACGCCTGGGTCGTTCATCTCGGCATCGCCACTATCGGCTTTGACCTCCGAAAGGTTCTCTTCATCTTTGACCTCTGCTAGACTGCTGTCTTCTTTGACCTCCACGAGGCTGCTGTCGTCTCTGACCGTGTCTTCCCTGCATATATCTTGGTTACTCAAGCTCAACTTTTCCAGGTTGTCCTTACTAGCATGTCCAAGGGCATCAGCAAGGAGCGATGCCGACATGTCATCCTCGTCATCCCAATCACTCACCCTGGACCATGAAAACTTGTTAGCAAACATGATGTCATCTGAACCGATTTCATCCCATTCATGCCGACCGTCGATTTTTTCCTCTGCATCATCATCGTTCTCCTTGCTGCAAGCAGTTCAAAATCAAGGGTGAATTAACTCTCAACAACTTTTGAATTACGTTTCTAAAACTACATTGACTTGTTGAGAAACAATTAAGCTCTGGTATTCTGCAAAACACGCCATCACGAGTTACTTGCTTTTTAATGCACTCGCTTCCTGATATTAACTGAACTGGCTATTTTCAAAACTCACCAGTAGTGAATGTAACACAAGTAAATGATAGAAATGATGCCAACTGGTATGACCAAGCCAGCAGCTGTGAGTACACCCAGGGTACCAGCGTAGCCTCGGTAGCCATTCAAGGTGCCCACGGCAGGGTCCACCGGGCTAGTATCACGTTCAGAAGAACCTACATGTCAAAATAACGGTACATAATTAAATCATTCGCGTTAACAGGTAACATCGACACAGTGTTCGAGAAGCTCAGGTCAAAGGCATTTGCTTCAACTTGAACACAACAGTCTCCGATATTGGTGCGAAAAATAAACGTTATAAAATACAATGGCCTGTATATAAAACATTGGGATAAGTTGAGTTTTCTTCGGTAATTTTCAAAACGAGTTTCTCATTTCTGAACAGAACTTGAATACAAAAGCTTATAAGCATATACCACCATCTCCTCGTGGCCGGGTCTTCAGTGCGTCTCCAAATCCAAAATTAGCACAAACGAGGGCCAACTTCAAACAGCAAAATTTGAGCCTCGACTTCACCATAATGCAGATGGTGGGGCTTGCTGCTTTTATACGAGAAGCAGCATCGGTTCTGTTTGTGCATAACAGCTTTGACTCCAGCTATTGTAATGGCGTCGGTAAAATATATTGCATCGCACGGGCCTAGTTATTTGTGCAGTTGGACAGTTAAGGTACAGCAGTTTTGCCCGCACAAAAGCTTAATCTTTAGAATGAATGCAGCATCTCTGGAATAACCAGTCAAAGTGCTCGGTCTGACTGCCATGAAAGATGGTAAATAGCCTTGACACGAAGCCGGTCAGATCCCACACGATTAACAGACTGTATGTCATGTATTTTGAAGGCAAAAGAGCGTGACCAGGGAACTTTGTGCCTGTATGGATTGTGCGCATGCGTTTCGCTATGAGAAATAACTTGCAATGGTGCATAACAAAGAAACAATATAGCTTTGACTTCCATTATACACACTGTTCAAGGACGAGAGTCGAACAGCGATTATGCCACCGTGCAAGGCAGACAAACAGAAAAAATGGTTACACGCTTGATATCATACTGTCTTCAATGAGTCCATGTCAAACCTAGCTGCTTGTAACCCACCAAATCTTACCTCAGATGATTGATATCATCCCAGGCCTTGCACTAACTGTTTTTTCCTGGATAGCCCACCGGGCTAGTAAACTGGGTATTTTACTAGCCCGTTTGGAGTTTTACTACACCGTATGCAGAAAAAAAAAGAAAAAAAAAAGAAAACCCAAAATTGTTGTTAGTTTTAACACCAATGAAGAAAATAAACTGCTGATGGGAAGAATAAGAGGCACGATTCGTTGTATGTCACATGCACTTGTAGTTAAAGATTTTGCAATCGTGCATTTATTTCCACCAAAAGCAATACACGTGCTTTGATCTAAATTTTAACACTACAGGTAGGTTCTAAACTGATTTTTTCACTAGCCCACCGGGCAACCAAGGAACCAAGTCTCGATAGCCCGGAGCATTTTTTGCTAAAATTTGTACGCCGGGCTAGTTCTATTTCAAGGCCTGCATCCCCTTGTTTCCGTTCTTTCTTTTATCAAATACGCGATAGTTTAGTTACACACCAGTAACGTTAGGTGACTGCAAGGGAATATGCGAATTTAATGATGTTTTAAAATCATAGAAATATATTAAAACCAGATACAAAAATTTGTGACGATTTTATTAGTTCACATTGGTAAGGTATAAATTCCAAAAGTTTGGCAACTTAACCAGAAAAGTCATATCTAATGCTGCTTCAGTCTTAAACCAGTATACTGATTTGCTATCCACAATTAAGACCACCTACACATTCCAACCAAGAAAAAGTAAAACCTTGCAAGAAGCTCCAGTCCTTTGAAATCCTATCCAGATAACACAATGACTCTCACGAAAGCTTGCCCTAAGTCTTTCATGCATTTATTCTCCAAGAGTGCCTCATCTTTTCACATTCATGACGATTGGCCTCCAGTTTACCATTAGGCTAATAAAGAGCCAGGCTTCTATATGTGAATGTACAGATACATTGCTGTGGAGGGGTGAATACGTCGAGGCCAACTTCAGAATTTGACCACAGAAAAAAACTTGTGTCCTCAAACTCCACGACAAAAAGATGGAAAGATTCGGATTCGTGACTTCAATATTCGCTCTTCTAGTTTTTGGGATTGGGGATCTATCTGGCTCACTTGCAGGTAACTTTATCTTGTATAACGTTGATGCTATGGACATATCATCGGTTGTAGATATTGAAAACTTGCAGAAAACGTGGATGACTTGTAAACATTTGTCAGACCAAACTGTGCCTTATGGAAGTCAGTTTTCTAAATGTTTTCTTCCGGTTTTTTAAAATATGGTTTCATATTTTGATTATTCTTTACTATTAAGATCCTGTTACATCACTACCACCAGATGCTCCAACAGTTCCGAATATCCCTTCTCGAGTCCAGCAGAGAATCCGCGTGATGATAGCCATTATCTTGGGCTTCATCATAGTCCCAGCTGGATTGATTGCTATCGTGTTCTTTGCATTAAATCACTGGTAGGTTCGAATCGCCGATTACTCTCAAGTTATAGCTGGTAATTTTTGGCTGAAAAGAGTAGTGCCCACAATAACTTTGTTGCTGCATGCATATGAAGGATTAAATTTTCTCATGAAATCTTTTTCAATAGATTCGTACCAACGATCTCATACTACCCCATGCAGTATTTTTTTTTCTGGGGGTGAGTCTTGAGGAGGGAATTTTCTGTAACGACTGTCCTTTTTGAAGAAACAGTTTAAAGGAAGGAAAATAAAATAAACAAATTCCTCATATTTTCCCAAATTTACAATTAAGTGTTATGGGACTATTCAGAATTCTGTGATATTTTGTTTTAGTGTCAACGGCTTCAAGGCAAGACGGGCTTCCAAGCGCGGAGATACTGCTTCTACAGAGGACATCAATGGTGTCAACGATCCGAGGAACTGGAGCTACATGATGAGTGATTCAGATGATGAGAAGAAAGTAATGTCACTATTCTACATGTACGTTAACACAGCTGATGAAATCAAGCTCGACTTCAATGGCAATCTTGCCAATTCCAAAGGTCCAAACAACATCTAATTATCGTAAAGTCGAATTATATACATCAGTACATGTACTTTATATTCACTTTGGTTGGGCATCTTGGTATTCACAAACGTTGACAAACACTTGGTGGTCGAAACAAAGAATTCTGAGTTTGTCCTGAATATCTACAACTGCAAACTGTTGGACCAAGAACTACAAAATGAAAGCTATTACTTGAAAGATTTTTTTCCTCAGCATGCTGCAATAACGTAAAACGGTTGTGCATCAGTTTTACTTTCTCAGTCGTTTATCAGGTAAACCTAGTGTGTCCAAAGGAAATCTGGGAATTGGTATCACACAATGACAGTATATATACACATTGATTACTAGTATCATGCAAATTATCTTACTCTAAAATGTATTTTTATTAACTGCAAATCAACTTTTAACTTACCAATGTTGACAAATGTATATATCCATCATACATAGCATTTAATTTATAGTACCTTAATATCGTATCCACTTTCAGTTGAACACGAGACAAGCCTCAATTTACATTCTTATTGAGTTTTAACAAGAAACTAGTAATTTCAGCTACATTTTAAAACAGTATTTATTGAGAGCTACTCACGATGAACAGGGTGAAATTAATCAGCTTTTAATTTCATGTAGTAGAATAAAGTATTATATTCTGCCGATGTCTGTCCAGAAACATACCACTTTGCTCTATTTGAATTCAAAGTCAAGTTAATTGTGATGTCTTGCCATTTTTGCTGTTACTTGTGAGACTGGAACCCGACCTATAGTGCCTACAGAGGGCGCCATCGACGAATAACTTTATTGATACACTAATGATCATTCACTCAGTTAAGTGCACCCTCGGTAGAGTGAGCGGCCTTTCTTGGCGAGCTAATTAACGTTTAATTTGTTTTTTCGTCCAAATGCAACGACTATTTATCATATCCTTCCCCTGTACATGCTGAAAAACCTAGTTTAGTCACTTTACAGCCAGGGCCTCCCCTAGCCAGAAAAAATGAAAAAAATCCAGCCGGCCTCCAGCCAGCCTCCAGCAAATTCCCGTAGGACTGTGTGCTAAGTGGCCCCTTGTGTACAATCTAATGGATTGTTTACAAAACGGTGCCTGGGGCAGACAGTGGAATGTTTCTTATCAGTGACAGCTGTCTGGAACTTGTCAGAGGCCTCTTTCGGCTGTCTTTGAATTGTTATTTTGGTTGGGGGGTGTTGTGGTGGTGGTGTGGCTTGGCTGGCGCGTGGCGAGCCCCCCCCCACCAAATCGGGATAGCCTGCGAAAACGGCCCCCACGGTACTGTGACGTACTTTTGGCGGTTTGTAAGAGCTGTAAAAGCCAGGGGACAACCATTGGAGCATTTATATACCTTTAGGACTGACTCAGGGCTTTGCAACCCTGAAAAATGAAACAGACTCAACTGGCGAGTCCGTTCCCGAGACCGTGTGAGAAAAAATTCATACCGCGTCGGTTAAATAAAACTGCCACGGTTAGCCCTGCAATCTAATTACAATGCGGTAATATTTTGTATTTTTTCCACAATTATTTTGAGAAGAAAAGGTCGATTTCCTGTGAGTGTAATTTTTCTTTGTTTGACGAAGTTGAACATTGTATACAATCAAATCAAACATCATTTTCAGCTCACGTTATAAGACTAACATGGGCCAACTTCCATCAATCTTGATCAATTTGTACGAATTCTTTATTGATTACACAAAGGGGGATAGAAAATGAAAAACCAAATGCTTTCAAGAGCTTTATTAACATTATTTATTTTCCATAGCTTATTATGACAGAAATTAATATTTCACAATGTATGACATCCTTTTTGAATGGTTATATTATACATGCAATGGGTATGGAATAATAGTCTTTACACATCATGGTACCTCAAAAACCCTAGATCTCCTTTTTACACAAAAATCCCAAATCATTGTTTTCACTCAATGATTTAAAAGGAATTTTAATTCATACTATTTCATTTTCATAGCGTTTATATATCTTTTGACAAAGGCAAGACTGAGATATATAATGTTATTATTCATTCTACACTTGTACAAGATGATTTGACGTCAGAATATAACCAGTATGTACATTACTTCCTTCAACTAGCACAAAAAGACAAGAAGTGCCATACAAAATTATTTGTTAATTAATCCTGAACCAACTGCTGCAGGTTGTTACGATTTATTCAATGATTAATAAAAGGAGTCTGCACTGTTAAAAAATCTCACAATGTCCCCGTTTCGTATTTTAGTTGACTTAATATAACAAAAATATGTTGCATTTTGTAAAAAGTGTGAACTTTTACAAAATGCAACATATTTTTGTTCGTCTTAGTACTTAGTTCGTAGCTATGATTGTATCAGGAATCCAATTACATGTATTGTAGATCAACGTATGTGAAACTGTATTTGGAAAGAGCCAGAAACAAAATTTGATGAAGGTTGATTTGCGACATTGAAGTCAGATCCGCACACAAAATAATCTAATTAAAGAGAATCCGACAAAAAATCAAAAGGTTTTCCTATGAACTAGCAACTGTTTTCATGAGATATTGATGCATTTAAAACACTAGCTTTCAACACACAATACTCAAATACATTTGCCCGTTTACAAAATTTAATAAAAGACTTGAAGTTTGTCAATGTATCAAATTTAAATCGAAATGTGAAGTTCTACAGAAAGTTACTACTGTCTGTTTAAGAAAGTACACAGTTGGGAAAATCGAAAGAATAGTAGCATTTTAAAGTAGACGTTTTAAAAGAATTACAGGTCTGTTAAAATACATATTCGGACCCACAATTGCCAAAACCTGTATATTGTTAAAACAAAAACGGCATTAACAGAAACAAGTTTTCAACTTTTACATACAAATGACTGATGGCTGAGTGCATCCGTGATATGTATTTTAAAAAAAAAAGTTGCACGGAAATGTATCCTTTGACATAAAATGATATCGGTTTTCCCGGTTACCTTAGCACTTTTTTCATTTAAAATTGCTAAAACAAAGGTTGAAGTCCCTCAAAGAGGGTGACTCGTCCTAAATGTTGATTCCAATCTCGAAATAACACCACTAGATTTAACTATCAGAGCATTGTAAATAACAGAAAAAATACACTTATCATATAGTTATCGTCATCCCGTTTCCCAAGTACAAGCTTCAAAATATTCCCTGCTAAATTTGACTTTTAGAACATGTTATCACTTTCTAATGGCTGACATTATTAAGGCTGAGAAATTAATGGTGTATACATACGGAATTCTCTTCAACACAGACAAAACTTCGTGTCTGTTGAATTGAAGAAATGTTATCCAAGTTGATCGGTCCCTTGTGAAAACACTTAAACTGTGCGTGGTAGGAGAATGGAAATTTCAGCAGAAAACAGTCAAATTAGGCCTAATACCATCGATTTTGTCACATTATTCTCTTTCACATACAAACTTTCTATCTGTTCAACGGGCAAGTTTTAAACCAAACATTTCACACGGTTCTTGTTCCAATCTGAGTCAAAGCACAATCTCCATGTTTCGTGAATTATGTGTTTTCAAAATGACAGCAACAACTGTTACATGATTATTTCCAAAGTTTCATTATTTTGCCGACATCAGAGACAACTTTACGGTCAGAATGTGGTAATAGGTATAAACATCCATGTATTTTGTTTTACCAAAGGTGTCAAGACACTTGGCAGGCACAATTGGACATTAACAGATTCATTCACATGCAGTATTATACAACTTACTTTCATGATGATTAATTTACATTGGTGTTATTGTGATAACACAATAGCATGAAGTCTACATGCAAAACATGTGTCTGCTATTTTTACACTTCTGTTTCAATATTTGGATAGGCGCGCCCAAGTTCACATCCGCCTTCAATACAAGCCTCTGCTGGACAGCTTTCGATTACCTCGTGGTCGATCTCAACCTTGATCTCATGATTCCCGACATCGTTTGGATTGTACATGTCTCCGTCGTACCCATCATCCGAATCTTTGGCTTCGTCGATAACGACTGTGGGTGTATTCTCTAGCCGATTGAAGTATGACGGTTGTGCACTCATAGCCGTCTTTTCGTTCGGTTCAATATCTGCAGCGTGTCTGACTGGACGGACCTCTGATGAGGTTCTGGCGCGTTCGGCAAAGTCACTGTCATTATCAATTTCACTCACAGCCGTCTGGCTAGGTCGGGCCATGTTTCCATTTCCAACATGGCCGTTGAGATTGTGGTATGGACCAAAGGCTTGGCGTTTCAGAGCTCGCAGTTTAGACTTAATTGAGTTCTTATCGGCCGTTGTGGGATCTCTGAGAGGTTCCTTTAAGGAATCCTGACGGGATGGAGTTGAGAAGGACGAACGAGAGTGACCATTACGTAATGACCGATGCGTACTCAGTGTCCGATTTAGCTGTCGAACTCGCCACTTTCTTCTGATTTCAGCTCTCACTTCACCGTTCATGAAGCAGTACAGCACGGCCACTAAGAATCCCTGGTCACATTTGAGAGATTTAAAATTAAAATTCTACGATCAGAAGAAAATTTGCATCATCGAATCGTCTGTCAGTTATCAGTAAAAAAATAAATAAATACATCTTTGCCGGAAAACACTGCCAAGCACATTTTGAAACCCAGAACAAAATAGCAATATGCTGGCACTCCACAAAGCATGTTTGCAATAGCCAAAAATGTGAAACAGAGCAAGACAAATCCCTCCCCAAAAACCGCCCGAACAAACAATACTGATTTCAAACAGCCTACTGTGTCAACTTACCTGGCAAGACATGCCCAACTCTATATACATGCGCAACTTGACCACAATAGGTTCTTCAGTAGCGTACATGCCAATGGTGATGATGTAATACACTCCAAACAGCGGAATTAGGACCAGTGTAGATTTGGCCAGCTTGCTAAAAGTAGCAGAGTATTTGATAAAAGTTTGGAAGTGAAATTGTTGCCGTTGGAACTTATCATCGGGGAAACTTTGGTTGATTACTGACGTCATAAAAATACAAAGTCGAAACCTGTCGCTGTGAGGTCTGTTTAACAAAAAATAACGGAGAACTCGATAGAGATCTCAAGAACGTGGGGTTGTTCTTCCGAATGGAAATAAACACATTGATAAACATATGATAGTGAGGAGTACTTTAAGCCAAAATAGACAATTCTGAGCCCCCGTTAATCTCAACAAAGGAGTTGATTGCTGCGGGCAAAACTGCAAAGACGGCATTTTGTCCACAAATGCATCTTTAATGTAAAAAAATACACTTTAATTTCCATTTCGAATTGTGAACATCACTCATGGGGGGGTAAGCCTGAGTTATGCGGATACAATGGGGCGCTATTTGTTTTCAGTAAAATTTTCGTGTTTACTCCAAATTTACCTACTTCAAATAGCGCCCTACTATTGTTTCCGCCACGCTTCAAAAAGGCTTACGGTCTTTGTCTGAGTTATTCACACATTTTTTTTTTCATTTATTCAACTGGACAACCACATGACTGTGGACCACCCATTTAACTAACAAACAGTCGGTCATCCAAACAACTTACCCTTCAACTTGCCATTAGTCAACACAGTAAGCAGACAACACAGTCAAGCAGACAGACAACCAATGTGACAGATAACCGTTTAGTCAGTCAGTCAAACTGCTAACCAACTAGCCCTCCAACTAACCAGTGCAACAAATGACCGTCACAAGAACCAACTACGATTTTGTTGACAGGAAAGTAGTGAATCTTCCACCCAGCTTACCTTGTGACGTGTGTGTAAACGTTTCCCTTGATAATCTGGCACTTTACAAAACCTATCCACTTTTCATGAGCATCAGAAATAAATGCCTTAAAACGTACGAAACAAGGTAGCATATGAAAGCAATATTCCAACTCGTACAGGGAATGTACGTACCGTCTGAAAACGGTTTCGTCATATCCGACATTTGTATTTATGACATAGGAACACGTGTAAAAATCTTTTAAAATGACAAAGAATTATGGGGGGTTAACATGGGGTCATAACATCACAGCGAATTTGTTAATAATCAAGTTGACACAGCTAGGTTTGGATGGGTAAAAATTGCATGACAGGTTGCACATATACTGAATTGAGAAATAGAAAAAAGGGCATGGCCGTTAAATGCATTTTGAGCACATACGCTTAGGACGTGCAGGCATGGTGTAGGGTGGTTAAAAACCTTAAGCACCTGTTAAAACATGTTACTTTTGCTCTCACTTAACAGTAATTGACTGTTGTTATGTGGGACATGACGTTTTAACAACCTCATGGACTCACAGCACCACTGGTGTTAAAGCATCACGTCCCACATTAAAGCAGTCCATAATTGTTTTGTTATACTTTTGTCTTGAATCCTGTATGTAACATTTTCCTCGTATCTTAACAATGGGTATCTCGGCCCGTTGCTGCTAAGAAAGTTGTACGACACGCTTGAACTCAATGCACTGCCGTAATCGGCTGTGTTGGCGGTATACGTGTCTTGCTTGAACACAATATCTTACATCTTAAAAACCACTTTGAGGAAAATTTAAATGCTTCTTCTCACTTCGAAAATATTATTTTGAGATATTATATGAACAAACGACCTTTCATCCTCGACAGAAAGTTTTTTGTCCAACAGCTAATTGTATTGTAGTGCCAATTTGTTGCTCCCACCAGGGTGTGCGAGAATATAATCTGTATAGTAGGCCTAAAGTAGCAAAGGTACCAGAGCGGTTCCCGCTGACTAGAGGGGTGGGACTTTAACATATGAAATCACTGTCTTATGACAAGTGTTGAGGGTTGACATGTATTTGTCGCTCGGTCAGGTGATCGTTCTAGCACAAGGAAAATGCAGTGATCAAGACGAAGGTATAACAAGACAGTCTGTACCCTTTGCCATTATTCATGCAAGTACTTATTGAATGGGTATCATCAACGTTTTGAATGTAATGATGTCATGATATTATACAGTTATTATATTATAAAAATCCAACAAGGAGTCGGTGTACATTATGCCTTCCAAGTATTTTGTGAAATGTTACACCTCGAACTCCATCCATTGGCATGATGTACGCCATCAGAGCAGTACGCACACCTTGTCTAGTTAGGACAAACACCATATTTCCTCGTGCACACAACGAAGAAGCCAGTCTTTTTACTTTGTCATTTTATAGGAAAATTAACATACTGCGCAAAGTGGAAAACGTTTATGCAGTTCTCATCGACTACAATAATAGCTACTTTAGAAAGACAATAATGGGACAGGTCAAAGGGGAAAGCCTGCAGAGTTATCATGCGTTAATGACGGGTTGAAGTTGTATTGAGTTTTCAAGGTGCACTTCAAATGAGATTAATTTCCATGCTGGATCATGCTGGTGCGATGCCAAAGTGCTGGGGTGACGAGTCTGAGGCCCAATAATGACCACATTCCAAATCTTATTTCCTATTATTCAGTATCACGACTAGCATCTGCTGCATGAGTCCCACTGCATTCCCACATATGAACCGAAAAAGATTGCTCTGGGAATTCATCAATTTTAGAACTTGAAATATATTTACCACAACCAGTGTCGATTGCTCCTGTACGAGAGGGGGAAATGCATGCTATGGCCATGTAAAGAGGTAGAAAAATCTTCACAGTTAATATAGTGGTTACAACGAAGGTGCCATTTTTAGATGAGTGATTTCATTCAAAATGCAAAGGGTAATCGACTAATCCGACGAGATCCCATTACTTGGGAAATAGGCTTTTTTGGGGGGGGGGTCTGGGAAATTTGGTTGCAAATAGGCCACATTTTTATTTAAAAACGCGAGTCGTTTTTTGTTATGTTCAGGATGCTAGGCAACCTCGTTTCCCGCGGCTATGATCTGGCGGCGCCAGATGCCAACCATTGGATCCAATCATGTTTTACGCGTTAATAGTGAACGTTAGCGCACGCAGCCCATAGTAGTCGAGGTCGAGTACTGGGGACGTGTATAACGCGTTGCGTCTTGCGTTCGTCACGTCCGACACGCAATTTTTCGCATCTTTCCTCCAGCATGTGACCCTCCGAGCAAGACCGCACATATATACAAGCTGCCTATCAAGATTTTATATTCTCTGTATACGTCGCAACACTTTTATTTATGTAGTCGAAGAGGAAAGTAAAGCTCGCGAACCACCTGAGTGCAAGCGCGAGAAATGCCTCATTGTGGTCACGTAATTTCAATCTAAAAGTTCGCCAAGACAAAGTCACGAAATGAGTTATACTCTGCAGCTGGACTCAACAAAAAGACGATTTCCTTATAATTTGTAGTGAACATATCTTATAAAAGTAAAAAAAAAGTTTCCTTGAATGTTCTCCAGATATTTTCGGCCATAATGATTTAAGTAACTGTCACGGCGCATTTGTTTTTCTTGTCAGTCCTAGTGAGGGCGCTCCGCTATACCCGTAGCTTTATTTCAGACTTGAGCGGAGTCCACTTTTTTCTTTTGTCTAGCCCGAAAGTTCATTCGTGAGTCACGTTGCAAAGTTCCATCAAGATTGTGATTTTCTAACTGATTTTCTTTGCCAAGGTTTGTGAAATTATTCCTTTGTTTCCACACTTGTTCCGTGATTCCTGTAATTAGGATTTTTTTCTATATAAGTCAGAATTAGCCTCACAGTGAGATTTTTCCTCGTGTGCTGAGGAGCTGACGTGGCGCATGCCTGTTTATTGTAGTTTAGCGAAGTTTTTTCGATGCTGTGCGTTCGATAAACTTCAGCCCCTCGATTTCCTAAGCTGTAGTTCTAGAGATTGTGCACCAGTTTTTTACCTTTGGGAAATGTATTTCTTCCCTGTCTCATCTTTGTTGTCATACAATGGTTTAGATTTAGGCCCTATTTTTTTACTCGCGAATTAGTCACTTTGTGATACGTTCATCCATGTACTTTGGCGGAGCGCAGTAGTCTCGCACAAGTTCTCTGGCGGAGTGATGTTTTCTCCGTTACATTCCTTGTTATCCGCCCTGTCGTAGTCTCTTCTAAGTCGCCTGTTGCAATTTTGGTCTTTGAGTATTCACATGTATTAGCATTTATCCACCAGATCCTAGATTTCAGAACTTTAAGTAAGTTTCATATTTTCCAAGGAATAGACAGGGTATTTCAGAGTTTTCCTTTCACACGTAGCCATGAAAAGAATTATTTAGCAGTAATTTAGGAACCTTTCTCCACGAGGTTCGGACTGATTTTGTGGGTAATAAGCTGTATCTTACTGCGTGTACCCCAGTGATCTGTTAATTTACCCAGTTTTCCCAATATTTTTTCCTCGATCTAGATTATATCTACATGTAATTTTCCTTTATTTTATTTTTCAGACCATCATCACACAGTTGTTGAATACTGAATTTCATTTGGCTACACTACTGTTATCGTCTGAATAACAACATGACAATGGAGTTCAGCTCATTTGGAACAATTGCAACAACGTGTTCATTTCTTTGATTTCGTAACAGTAACCAATATACCATGTCGACTTGACTAAATTTGTGACTTTCTACAACTTTATCTACTTTTACAACTTAATAGTTGTAACTAATTTTGTTTGTTCACAAATGATAAAGGAGATGGTTGTTGGTTCGTGAATAAGCTGCGTTGCACTACTTTTTTTCTAAAACGTAAAACTTTGGACGGAGCGATGAAATTGGTGAAGGGAAGACAGGGTGTGTTTTACTACGGGTACGTGCCGAAGCTAATGGGATAAGCCAAGCAGCCATCGGCCATGCCTTCTTACCTATACCTTCTGGCTTCAGCGGCGTTGGTAGCACTCAGCTTGGTCGCCAAAACACGTAAGATGTTCAAAAAAAGGATGAAGTTGATCTGTTCGTGAAACATCAGAGGTGATGTTTTGAGACACCAAAGGATTCTTTACAAAGTGTTGAATCGTCGACTTTAGTTGTAATTTATTTTTCTCCACGCTGAGCAAATTCTATGAAAGGTAACTTAAAACTCATCCAATGTAAGCAAAGCAGCATGCACCCACGAATGAGTAAAATATTGCTTGTTTAAATAAGTACAGGTTGCCACTAAAGATGTTTTAAGCCATACCAGAAAATTGATATGAAATTACACCATACTCCTACTGAGGCTTACTGGAGATTACTTGGTATGCAAGTAGAAACCTTTTCCTTATTCAAATTGACTGCCACATCGGCAAATTAAAAACTTACCGCAACACCTATTTTTTTCAAAACTATAGTTACTGTCTTTAAGGAATTGAAGTATCTTTACAATTTGGTTTACGACACACAGTTTCTGTCATTCAATGTCTCCTAAAACGTCACAAAGTTTGACTGTGTCACAGTTTTCACTGTAGCATATACTTGCTAGTTGTCCACATCGAGTTCTTTGCAGAACTTACCACGACAGACCACATCACAGGGGCTTTGATAATCCAGTAAACAGTTCCTTCGGTCATGTTCGATAGCCAACATCTACAAATGAGAAAATGATCACATCACATTGGTTTTGTGATGAAATAATAAGGAAACTGTAAGTGTGATATAATTGGCTGTATGTGTAATACTTTCAGCCGTAGGTCTACAAAGTTGCCTGTTGGTATGAAATGCTTGCCGCCATAGATGTGGCATTGTTGACTACGCTGTAGCTGTGATCGACAATGTTGACTAAAAGTATGCTGTAGTAAACCGTGTGACCCTGGTGGTTGCAGCCGTGAAATGTTCTTATAGTTGATAACTAATAAGGGAATAAATAATCATGTTCATGGCTGGTAAACATGCGTTTAATACAGGCTCTGGGGAAAGGACGCGACAAATGCCCAAGCCGCAGGCGAGGGCATTATCAGTGTTCGAGCTCCTGAGCCGCACATATTTATTCCCATTCTTAAATACCTTTTTATCAGAGAGTCAAAAGACGTCAATATGATGGATTTCCAACGATTTGTTTTAGAGTTTTAGTTTCCTTTTTACGAACACCCCTCGTCCATATTATGGTAAGTTCCTTGTTCGAGTTGTCCAAAAGGATGACCTTATATGGACTTGGCGCGCGCATGGCCAATCGCGTGCACAGAGACTCTTGACCAATCATAATCGATTAAAGTGTCTCGTATCCAGGTGTCAGCGAGTGATTTACGCAACGGTCATTATCACTTCTCGGCGGGCATTAATACGCGCTCAAGCTGCACGTTGTTGAATACGGAGGTCGTCTGAGGTATTTATGAATGGTAGAAAAGTTGAGGAGGTATTTAAAAAGACAAGGCCACTCATGCAGGAACAAGGCAAGAAGCTGGTGAGTTGGCATATGGCGGCGCTGATGGGGCAGACCGAGCCCCTGCGTATTGCGGATACCGGAAGACCTCGGATTCGCTTCATTTTGGCATGCTGATTATAATGAACTATGAAACAGAGCCTTGTGGGTAAGAACTTACCTGCCTTCATTGGTATATTCCTCTGCTATTACCCATGGAACAACAAATAAAATTGGAACACCTGCACATAACAAAAAGCAGAAAATAGGTTTTATTATGAAAGTTTGCTAAAGCAATTGCTTCAACGAGTCCAGATCTGATAAATGTCTACCCAGTACCCAAGGCCTCAAGGACAAAATGATAACCGATGGCTTAAAATACGCTTTGCAAGTTTTAGAAATAGCAGAGTTTTCGTTGATAAAACATTAAGGTCTTCGATATTAGTATCACATCTGAGCTGTGTACACGTCTAAAATCAGAATGCCCATCGAACTTTGACCTACCCCACCCCAAAGCAATGTACAGCTTAAGAGATGAAGATTCCGAGAATACTGCCAACGTGATCAAGGCATGAAGGTAGACGCCCTCAACGAGCAGCCAGTAGTAGTTGGAGACTAGTGCGTATTGACAAAAACTGATGGCTATGGTCAGCACCCGAGAGCACGGGATGTCCTAAAAGGAAAATGGATTAAAGATATTATTGATGTCTTGATTTATGTGACAAGAGAAATATGCTACCCATTTCTTTTTCAGTAAAAGTGTACAGCATTTGTTTACGTGTATCTACAAACCTCTGGTGTGCTGACGGGGTTGACTGAATGATTCAAATTGCTGTGATGTGTAAAGCTTTCGTCACCAATGTTAAGGATGACTCCAGAAATGATGTCACGCACGAATACAAACACCGCCCTCAAGATGAACGACACGAACAGATGCATGTGGATTGTGTTTCGAGGACACCGTAGTTTTCTGTTGGTAAGACAATAACATCGAGATACCAAACTCGTAAAACTCCAATAGTGGAAATGATATGAACAATGTATATACCCTATTAATTTTACATGTGTATTTTTCTTGAAAAGTAACAACCATCTCTGTTCATTCATCACTTTGGTGATGTTTCAATTCAAGCAAACCAATCGTCTTGATACTTACTTAAAATAAATAAATATTGCCATAGCAACGGTCAGTGCAACCAGTGATAGTGAGTATCCTATGCTATACACAATATGAAGCACTCCCAGATCCTGAAAGTATACAGAACAATGAGGTGTTACTTACCAGTGAATGTGCAAGATCAAACAATAATAATCATAATACCCGTAATAGGAATAAAATAAAATATTGTATCACATAATTGTAAAATACATGTATTGGTTTATTATACAATTTTCTAAATCTTAAACTCCGGCAAAGCGAATGGTTCTAGGTTTCAGGGTAAAATCTGAGTGGGCTAATCGTCCCTGACGTCCTGACCTTATTTTTAGTATCGGGCTGAAGAGAAATCGTGCACAGCGAGTAGTTGGTCCAATCATCATACACGCCATTCTCGTCACAGAACCTATACGCAAATTCTTCAACATCAAAACCAAAAACGCAGATAAATTACTAACGTTCATGCTTACTTGGAAGCAAAACAAAGCATACGTCACCATTCATTAAATCAACAAAACAATCTCAGGAAAAAGTGTGTCACAAATTGTACAAAATTACCTGGCTCAGCGAAATGTGTCGTATACGGACAAAGCCGCTTAACTGTGGTGTTAACTGGAGCCTCCAACCAGCACAAAACGGTATCATAGCTTCGATTGCATCTTGGGCTTCCTGAAAAAAAAAACAGGGATCAAAATCAAGAAAAGTGAAAGTTGAAAAATTAAAAATGTACACTTTCAGGACCCAAGATCCAATAAACTCATTCTGTTACATGATGGTGATTTTATCAGAGAACAGCCACATATGCAGTTAAATACAAGAACGGAAACAGAGACTTATTATTGTGAGAGGAAATCAGCAAATCTAAACAAACCTTGGATTCGTTTACTTTTTTTCCAATTCTACATAAAGATGGCTCGTACAGTCCATTCTGACCAGTGGCCTAATTGACTCTGTATCGAGTGCTATTCTTTTATAAAGAGATGTCGTGAAATTTTACTTCAACAATAGTTTATCATCATGGTGTATATAAGCCGTAAGAGAAACAAGGAACCAGCGATACAACATGTATAAACTGACTGAAAACGGCGATATAAACTACAACGGGGGGTCTGGTGAAACATACAAATAAATATTGACAACAAAGTCACCCCAAAACAAACTTGTAAAAGTGTCACAAAATTTTGAGTTTTATGATAACGGAAACAAATAATTTGATGAACCAGTAGTTTCTGATTGGAAAGAATGAGCAACAGTAAAAAGACATCAAGACAAATCACTTTCAAGTTGGGCAATGTGGCTCTCAATACATACATCCCCAAGGCGTTTCCATACGGTCAGGCTCATCTCACTGCTGTTTTTATAAGGCAATCGGTTCAGCATCGTCTTACAATTTATGCCTCTAATTAAATAATTTCCGTCAAACAGTTTCAATTTTCACCATTTCTGGCCACCCTCTTACTCCAAGTGATCAGGGAGACACGTTTTGCCAAGTCCCTGCTGTTCCGATTGACATCACTATTTGGGTTAATTTGCGGCCGTCAGCTCAAGATTTTTAATCATATAGTGGCCAGGAAACTTGCGTCAGTGAACCGAGGCGGGCACTGACCGCAAGAGGGTTGGGCTTGATGTAGATCCAGTTGAAGTGAAGTTTGAGCCGTCTTTTTTTCCCTCTTCTTTATGGGCGATATGGGGTAGGCGCCCGGGGACTTCCTTCATTTGGTGTCTTCTTCATCAGCGTGAATTTTTCTTCCTTTTTTTTCGGACCGATCGAGAGATGCAACATTCGCAGGGAACAGATGAATTGACCTGGAAGATCAAGAGGGCTCATTGGGCGGAAATGAAGAGGGGTAACCCGAGAGCTAACGATACTATTCAAGGAACTTCGCAATTCTGATGAACTTTTCGCTTTTTGCTCTAGTTTAATATAGGCAAAATGGATAGCCGATTATGTCCTCGAACATAAAATAGCCTAATTCTGTGTCAACAAAAAATAATCCACACGTAAAATCCTTACAGAAAGCAGCATTTCCAACGTCAACAAAACATTATAAGAAAACAAGGCATGTCGCCTTCTTATGGTTAAGAAATTTGTCGTTTTTGGCAACTGAATTCTTAGTCTGTATTGCTGACAATCAATTACGAATGGTATAAGTGAAAAAAGAGAATTGAGTTTCGTTGAAGAAAAAATTATAAAGTGATCCAACTGAACATTTGGGTTCGCGATTTAAAAGGCAACGTATATCAATTACTGAGTTATGATGGTATTTCTCTTTCTCCTCCTCATCGATTAACAACCCCACACCAATTAATTATAAAGAGTACGGATAAAAGCGGCGGATCAGCACTCCCGGTTTAGGAGAACGTCGTGACAAAAAGATAACCCATTATACAAAAATTTTCAACAAAAACATTGTTCACGATAACTCTATTGGGCTCCTTAGACCAGCATTTGATTAAGCACTTAGCTTTCCATTTTACGGCATATTTCGTTATTTCTGTCACAAGAATAATAAAACACTTGCTTTCTCAACACACTTGCAAACGTATATGGAAAGAGGTTTGAAGAAGAAACAGCGGAGGAGGTGAAGCCTTAAAAACTGTGTGCTTCGGAGAAATTTGTCGTTCCTGCCAGGTCTTTCTTCGAAGTATTTCAATTTCATTCTCCTTTCTTACCAAATGTGCTGTTGGGGCTTTTTATGATGATCATGCTGTCGTGCTTTTGAAGTTGGAACCACAGATGGATGGATTCAAAAGCTTCGCTGAACGCTTAAACAAATATCGATATCGCTATTTTTACGTATATAATGTAAATAGAATGGCTAGTTCTGATATTATTCTTGTCAAAGTATCCAAATTGACTCACTTGATGCCGTAGACACATCCAAATTTTATTCGATTCCCTGAGGGTACACACGACATGCTTACGTAAACGCACTGAGGATAAAATTTGAAAGTCAATGTTGTCCAAATGAGCATTGCAAATGTAGTTTTCATCCAGGATAATGCTTTCATGTATTATTAACTGCAAGCAATCAGACGGTATTAAACGAAACCTTCAAGAAATGTGGGTCGTGTACCAGACAGAAAAAGTGGGCGGCGATCGTGACAACGATGTTTGAAGCTATATTGGTTCATTAAAATGCCTTTGGGCGGAAAATATGGTCTCATTGGCGGGCATAAATGACCAAGAGGCGTTGTTGGCTTATGCCGTTCGTCTAGGTTGTTTTGATGGATTAACAGTTGGTTTAATGTCTTGGAAGGAACTCAACCTCGAACCCTAACAAGAGATTTTATCAAACCAATGATACACCATTGATAATTCTCCAATGCACGCGCGAAAGAATGAGCATAGTTTTAGGCCATAGTCATTGCCCACAGAGAAAGATCGCAAATATATTGACGGGGTTGTTATGACACATGAAATGCACGAGGATAAACTTAATTACATCAAATGGAAATAACCGAAATATCCCCATGATGAAACTGGAAACTGCATATGGAAAATTTCGGCAAGATTTTCCATTTTTAAATGACTAATATTATATATCTCGCTAATTTTACAAAGATGTCATCTTGTCGTTGGTGAATTTGTAACAACTACGTGAATGATTCGAAATCGAAATTTCAATAAGGTGTTTTGACAATGCAGCACCAAAGTCAACATAGTCTTCATAGACTAAGTAACTATAGTTTCCCGGCCTAATTTCGGAAAATGCGCGATCTAATTTGTAAAATGAAATTTCGAGCGTAGATTTTAAAAACGACTTGAAACCTGGTTTCGTTTTCGCACATTGTGTGATATAGATCGAGTTCAAATTAAGATGAATGAAGGATTGCAGACGTGCATTCAATTTCTCGCAAAAATGAATGTCAATTAAACTAAACCAGTGCAATATCAGGAAATTGAAAGCTGACTCACGATTGGATGCACCCTCCTTGAAATAAAATTTGTATTTGTTAAATAGAAACGGGGTTTTGAATATTCGTTCTCTTTCGCTCGAAACGAATGCTGCTGTTACTAATTTATTTACACATTTTCCGAAATAGGCCAGGAAAACCTATAATAGTTTTTCAAGATAATTCATTATTTTCTTCCAAAAATGCAAATTATTTACATCACACAAGGGTAGTGTCTTTACCCTTTTTAAAACAAACATCAACTGTCTTGATCGCTGGTAATGTATAGGAAAAAGTGGCTCATAATCTATTTCACAAACATTAAATGGTCGTACACAATTTATTTTCATTTTGTATCATTCAATTAGAAAGAAAAATGGCAAATGAGCGGCCGTCTAAAAATTGGCCGCCATGAGCTGCAGTCCGCCACAAAAAAGGCAAACGGAACAATCCATTAAAGCTGGGTTTCATTTGTTCCCGACAAATGAATTTTCAACGCTAAGAAAAACGGTTCCTTATAAATGCCCCAACAGGAGACTGCTATCGAGAGAACAAGCAAGCATTGACATTCAGTACCGGTAGTTCACCAGAAGCCCTTGATCTATCTTTAGCTCCAAAATGGAATAGAGTGTTAATAGGCGTGGTCAATCAAAGCGGTAAGTGAATGAAAACCATTACTGCTTGCTGGCTTTTATATCAATGGTTCCACTCAGTCTAGCCAAAACACGGTTTCCATATGTAAAAGAGATGCGAACTTCAATCAGCTTTCAGTACTTGATGCAACTTCTTCTCGAGAGCCGTTAGGTCTTCTATTATTTCAATCTAATGGTTGTCTTGATGGACAAAATGTGACAGCATAATGTCTGGCAGGCACTCGTCGTTAACAATGAGAAAAGTTCTTATCATCGACATTCTGGACATTCCAAAATGATTTCGGCTTCTGGGGAGTATCAGATAATATGCTGCTGTGTTACTGTATTAATGAACAATTGGGAAATACAATCTTTCTTGTAAACTCCTTTGCCGTAGTGCCGTACAAACCATGGAGGCATTTCAGTAACTATTTCAAGCATGGTACCACTCGTACCAAGTCGAAAAGAAGAATTTTTCAGTACATGTATTTCCTAATAACAATCCACTCGGCACCCCTTTCTGGCCAAGTTGCATATCGTTTCCATAAACACACTCCAGCATCCTGAGACCACTCAGTCAACCTGGTTTTTAGTTTTATTGAAAGCCAAAAGCCATTTCTTACTGTTTGGTCCTCGTGCTTTCCCTATTTGAACGAGTCCCGGCTTACCTACCGTGCCGGCTTCTGTCACAGCTCTTTCCCCTTGCTCAATTAGGGACTTTTCGGCATTAATGGAGCAACGCCTGGACTTTAGCTACAGCTGAGCATACAGCAGGGCTGCTCAACGCATCGGCGGATCGGCACGTTCTGCTGACCTTAACCCAAAAATAGAGACGGCTAATCGATTTCTGATGGAGAGAATGCTGCAGGAGAAAGAAACACAAGATACATGACAGCGCGCACCCAGTGCTTCAGTCTCGCCGAAGATCCGAGGAGAGGGTAAAAACATGTTCCACTGGGAAACCACTGAATTTTTGGCCATGCAGGGGGGGGGGCTCTTGTTCTCTGATTCATTGAGAACGCCCCATATATACCAACTGAAATCAAATCAGGACACTTGCTATCCATGTGCAAATTAAAACGACGAACGTCTGTCTAATCATAAAAGTTACTTGGCTAACAACTGTAATAAGTTCGAGGCTCATTTTTCTTAATTGTTTCATCGTTAATGAGGCCATCTCTTCGAAATGCACCAAAATAAATATGCATACTGTGTTTCAATTTTTTGTTGTTGTTGAATTCCGAACAGGCTTTCATCATCAGAAGCAGCCACAGTTGTCTTTTATTCAAGCACCATACTTATTCTTATGCATTTATTCTTTAATCTTCACAAGATGACTACGGAGTTTCGTTCATGTACTCTTTCACTGTGTGCTTGATCTAACAGCTTCATTTTATAACTATACAGTGCGATCACCTCTAAGGCCCCTCGATGCATGGAACACCACATTTCACGCTAAACGCATGCGAAAACATCCCGCCGTCATTTCATTTTACCTGGTCTCCTCCGTGTCACAACATGTGCCGCCAGGCTTGGCACAATTCAATTTTCGCTCCACTGTGTAAACTTAAGAAAATGGAATCTTTTAGTATGAATTCGTCCGTACCGTGGATAGAGAAATTAACAAAAATGAACAAAGCTGATTTATTGAAGCGACTGAGTTTCACGAAATTTAAGTTTGGTAATTGGAGGTTTAAATAATCTTTCAGTATTACTTAATTTTAATTTGCGATCTCATCAAGTAAAGTAAGGCAATTGCTGCTGGACGTATAAACATTTTTAACTGAAACTGAAGCCTTTTCCGACTGCCTGAAGCCAGATTTCTGGATGCACAGTGGAGCGGGATCAGAGAGAGAGAGAGAGAGAGAGAGAGAGAGAGAGAGAGAGAGAGAGAGAGAGAGAGAGAGAGAGAGAGAGAGAGAGAGAGAGAGAGAGAGAGAGAGATTTCACAAATCAATCTTGATGAGACTTGGCCTAATAACAACAACAACAGTATCCTTCGATCTACAGCCCAACGCTACAAACAAAATAAAACCCTGTTGCAACTTACAACAAACCGAACTTGAGTCGGCAGTGCAGCGTTGGCCTAGGTCTTCATTTCCCGGCTAACAAATGATAGCCAAGGGAATGTTGACGGTCAAAACACACCTTTAACTCCCTGGTTTTAAAGTCAACGTTGGACATGTGGTAGGGGTGCTACATAGAATCACATAGCCATCACAATCGCTTTACATGTTTGCCACGTTATGGTATAATTATGTTCATAGAAACATCAAGAAACTCCCCATTTTGACATGATACAACAGATTTACTTGTTATCACGTCTCTTACCACAGATTGTTCCTACAAACTGGCCACCTGTATTTCCTGTTGTATATATAACCATGATATAACTATCTCTGTTATTAGCACAAGGATAAGTTTATGACGGAGGAAAATATGTGCTGGTTGTTTGGGAATCCTTTTTATGTGCTATGTTGCTTCACTGAACCTTACAGGGAACTGTGCATACTAGAGTTCTTCGTTAATGAGGGTCATGTTACACCGTGTGTCATGACTGGGCAATACTTTATAGTTCGTAAGATGAGTCACTGGAATTCGAACAATAATGAGTGTGTGGGAATTCAATTGCTTGGGAGGCAATTAGGAGTTGGCTCCACGGAGATACATAAAAGTGTAATAAGCAGCGATGAAGGGTGATTTACAACGCTTCGACGCAACATGCAAGGCAGAAAAGAGACGGAGCATTTTGGCGCTATGGGAACTGCAAAAGACGAGTGAGGTCAATGTATACTTTGGGGAAATAGGTTGATAAGATGGGGGCAGTCCTTGGGGTTAAAATGAAGTGCTTCGGGGATTTATAATTTCCAGGACACGAAGTGAAACGAATGAGCGAGCGCTGCGGAGAAATGTATACTATTAATTCCATTTTTTAGGTTTTAGAATGGTTCAAGTGCGGCAAAATTTTAAACAGGCTTTTCAAATTCCCCCTGTTTCTTGAACAGGATGCGTGAACATCGGGTGTCCACATTGAATTAAAATGAAGCAGCTGCTACACTTTATGTCCTAAATACAAGATGTTGCAAGACAATTCGCAGACAGGTAACAATTTAATCAATCATGCTACTGACAATGCGTTCTGGAAACAGCTTTTGTTAGTACAGCCACTGTAAACATGGAGGTAGAAACAGATCACGCGTGCCCCGCCCTACCCACACTGAATCTCGACGTCTACACCAAATGGGAGACGCACACGCAAAAAGTCCAGGTGCCTTCCCCCTCTCTAATTTACACACTTCTTGACAAAACCCCCAAGGGTATCAAATGCTGCAGTACGAAGCAACATGACGTGCTATAGCGTTAGTTTAAGACTCACATACACACTAGAGTAGACTTGGGGTGCTTTTCAAAATACCAGTCGGTTTCCTATAAAACCTCCCAAAATTAATACAAGAACATGTATTTCAACATTGCAGACTGTCAGTCTCACGACTGGACAGCATCAATTCGATTAATTCAGACAGTATGTACTTTCTGGTGAGACAGTAAACACTGGATTCGTGTTAGAGCGGGCAATTCGGAATGTGCGGTAAGCTGGGTTCTTTATGTTCGCTCACACGGGATGTTTTGGACGTAATGACATGGCTATCGTCACTTCCCCCCCACACTAGTTGACTATAATCATCTTCGTTAGAAGATATCATCAGGATATGTCGTAAACAGGTCACACGATGGACTTGCTCTGTGTGCTCCTTCCACCTACTCGTCCGTGGCTTGAATGCCACAATTTCATTTTCTGATTTCTTGCTAAACATGTTTAGTTTTGGAATGCCTTTGGTGGATTAAAATGTGGCAATGATGACAATGACTGATTTAAAGGATATTCACATCACTATGTTTAACACAAAAAATACAATACCAAGCAAACGGTAAGGAAAGAAACTTCTTCTTTCTCTCAATGTTGCTCTTAAGACAGATTTCCGTAGGGATCTTTTCTTCGGAGAAAACCAAGCGCTCTGAACAAGATATGTGTGCATTTCCGATACTCAGGTATTTACGACGTGTACCCCATGGGATACAAATCAGGAAATTAGAATTAAACTGCTTCAGATCGTTTGGACTGCAACCTGTAATAACGAGTACGAAACATGGCTGTAGGCATCTTCCATAAACGCGCGCGTAAAGACACCATCCGCATCCAGTTGAGTCTGATATGGTATTGAAAGCCATTATTACTGTGGTAACGTTAAACGACCATTAGATCTCCGACATCAAAGTGCACGGATGCCATAAGTTTAAGGCTGTGTACAAATCACTTGGCTACGACTACGGCTTCGCTGACTTGCACCAGCCCTCTAAACCACCAGCTTCCTACTTCTCATACATGCATGTGTGTTATACGGCCAACGCGCGACATGCGCTTACGACTCGTCTTTTCGAACGAGTCTAAAGCTATAGCCTAAGGCATTGCCAACAATGCATTGATGAAGACATAAAAGTTCCATTTGGATTCTTTTCTTTTTTCAAATAAGAGCACAGATTACACATGACTCTTAATGACGCATGTGAGTTCCCATTCGGCCGAAATTTCTCGTTTTCTGTCTGTTTGTGTAGTTTTTGTACACCTGATAAAAAACCCTCTTGGCAGTTCCCCTCACCATAATGTCCCCAGGTCGCACTTTGGTAAGCCTGATTTATAATCAACCCAAAGTATTTTTAGTATCCTCTTCAGCTCAACAGGGGGACGACTAATCAGAATGTAGTATGAGATAATGTGATTTCAATGAGACGCCGGTACGCATATTAGTAAATTAAGCTCACTATTGAGCGAAACGTCACCGATGACAACTAGGCGATAGTGCCTACAGAGGCTTCATTTCAATTGTATATGTTGTCATGCTATAAACAGAGATTCCAAAATTAGACTGTTACGAGATGTCCCAAATTTATTTGCTATTTTGGGTGACATTCATTTGCTAGTCTGATATTGACATGTTGCAAGCGAAGCTTCTAAATATTTAAAGCATAATGACTAAAAAACAGTTTCTCCTGTGGTCGAAAAACAAATACTTAAGGATATACACGTATGTATTCTGAACTAATATAATAATCAATCATTAAGAGGTTCGGTTATGACTGGATAGTATTCGATGTTATGGATGTGTTGAGTACAAATCAAATAAAGGCTGAGCGTAAATACAATTCTGAATTCTGACTCTCCGAACTTGCAATTCTTGATATTCTTGTTAAGGTGATGTGATGAAAATTTTTCATTCACAAAGTCAATACATCATTGGATTTCAACGAGAAAAAAATCATTACTGCAGCACATGCAAGCGACCAAGGCGACCAAGTAATTTGATGCTTATAATTCTGTATTTATACCAAACGGTTTTAATGAACTGTCCGTCAGAGATGACAAAACAAGAATCAAGTCCAATATGCCGAGGAAAATCAAATCTGTGCAACACCTCTGTATTTGTTGATCACATTACGATAAACTGTTTGAAAGTGCAGTGAATTACTGTGCACCATCACTGCGCCAAAATGCTCGAGGGCCCACCACCCTTCTTAAAGACCGAGTCGACGATTGATTGAGGGGCTTACTCTAATTTCACGTGGCGGCTCTGGTGACGCTTTTTCCGGTCTAACCAAACCCATTTCCGGTCGTCCCAACTGGAGATTATTGCGTAATTCAACTATCCTCAGCCAACATGGGTCGCGACAATTTGAAACCAATCAAACAATTATCCCAAGACCTGAGGATCAGGGAGACTAGGAACCAAATACCACCGGAACAAATTGCACAACGAAGAAGGCTTCGATTGAAGTGTAAAGAGAGCGTCTTGTTAGTCAATCAGAGCAAAGATCACGAGTAAAGAAATCTCAGGACTACATTCCAGGTTCCTTACTTTCTAATGGAAGTCAATGTGAACACCGTTATAAATATCGACAACAAAACCAACAGAGAATTTGTAACCTGTTTCGGCCACGGTAAACCAAATGTACGTCATGAAACTGTCGGAAATGCTGGTTCTTGGTAAGAATTATATAGTGCAAAAACCTAAAACCCAAAGGAAAAATGAGTCTTATAGAGCACAGGTGATGGTTCTTTTTTCAAATATATTTACAGGATACTCTTAAAAGGAAAGGTAGCCAGACTAATTGATACGTGGAATAAATACCCAGTGTATTCCGACAGAAGCGTCAAAAACTAACCCGATCTTGCGGAACAAACTGACATCGGAATCTCTTCTTTTCGTTTAAGAACCGGGGAATAACAATTTGCAGATGATTTCCATTACATATACCTGCAACCTACCCGGATCGATACCCAACCCAGGGGCGTGTTTCTTGTGTACGACCCCTTAATTGAGTTAATGAAATAAGGACAACAAGGAGTCGCAGCGCTGTACCTCGGGCAGCTTATTGGCCCTGGGAAGAAGGTACTTCATTGGCTAGCCAGGTGTGACCTTTGGGAACCGGAACTGTGTGCAGATAGATCCATACTCCGTAAATCAATGGAAAATATAAGGACAATTAACGATGGATATAGAAAAAAAAGTAGGCCTGGTACACACATCAGGGTATGGGAAGTCTAGCGTTAAACAAGCTTGTTTGGTTTCAACTTTACGCGCTCAACACTACATTGTCTGATGTCCTGCGTATGAGGTTTTCTCCAAACAAAATGTGAAGGACTTGAATCTGGATGATATTTGATTCGGATTTAGGAATGAGGTCAACCTCTCACATCATGGCCGGATTATGAGGTTCATTTTCAAACCTCCGTGTTATTTTCAGTTCAGCCTATCCATTTCATGATAATAGCATTTCTGTTTCGAGTGACCAATGCAACTGCTGCCAGTCTCATTATTACTTAACTTTCGTTCGAACTCTTTTGTATCCCATCCGTGCAAAGAGAGTTGTTTCGTAAATTGAATTCTCTAAGGAACACAAGCAATCACAGAGAGGTAGTCTGCATGAGTGCATACCAGCTGCGACCTCATTCTCCTGTGCGTCACAAGGAATTACAGCTGAACGGGTAACTTAATTACACGGCCACAATTTTACTTACAGCAAAATAATGAACAGGAATATCACAATGGTACATGTACGTATTACAGAACAAATCTGTGTACTCAAAGCGAGTCACCCATACGCTTTAGCAAAAACAAGTGAACGCGACGTCAATAGAAGATCACGAAGGTTCAAGCCTTAGCGCACACTCCCTGGTGTAAAGAAATAAACAATAGCCATTCACTACAAGAAACGACTTAAAAAGGACACTCGTGCCTGAGGATCCCTCCACATGCAATAACACCAAGTGACAAGATGACATTTATGGCGCCCCAGGACCTCCTTCAGGAAATCAACAAACTTCACATCCACAGCAACATAATATAAATATTACATTTCAATGGCTTTGTGAAACGTTCGAGCTGGAAACTTTGATTGTTATGATCCCAGAAAACTCATAGACCTGAACGAGAGACAACTTATCTGTTGACGCGGCTTCAGGCTTTGTAAACTTTAGGTTAGGTTATTTCTTTACGCTATTTCCTCTTGTTTAGAGGCAAGTTTGACCCGCTAGGAGCCATCTTACTTTGTTCTCTCCGATGGGGAAATCTCCCATGCCCTGGTCTTCTTTCCATCGGATGAATAGTGCATTGCATGCAAACCGGTGAAATGTAATATTGCCCTTTGTTGGTCCAAGCTGTCAGCGTGAAGCGCCCTCTCTAGTTTGTGCATTACACTGAGAGATTTCTACTCATTGCAGAAGTGACACTCCACCGAAAGCCTGTGTATTACACATCTGATTAGTTTGGAGTCATAACTTACCATCGTTAGGCATCGGGGATGGGACAGTGAAGTTCCTACAAATCTCCATTTCCTTTGAGGAAGGATCGAGTTGCTCTTCCTCATATTTTTTACCCATCTGGAAATAAAAGAAAAATAATTTTTCAAATCTTCACATGACGTGTTACAACGACAGTGGATTTAGCATTCTAATGACGCAATTTTGTCTGAATTTAGTTTTGATTTCATTCATACCCTTAATTTTACCATCAAGACAGATTTGACATCCAAACTTAAGAAACTGTAACTATTAAGATATATGGTAATTCAAAAGGACATCATCCTGTTGCCTTCTTAGGAACAGTTCACAGCAGTCAGCTTATTTTGGAAGGAAACTCGTTACCAAATTTACTAACCGAAAGGAATAGCTGCAAACCTGCTTACAAACCGAAAGGAATAGCTGCAAAATAGACGCACTTGGAACTTTTTCTCTCATCGGGGAAAGAAATCAGATTTCAGAGGAAGTCGGTTACTAAAAGTCAGTGTATTATATTCCACCTCACAACGTCTTTCTCCTATCCTTCTTAAATACTTTCAACAAATTTTATCTTTAAAGATTTTGTCAACCCAGAACGAATAGAATACCCACAGGTCGATCAAAATTTGATCCTAGGGGAGGTCGTACTGATTGGAAATGGTATATCAATTGCCCAAGAGAACTGAATGCTGTTCCGATAACGCAGTTTTAAGCTATAGATTTCGAGCAAGGCTTGAGGACTGATGTCTTATTTATTTTGGAAATCTTTCGTCTTCAAGGGGTGTCGGAGGAGCCACAAGTGACGGCGAAGGGCATAGTTTAATATCACTCTCTAAACCAAAGTATTCTGCAATACCGTGAATTGCGCGCTTGAAGGGAAAACAAAAAATCAAAGAAGAGAAGCTTAAAATAAATTGAAGAAAGGATGTAGTCAGCAGGCCCATGTAATGCAACAGATTAATAAAAGACATGAAGTAAAAAGGACTGGTTATCGACTCGACTTAATTATCAACTCGACAAATGATGTCTACTCAGGAAGTTCGTTTATCCGCCAGCTGATGTCATCTGCTGGTGTTCAGGCAAAATCAGACAGCGTTTTAAGATGAGGTAAATGTTTGAGCCTTAAGGATGTTTTCATCGACTCGTCAAGATTGCAAGTTAATTGTTAAACTTGGGAACTGGAAGGCTTGTTTATTAATTGCTTGCTGGTGGCAAATCAAGTGTTCCTTTCTTTTATGTTCAGCGATTCTCATTCCGAGCAGATCAATTGGAAATATGGGAACACTCGTCGTCTAGATTCTGCCTTCCGTTTTTACGAGTCTCGTTTCTATCCTTAATTAATGACGGCACAGACATCATTACTCGCCAGCAACTCTTCCCTAAAGAGGGGAGTCGATTCCGTCTATCAATACATGTACTCATTAAAATTACCGCAGGGGAAATGACACGAGTTGAAGAGTGGATGTGTCTTTCCGTCAGGATAATGAACTTACAAAATAACATTCGAAATATTTTCAAGCTAATAACATGACATGAGCAAAGAATTTACACCATCAAGTAAATTCAAATGCAATGTTAAGCAGCTTATCTAAGCTAGTACATGTTATTCTGCTTTAGAGTGCCACGGTAGGAGTGCTTAGAACAGCCAATTATTATTAATTCCTCTCTGAAAACACCTCGGACACATATTAAGAGTTGTATATATAAGTATGCCAGGATTTCTTTACAAATATCTGTTCTGTCGCTGTCCCCCTTTGCTTACGTTGGCAACAAAGTTTCCCAACCAAAGTAAATATGTTCTAATATCCATTTCAAGTTTGACAAGACCCTTCAAAATAATTAACATTTACCCATTGTAAATATCATATATATACCACGCTAACTAAAAAATGTGTTCCATTGCCCTAACTACCCATGTATCTAAGACACCAACCCTAGCTTTTCTACTAAACATGATATGCGTACCATGGCAGCCATTTCAGTCAAACAGACAACGAACACATTTGGGAAAATAGAGCGCTTTAACTTGTTAACCTCGAAACACGGACTTTGAATATCTTTTGTAATTCAGTAAACAAGTACACACTTACAAATGACCCACTTATACATGGAGAGTTTTAAGTAAACCAATAAAATGAGAAGTTCAAAACAGGGACTCATGAGGTTCGGTTTAAAACACTAATTCGTACGAACGACATTCTGCAGATCTCCTTCGTTTACTAACTGAAAAAAAAACCTTCAAAAACGCAGAAGAATGATAATCCTTGTGCAACGCCTGACCCTTTGTCTCAGTTCACTGTAAAGGTGTGCCTGCCAAAAACGGTACACTCTAGTCCATTGTATATGGAACATTCTAACATATGGTCACAAGAAAAGTCTGAAGTCATAGGTATATAGGGATTCATTGAAGTAGAGACGTATTTGAATTATGTCGCAAGAAAAGTCTGAAGTCATAGGTATATAGGGATTCATTGAAGTAGAGACGTATTTGAATTATGTCGCAAGAAAAGTCTGAAGTCATAGGTATATAGGGATTCATTGAAGTAGAGACGTATTTGAATTATGTCGCAAGAAAAGTCTGAAGTCATAGGTATATATAGGGATTCATTGAAGTAGAGACGTATTTGAATTATGTCGCAAGAAAAGTCTGAAGTCATAGGTATATAGGGATTCATTGAAGTAGAGACGTATTTGAATTATGCCGGCACATTTTAAGCAGTAATTCAGGCGTTGTATAAAAAGTTAGGTTTTTCACATTTGTGCAATTAAAATACTAATTTTCTTCGCTGACATATTAAATGTTCCATTCCATGTGTGAAGAAATTATTCTAACTGCGCTAACAAACTGTATTAACGGTATTGATCTTTCACGCAGTTCAGGTCCCTAGTGAAAAATGGGCATTCCGTGAAGTGCCTCAATTTACCACATTAACGTTGTAAATTAATTCTGATTAAAAAATCTGGAATGCACGTACCATTTTAGACGGATATCACTGATATAGCATGCGTGGGTACGTGTGGTGTTCCTTGGGGAACGAGGATGGAATATTTACATCTAATATGAGAGAATGATAGTCGACAAGGAAAATGGAAGGTGCCGAGTTGAACTTAGACCAATTCACTGTAAATCAAATTGCAATTCGGCACTTTGTGTGTATCGGAATTTTTAGTGTCTGTTTCGATTTTGTTTAGTACATGACATGAATTACACTTGCACAAAGTCAACTGATACAGCAACAAAGCCCCCCCCGCACTTCAAGCTGACTTGAAAACGTACAGCTTTTAGAAAAAAAAGATGAATAACCTGATCGTTTGAACACAGAGATTCTTCGCCGTATTTACATTTTCGAGACGGTGTACTCTGCGCCGTGAAACTGGTCAGGTAATTCTGCCGCCAGCAACCCAAGGAACCCTCTATGGAACAAGGATAAGATGATATATTTCACGTGTACTCACGAAAAGAAAAGGTGGCTGGACTCAATGGGATGTAATTGAGACAACTGGCCTTTGCCGATATGGAGGCGTGGGGGAAAGCACAAACAACCCACAGCACCCCACCCCCCTCCCGGAGCTATACCTTCTCATTTAAACTGTGTCCTGGCATTTCATTCATTTCGATTTCATCCCTCGCGTCTGCTTCAGCGTTTTGTTCCCGGCATGACCAGGAAAGAAAAAAGGGGCAAAACCGTGACGATTGTATGAACGCCCGGGAAACGCTAGGGACGATCAATAAAAACAGGCTTTGTGACTATCACAAAAATGATAGCGCATGTGGCTATACAGTATACTGAATTTAACTCACTTGTTCATTTTATGTATCCAATTTCTGCAGTCAGGTACGGCAGAAGCCTTGAAATGGTAAAAAGAATTCCGAGAAATTGTCAGAAAGATTAGAGTTTGAAAACAGATGCCGATTCAAAGCACCAGTCCGCATGAAGTCGAAGTTAAAGATACTCGTATGTAAGACAGGAAGTAGTTTTAGAATACCTTGCGGAATATTATAAACTAACACGACAACGGTTGTACAATATTCAACCTGTTAAGTGTGTAGAGAAAATGAATTGGGGAGGGTCGACACTTATCCAATGATATTATCTAAATAGAACATTTTTTAAATGACAACCCCATTGGAACGATTAAAGACGGTTTGTTCTCAACAGGAAAAGTGTCATATGGGCGGATCAAAGCAAGGAAATAGTGCCTAAGGGCTGACAGCCAACATATCGCTCATGATATCAAAGGTGCACCTGTTAACTGCCTTCGGTGCCGACTGCCATATCATGCATAGCTCAAGTATATGTCGCTACAGCAAAAGATGATGGCTGTCACGCGTCACGGATTCCAGACACGCATCAGCAGACCAATTAACGCGGACGAACACTGCCCATTATCAGTCAAACAACGAGGAATGCAAAGAACGTCAAGTTGTAGAGGGATACGATGTGAGAATGACTCCGAACACCACACACGGTCATCACTAATTGACATGGTCTGGTACATATACACTATCAAGGTCCTCATTCCACCCCTGTAAATCTGTTCTTTCATTGACATCGAACCAATAATTAGAGAAACTGGTAGAATCTTGTTTCCTCTGTGATTGATTACCGCGGCTAAATCAACCTCGCATACATTGCAACAATTCTTGAGATTGGCGACCGTACTGCTGTTTATAATTACGTCGTAAATTTTTAGTAGTTATTCAAGAGTGTCGAGTCCCTGCTAATAGAGGAAAAGTGTATGTAAAACCCCAAATATGTGCTAAGTAAACACTTATATTTACTCTTCTTGCCATGAACGTTCTCTGTACGTAAATAAAGGCATAAAGAATCTTCCTACGCGAAACCTACGCGGAAAAAAAGACCAAACCGTGCTCCTGACCAAGATGGTTCCCAAAAAATTACCCTTCCTACATCACTTTTACCAATGAATATATTTCGTTTTTATTCTCTCCACCGATTATTTTATACCGTGGAAATGACTGCTACCGTGTCTGCACCATGCTTCAGTTAAAGTGATTGACCTCAATTATTGGCTCTAACAGAGATGATAGTCTATTTAACCCAAATGGAAAAAATCCAAAGAGAGGTCTATGTTATCACTGAATTGAGTTTTACCGACAAATCATTTTGCTGAAGGCTTGTCTTCCCGATATAGGTCTTTTAAAACGTCAAAGATTTTTGGCATCGAAATCTCTCTTGAGAATAATATCAGATTACCAGGTCCGATTTTAGAACTCACTGAATCAAAGACGCAAGATTTAATATAAAACAATTACATTAAGGCGCCACCTGCTTGAATCAATGCATTATGTTATTCATGGCATCGTCTTTCTACCGAAAGGAATTGTCATGTTCAAGCAACAATTCGTCTTCGGGCGCAATAACTCGATTTCGATGGATTACCTCTTCTGAAATTCATTTTTTAGACCAAAACAACCAAAATACATTTCAATGTTGGTGTTTGACTTCACCTTGGCACTAGAGAATTCGAAGAAGGAATAGGTCTACCGGAGCAGGTAAGTCAGAATTTCAAACATGGGTGTCGTCCCTCTTAATTTGATTTTGCCGACTCTCCAGAAGTAGAGGCTCGGGCTTATAATCACAGGGGGCCTGCCAGATAAATTGAACAATTTCATAAGGGCAACAGGAACTGATAGTGAATGTGAACTATAGGCTGTTTTGATCTCTGTTATTTTTCGATATTTTTCTTTAAATAGCAGCCTACACACACGAGACATATGGGTCATTTTTAGAACTATTTTAGGAATAGCTTTCTGAATTTGGAATTACATGTAGTTTAAAGTGTGAACATAAAGCATTTAAACAAAAAACACATAACTCCAACAAAAATAGGGAAATAGGTTGAGTACTATGATCAAGCAATGTGATACTGAAATGGTAATTCTTGCGTGACATCAACAAGCAATGGGAGTATTCCAGATTCGCCATTGGTAGGCTTATAGGCCTACTACATCAATAATGTCTACACTGTAAATCCACTGGTAATAAAAACTCCGAAACTCATTTGAAATGTTCTATTCACGAATAAACAGAACGTCTTTATGCTACGTGTTGTTTATACTGTGAATGTAACACAAACGTACGACAGCGTTTACAATTTCATTTTCATTAAAACCTGGGCATGTGGCAACAATAGTACATCAGAAACGAGGTGCTGGTAATTTTAAAAATTACTTATTTACACCTAAATGGCACACAAAAATAATGACCTACAAAATAATTCATGAACACTCCCAATACTTTGCAAAATGTGCTGGTCGTACACATTATTTGTTCTCTATCAGCACAATTCAGCGTCCACCCCTGTGCAAACCAATTTTTTCAATAAGTAAAAACAAAAGTCGAATGGGGCAATAACCGTTATGATTTTGTCACTTTCTGATTCTTTCAATGCATTCCTTTAAGGTGAGTACTGATTTTACCAATTAACGGCTGTAATTAAGTACAAGTAGAATTAAGAAAAGTTTTCAGTTTTCTCTTAAAGAATCTTTTATGTAGTTTTTATGCAATGTTGTTATTGCATGTTTTCTACAAATGCTTTGCTTTTATCGTAGTTCTTTATTTGATATTATTATATATTTTAGTTTATGATTGTGTATTTACATGTTTATTTTCTTGCTGATTTACAGTTTCCCCCGACTTACGTTAGTACTTCATAGTTTTATTTATTTTGTCTTTTACTATTTCCCCCTTTAACCAATTTTAGTGCTTTTGGTTTATTTTATTATGATTTCTTTTTAATGCCTGAACACCTGCGTATATTTTTATATATTTAACTAACTTGTTTGATTGTATCGCTTGGATATTCTATTTTTAACTAATAATTTTAATAATGCTATGTCAGGACCTTATGGAAGACCACCTTTTGGTGAATGAGTTATACCCTGGAAAAATGTCAGAAATAATAATAAAGGTATCTCAACCTATGCGGTATCAGTGATAATAAATGTCCTGATCTTAGCGTCAAACTTCGCTAGCATTGTTTCTTCCCTTGTTAAAACAATGTTAATGTCTACAGACAGTTAAACCTGTGAGCATAGCTATCAACGATGGCTCAATCACAAGGTAGGTAATGATACCAGACACCAGATTAGTGATTGAGAACCAATATGAAATTGTTAAGTTCCTTGTCCACCTTCCCTTCTTTCAACAGATGAAATCGCCAGCAAGCAACAGTGCTTCAGTGCCAAATACACTAGGTCTCAATCCGGGTTTCCGCACTCTGCGGTCCTCCGGCTACCCACATGAAATTCCATAAAGGCGCCAGTCGCCAAATCTGTCATCGGGGAAAGTAAGTGCAGTCATTTTATTCACAAAAAGTACAAAATGTGCACAGCTATACGGATTCACGAGTAGTTCATATAGAATGACTAATACGTCTAAAAAGGCCATTGGTCCCGTGTTTGGACACGTATCTGGATATTAACTCATGTCCAGATAATCCGCCTGTTTTTTTACATGTATCATCCCTAAGGTCACGCCATTGAAAAGAAAATCAAAATGCATGATCAATGTCGTACTGGGTCTTGTCAAAATGTACATTCAGCCGTACTTAAGACAATGCGACCAGTTTACATGGCACGTGGTATGTGGGTGTCGAAGGGTGAATGTCCAACTCGCCCTACTGCACAGGACCCAATTTGGAGCCAAAAACATATTACATGTAACATATTACATAAAACATTCCTAACTGTACTAATTATTGGCTTGGCAACCAGTACTGGCATACCGTTACTGAAAAAGTCGGCCAGTCGGTGTAGACTGAGATATCAAATGTAAAAGGGAGGATTAGGGTTGATCACAAAATACTCGATCGGTGGAAAGTCGCTATCACATGATCTGATCACGGTGGTAATAAAGTATTACATGGGTTCTGTAAACGTATGCGGTCTTGATCCTTCGTCAGAACCATTCTAAGAAAATCTGCACACTGGTTCCAACAAATTTGCTCATCAAAAAAAGTTCTCCAAGGTCTACTGAAAAAGGTTGTGATCTTTTCAAAATTGGGATGTGGATGATAAGAACATTTTGTAAGTGGTGCCTCTACGGGGGAAGATCCAGGAATTTTCCAGGGGGGGTCAGGCCAGAGGTTTTTAATTAATGTCTAATTTTTGCGGACAAGCAGAAACGATGATGAAACATCATACATGATAGACATTGTGTACAATGGTATTTTTTTCTTTTTTTTCTTTTACTTTTTCCCCCTTTTTGCTCAGACGGGGGGGGGGTTCGACCCCCAACCTCCTCCCTTGGATCCACACCTGCTTTAGGTTTTTGCATGAATCTAAGAGTTCTTGCAATGTCTGTAGGGGCACATACCCTTCAAAGACGATGTAATTTAAAATGCTCTGAAATCGTCATTGGCACCCCTAGCTGGAGGAAATAACCCCGTTCTCTATTCACAAGTAAAAGGAGGTGTAACCCCTTGGGTTTGTTTTGTAACCCTCTTTGTTTTAACAGAGCAATTCCATATTTCGTCAGCATAGAAATAAGAGAAAAATAAAAAGAACTACCAGTTGCACGAGTATAAGCCCTTCTAAGAGTAATTTAATTAAGCGGTATCATGCTGATATCCAAACTATCTCTTAGAAACCCTGGAGTGTATATATATAAATATTGAGCGGGGAAGCACTGAACTGACAACAGATGGACTTCTCAGTTCTCATGGGTTGTTATTAAACTTGCCTGAGGACCAAGAACCAAAACAATCGAAGAAACGAACTCGAACAAGCGAAGGCAAATGGAGGGAAATTCTATCGAACGCTCAGGGAAAGCAGCCTCAGATTTTGATGGCGAAGAAAGGGGAAAGACAGTAATATACTCTAGGGTATCGATCAGATTGGCTTAACCTATATTCCACCTAATGACTAATGCTTTTTATGGCAGGCTGTCGTTTTCTTTCTGAAAGCAGCCGGTCAGCTGGAGTGTGCGGGTAGACCAATGTCTGGGACACGATGATGACAACGTAGGGATGTGAAGAAGATTTCAAAAACAAGTGCACTAGATAAGCTGAAGTAAAGTGAAGATAAAGGCCTTGCTGTATTTTCTGATGAAAACGTTTTACGTCAGTGTTGCTCTGGGCAAACTATTGGTATATTTGGCTGAATAACTTCGCTTTATAATCGTTGCCAGGTAGAACTTTCCCAAAGATACATCAGGCCACATAATGCATAACAGCTTTCACATATACTGGATAGAGGAAATTGGTAAGGGAGTCACAAAGCCCAGAAGCGCAACACTGTCTTTCTAGAAACCATTTTTCTAGTTCAGTATGATAATCCCTGAACCTTTCATCCTTCCAACATCTTGTCCTTCGACACACCCAAATAATAACTTTCCTTACAAGCTTGATCTAGAAAACTGACCTATACATGTGTACCAACTATCTCTGGTCCTCTTACTTAGTGTTTAAATCTGCTGGTGACTTTATAGGTACTTATCAAGTGGAAACATAGAGAAAACAGTTTCTTCTGGTTCCAAGAGGGGACAGTGCAATATCTAAATGACACAGAGGTACACACATACTAAAGCCAGTACCAACATTAGGAAATCTACACAACAATGCTGACCGCTCGATTTCAGAGGTAACTGTCCGTCCCAACGACATCACGAGGTAAGACCTAAATGTAACAGCTCTTCTGCTGAAAAATCCATCCTAATCCCGTTGAGGCATAAGGTCAGCATCTTAGGCAATTGCGTGGCACTGGGAAGTCCCAGAGGCGTATGTTGCTCATTGCAAATTCGTGTTGGAGTTATCATTGGTCCCTTTGGCGCATGAAACCGCTATTTAAACAACCTGCAATGTACATAATCTTATAACTTTCAGTATCATGGTAACTTGAAGTCAGCAACGGCTGATATGGAAAAATGCATTACGGTAACTGATCTCAGTGAAACACACACTGTGTATCATTTTAAACACCAATGAGCATTATCTGCCTCTTAAGGATGTTTGCTGGGCTATAGGGACAAATGGACCTTTCTAATAAAATCGAATTAACGGATTTACACTGATTTGATATAAAACAAATTTTCACAAATATAAATTCAGGTGGGAAAGGAGGCTCTTAATTTTTTTTGGCTGGTGCCACTTTTTTTCTAAGTTAAAGTATCCAAACAAAGTTGCGGATTACATTTTAAAACTGGAAAAGTTTAAAATGAAACACTGTAGCACCAATTTCTCGACTTATTTTAGAAATAAGTAAAGAAGGCCTACAAAATTCTGCGAGAGCAAGACACGGCTGTTTGTATCAAAATCTTTTCGTCAATCGCAATCGTTTCTTTATCCTATTATTTTTTCCAAAGCCGGAACAAACAAAAATTCTCCCGGACGAGGGTAGCTAAAATAGGGCAATTAGGGTTACAAGGTGAATATGACACGGCGCCATCAGGCTGAATTTTCAAAGGACTTTATCGCATTTTCGATCTAATGACATTTGTAAATGACAGGCATGCAACATCATATTATCATGATATCATTCCACCATCCAAAGGGAAGTCTCGGGTTATAAATCATCTTTCGGAAAATACCTCCCTGTCTACTTAACCCCATCTTCATTTCTTCTTGACTCTTCCACAGGGCCAGAAGTAACAGCAGGAAAGTTTTGATTTGTCGCTTCGCTGGCACGATGGAGTTTAACTTTCACTTCAATTAGGTCTGGGAAATAAAACATAGCTTGCGACGCCGTCGTAGGCACGACCAAACTTCAAGCGATAATTCATGTCGTTAATGGACTGTTTAAAGCTTGCCTGCCATACCTACATCACTGTGTATAAAAAAAAATCACAAATTTAAGACAATCGCTGGAATAACGCTGGATCATTGAATGAGCCCCAGAATAATGTCATTTGTTCATTTCAAAAACTAATGATGCGCCCGCCTAGACTGAAAACCAAACGGTTGTTAAATATTTTTGCACACAATTCCATGTCTTAAAAATCTACATTATCTTTTTTGTCACGTTTCCAGCCCTGCTGATAAGAGCAATTTACTCCTACGCTCGTATTTATCTCACTTGAATCTTGGGAATGTAACTACTGTGTCCACAATGTCTGACCCCTTTCACTTGTAGTCAAGAGAAAAAAAAACTTCCACGCATGGTCAGCTATTTCAATGTCACTGATGTGTGCGACCCCAAACACTAAATATTGAAACGCGGTTTGCTGTTTGGTATTCACAAAGAGAGAAGGGTCTTTTAAATCATTTGTCCAACCTTGTTGAAAGCTCACTGAGTGCAAGTCTGACAACCTGAAAGTAAAAGAGACTTGTCTAAGTATCCCTCAGTTTACACTCCCCTTCTAGAGAGGTTTCACGCAGAAAGTACTTACGTCGGAAGGAGACACAGCCTGCCAACAGCGCGATTCTGTTTTTTTTCTCTCTTGTCACGCCCTATGTTTAAAGGAGTAACAAAGGTAACTAGGGTGACACGAAAAGGCTCCCATCTGCTCGATTCATGTATGGGATCTTAATTCTAAATACATTCTGGTTTGTTTTGTGTTTTCATTTTCGTGAACCCCAATCCAGGTTTTGACATGTAGGTTTACCCTGACTAAACCTGTATGTAAGATCTGGCACGTTTTATAACGGTGGACAAAGTTTACTTCGGGTCAAGTTATTTCATCGGCCCCAAACAGACAAAAGAAGGAGCATAGTAGTTCTTAGATATTCTCGAACTGTAGGGGGTAAGTACACCTTCATTCATTTGTCAAATACCTGGCTTGCACATTCACCTCGAATCCAGACATATACAAAAGCTATATCTAGGTTAGGCGGTTACCCAAGCAACTTCCAACCCAATGGGAATGAGCGGTGACAAACGTGTTTTGAGAAAAGTGGGAATATGAGACTTCAGTTGCTCGCTGAGCTTAAATACCCTCATTTTTGACAATCTAGATGCTTACGGTTGGCTCGTGTCTAGGCGCACTGCAACATGAACATCGTGATATTTCACCCTAGAGCTACAGAAAAGTTAGAATTCCAGATGAAACTTGTGGTCCTCTCTGTTTGCGTTGAAATACTTGAATGGAAATATTTAAGAAACGTTATTCTCTACTCGTGAGTAAACAGATTTTGCCAACGATTCAGATAAATGTACAAATGTGTTTTGTCACAACCCTGATAACTTCCTTATAGCCGCTCCATACTCCACTTGTGATTAGAATGCATAATTTGGGAGAGATCTTCATAAGGAACATAATGCTGAGGGTTTAATTTCTTTAAGGAAAGAGAGGCCTAAACGTTCAGCCGCTAGAAATGTCAAGGCCCTCAGGAATACCGATGATAAAATCTCTTCAATCTTTCTGGCAAAACAGCCACAGGCAAATTCACATAGTCATAAAATGATTGCTCATAATTCAAGGTATAAGTTTTACGTCGATTTCTTCTCATATTTCTCAAAAATTAGGCTACAATGCCTGTCTTTCCTAAATCGAATCTTTCCCCGGCAGGTCTTGAAATCTGCGTAACATAGCAAAAAAGGAAAATGCAATGCCATATGCATCTCTACAGAAAAGACCTTATATAGACCCATAGCTCCTTCATTTCGTGAACCAGTGAGAATAACGTTCACTGAAGTAGGATTTCAACAATTCCAGTCCATTTTTCACTATGTGCATAAATCACAGAAGTCTTCATTCCTCCATGACGATTCTTACGATCGGTTTCCAACCTTACTTATCCAAGCAGAATCAATTAAATACACTCTAGGATTCATGTTTTGTGAATAACCACAGAAATAAAACTTGCCAAAAACAAAACCATGTCTATCACCAACACACCAAATCAGTAGTTTAGAGCACAGATGTTAACACACGTCGCACCCGAATCACATCAGTGAAATAATTATGAGCAACTTCTGTCGACACGTTTCTGAAATTCTATCTGAAAAACAGATACCATCCGCACAACTGCGCTTGTTCACAAAAGATATCCAAACAACAATCCACACATGACCGTCACAACACTACAAACCTTTATAGCGATGGAGATGACAAATCTTCTTGCATGATATCGTCACAGATCGTATGACACAACCTAATTTTAATGATAAATGCCGAGTGTCCTTCTATAGTTAACTATAAAGGGGCGTATGTCATTTTTAATATTCAGTGGGGAGTCCCCATTCATGTGCTCCTTTCAGGCCTTAAAATGCCTTGTAACTGCTACCACGCATGCGCTTCACGTGCAGTAATTTTTACAGTACACAGTCTACGTCAGCACAAAAAAAATCGACAATCGCGTGAGCGCATATATCTGGCTGCACCGCAATGAAACGTACTTCAACCAAAGCACATGACGCTGTGTCTTCCAGTTCCGATAAAAGCAATTTATGGTGAAACACCAAGTTCAAAAAAATCCATCAAATCAATTTGGGGTAAATGCCACTGTCCTTAATGGACGGGGAGAGAAAAGGTAGAGAGGAACAAATCAAGTTACCTGGCCACATTTCTAAAACTGTGGGGATATAATTACACTGATTGCACTTGATAATGGCGAGCTATGAAGAGACATTAGTCCAGATTGGGATTTGGTAAAATGTGATTTATACACAGCATGTGGGTGCCGCAGACGTTTGAGTATTGAAACATCACATCAGTTTTGTAGAGCATACGCACGCTTGAGAATATCAAAGATAATGAACGTTGGAAATGAACAAACAAAAAGTTAAACAAGGGAGAGTAAATCTACGAAAACATGAAACATTAAGAAACACGCAATGCCATGATCAAATATGCGAAGGGAAAGAGTTGATAGGAAAGTATGGGCAAATACGCATTAAATAGACGCAATGAAACTGACGGCTGGTGTGAAAGAAAACGAAGATAAACAACAGCAGGGAAAGAAGGTTGTATTCAAAATTGCAATGTGAATGATGTAAATAAGAAATACTGCAAGGAGAAATGAATACAGAGCAATTCAAAAGTATTTTGGATGAAATATTTATATCATTACACGTATATACGTCTGAAAGATAGCGTCGCCTTACTGCATTTTTTAAATCTCAAAATATGGAGGGCCTCACGTTCTGATCCTAGCAGGATCTTTTCTCAAAGGCAAAGGCATTTTTAAAATACTTTTTTACAACAAGTTCGTTTCCCAAGCTTATTTTTTCCCTCTCGTTTTGCTTAAAATCTGGTTTTATTTGCATGTCATACAATTTATTAATGCCCACAGAGTCTTTGTAATTACGTGTAATAGGATAATGGCGTGTTCTGTTGTACCAATATTTAATATTGTGAATCTCACAAGATTGCTCCGTTGCTGAAGCCTCTCATCAGATTGCCAGTTCTAGGGTTACTTCACTGCCCAGTCGCGTTGTCAATTTGATAAAGGGAACGTGATTCCGTTCTGAATTCAGAAGATAGTTTCACAAAGAAAGTGTTCTTCAATGGGTTCCTTATAATCATTGTACATAGTTTGAAAGGAAGAGAGTTAGAAATGTGCATTTAATTCGTAGGATAATGAACATTCAATACAGGTTGAACTTACATTTTCATGATTAGCTTTCAGAAATGCTGTCATAAATACCCAATTTATAACACTCAAATTCATTAAATCTAAAATAAAATTGGAGTTGTTTTCTTCAATGGAAAATAAAATGAAATCTTAAAAGTTCCAAACTGCAGCAGGAACTATTGCAAATAAGGAAAACAGAGAATGAGTACCGCAACATTGCAGTGCAGGGAAAGATTAATCGAAATTTCAGCATTCTCTCCTTTGTATCAGACCCTCCGTTTCGAGGGTAAATTGAAACAATTAGCTTTCAATTGATCTGACTGCACCAAATTAAGACCAATCCCCGGGTGTGGCAATTCCATTAGCAGTCAACAACTCGCTTGAAATTGAATTTATAGCTTCGAGGGACTACCACTCTTTGACACTTGCCAGCTCGGGCCATAGGCACACTCCGATCTATTCTTGGTATAACACTCACAGTAGGTTTAGTAATCCGTGGATGTTGCGTGTCCGCCCACAAGCCATTGGCTTTTATGATACTCTTACAAGACTACTCAAACTCCAAACACATAAGCAATGCATCAACCACTGATTATGATATTAAATGCACCATCTGACAATTCTACATTTACTTTAGAATGTTCCCTCTACAAGCTCTTCCATTACTAATGTCATTAGGCAACCGTTCTTCGTGTGGGAAAATGCAAAAGTCTCCTGGCGTGTAATGAATGTAACGAAAAGCACTCTTTTCGATCGAAAAAGCATCAGTTGTGAGAGAATGCTAATTCTTTCGTTCCCGACGCTACATCGCCATGTTATTATCAAATCAAAACATAAACATGTATCGCACAAATGCTGTCACAATGATGTAGCGTATTTATCAAAGAATACTCTCAAGTCGACGGTTTGCGAGTCAAGCATTTCTGCCCAGTGTCCAGTGACATGTCTAAATTAAGTCACTATATAAAACCCGGGACTGCGTCGCGTGCGAATGACAGGTTAGCGGTTACCTTTCTTTACTGACCAGAATGTATCGGTACATGTATTGTAACTTTGATTCGTTCCTTCTTCACCCCAGGGATCAATACAAATGGCTGTGTGATCCAAGCCCCTCTTAGCAAAAAATCCCATGATGTCGCTTCAAATGTCTTGAGACAATAATCTAGACAATCTGTCTCTTACATATCTTTGCCTCTGTAAATAATGTACACCGCTTCAGCTCTGTAAATCGAGATTTTATTCATACTTGGCTGCTAGCATTAAACCGAAGTTTGTAATAGAAGGGTGACTATGACATGGCTCCTGTAGGATGGCACTGTCGTTTTTAGTACCGAGTTACGAGATGCAGAAATCATACCAATCACTGGTGTATAATAACTGTCCAGCTAAGGGACAAAATAGATTCAAAAGCGATTGAGAGGCCAGTTAGTTTTTTGTTCCGATTGCTACAGACATCCGGGGCATCGACCTCACCATTCAACATTAATAAGTGTGTACACTTGACTCCATGCACTTTGCATGATATAGCTGGCGGGAGCATCTTCATCCACATAATGTCAACAAGAGGCGGCAAAATTCCGGTGGGCAAAGCCCCCCATATCTAGAGATGGATTATGTGAACTTTATCCCCCCCCCCGAACTGGTCTGTGCTTCCGTTTGTTGGAGTTCCGTATGCAACATCCGTCTCTTAAATAAAATCGGGGCTTTTGCACACTCACGGAGATCCCATTTGATAATGACGGTAAGACGGCGTTTGAAATTTACCGATCCCAGCGTTATCAGAGAATCATTCTGCAGGGCAAAGTCTTCAATCAGAAAGCGAAGCTAAATCTCGGAATGGTGACTAGACCTACAGGTACTGTGCGGCTTTAAACAAACTGTAAAATGAAAATCCGAATCTTCCAATTCAAATTGAGAGAATAATAAGTATTGAGAAATAAAGCTGCAGAATTTTATCCACCAAACTGTCTGAAACCTTTTCTAAATAGGTTATAATACACAGGTAAGTAGAGATTTATTTCAAGTTTCTTACGTGCTTTTGTTTGCACAGTTACCGTTAGTGACTCGTGACACCAATCGTCTCGCTGGAAAACACATTTTTTTCTTGCACTGAATTCGACATCTAAATTAAAAATAAATCCTTTTAATGTAAAACGACAGCAGCGTTTCTTTTTCTGGAAGCAAACTTTGTAGTTTGTCAAAGTGCAAGTGATTTGTCACTTCAAGAAGGAGGTAACGAAGCTTGGAGAGTACCCCTACTTCATTGAGATGTGATTTGTATTCGGTTGCACGCTTCGACCACTTCATGACTAATAAGCATTTAACAGCAACGAATGCATGATGATTTTTTAGCAGACAAGCCCTCCCCCTAATTGTAGAGGTAAACGACGCACGACATGATTTGAAAAAGGAAGCTCACCCAAGCAATTGCAAAAATTATTCACTTTTATATTAGTTTTTCAACTGTTGCAGTTTAAATACAGATCCCATCGTTTGAAAGATATACTACATTGACATAAATTCAGAGAGTAGTCAAAATATACATTTGTTAAACTGATATCTGAGAATGACTTCAGTACATTTGGATTTAAAGATTACAAGAGTGCAGTTAATTACAGCGAAGTCTCGAGAAAGCCACAAACAGGCGCAGAATCTGGCCGAAACTTTGTAACTGACGGAGAAGTTGATGACCGGTGTGTCACACTAAATGAGGATTCAATTCAGATTTGCAAGCTAGTGGAAGACTTGAAAGAATACAACCGATCCATCATTTTCGATAATACAGAAAGAAGTTACATCACATTTTGAACGTTAATATAAAGCCACAAATCAAGCAGGAAGTGCACAATAAGGACAGTTCATATCAGTGTTTTTTGCGAAATCTTTACTAACACCTTTTTCTTCGCTTGCGTTAACACTGCCGGATAAAAACCTGTGGTCTGTCTTTGCATACTTGATGATCATTGTTCGAGATGTCAGTTTCGTCCGCCAGTAACCATCAGAAACAAATGCTCGGCTAAACAGCGCAGCAGTGCATGATCGGTGTGATTGCATTCTGTGCATTATTTATAAGTTGTAAATTTGGCACGACTGTAGAATTGGAAAGGTATCGACTTTTGACCATCGCACGACCAATGTAAATGTGACCTTCATTTCTAAATGGCATCGTTCGGCTCCCTCTCAGCTGTATTTATTACCAAAAGATCGATACACCGGATAACGGCTTTCATAAAAAATTGTGTTCCGCCATAATTGCAATAAATATTATAATTTGGACTTTCAATCGAGTAAATAAATAGTGGGAGGAGTCAAGGATCGCAAACTAGGCCGAGTTCAATTCTAAGCACTACTTCTGACAAACAAGTGCACCTCTTTAAAATTCGTAAAATGAAACGCGGGACTGTTTGAATAGGATTGATGGGCCTGCACGACACAACACCCTTAGGAATCTTGCATCTCAACAGTTCCCTCGTGCACGGATATGGTGTTCTTCAACATAAGTTGAGACAAATTTTGTTCATGTTGAAGACGGCAGGAGGAATGGAATGACATGTTTCAAAGAGTGACTTTAGTACAAAACCCCCATTGTCAGGTCATATTCAATAGGCGTCCTGGATTCAATTAATAAAATTATCACTTAACGAATTTTGAACGAGTAGTCTTGGGTTACTTTCATACTTGCAGTCTTCTATGCCAGTCCAATGAGAAACGGGTTCCATTGAGACGACGTGCTATCGGCAACTAAGCATTCGTGGTAGTAAAACACAAAATAACAGAACGGAGTCACTTCTGCACCTTACACTACGTAGTGACGACAGAAATGAATTATAATACACCTGGTAAAGGAAATAAGGCAAAGATAAAGTGAGGGGTCCAACCAAGATTCATGAGTGAGGAAACAGGCTCATTGCAACTCGTTTGATCTTCGTAGTCCAGAGCTTGACAGCCTGATTGCTTGGAGATGCAACCCAGTGTACGTACACTACAGGCAACTTGCCGGAATGGTCCAGGCATTCTTTTCATTCTGCCTTCTTCCTCCTATCTCGATTTGTAAATGGTGAGATCAACACAACCTTCGTGGTCATGAAAGGCGAAGACAGGTAGACCAAGAAGAGGCAGCTAAAGATTAGACAGTCGAGACTAGAATGGTCAACTAAACATATTGACCAACAGAGCACGTCAGAGATTTCATTTTAGTATGTGTAACGGGGTTGCTTCTGAGCTCCTTAGAATATAGAGAGTTCATTATAACTTTTGCTTGTGTCGTTAGATGTAGGTCCTAAAGTAGTCATCCGTTTCCTCTACTTGTCATAAAAACACTACTCATTATTTGTATACTAACATTACGAATATATAATTGGGCTTCCACATAATTTCTCCGTTTTTCGCTGTTAAATGACTTTAATCACGTTGCAGTCTGTTGTGGTGCACATGCAAAAGGAAAATATGGTATCTAGAAAATCTAAAGTAAAGAAACACCCAGTAAATTTACAACTACATCGTGGTTTTACTGCTAAAAGGCCCACCTTCATGCTGAAGCCGCAAGTCTATCGTAATAATACCATGATACGCTGCTTTTAACATGCGCACAGTATCAATTATGTCAAACAAGTGCCAATTAGTCAGGCGAATGATGCTAAAAGGTTGAGGAGGAAAGAAGCGTTGCTGCACGCAAACAAGTCAGTCGATATCTCAATGTGCCCACCCAGCTTCGGAGTTGTGCACGTGCGTACAAACAAGGTCAGCATGCTGGGTTTGTTTGCAATATCATGGCAAGTATTTCCCATGCTATTGCCGCTTGTCCAAAATGAGAAAAAGCAACCAGTAAGTAACTGAAATTCATTTGAAAGACTTCAAATCAATACAGCTGATGTAAATACTGACAAGCCAACACCGATTCCCTTACAAGGATGCTAAGAATACTAGGGCAAAGAGTCTGTCAAATAACAATCACATCATTGAAATTATGGCACAATTTTCAAAGCAATTACATGTATTTAACAATTTAGTAATTCAGGACAAATTATTTTCCATAGGTCCGTTTACTTTTTGCTTGAATCTACTAATCTGAAGACAATATTTCCTCTTCTTCAGTTGGGGTCAGTTTGGCAACTGCTCAAAAAGTGAAGTCGGTGACTGAGTTATCAGTTACTGTTTACACGGATTGGGCAGTTGTGACTCTCCAATATTTCCACACATTTCTGAACTTTTGCATGATTTTTGTTACCTCTGTTTATTTAGTCACCCAGCTACATAATTTGATATGCACCTGTCGTCTGAAATCGTCTGCAGCGAGGTGCACTGTAAGCCATCTGTGACTAGTCATGTAACTTTCCTATTGACTGAACGTGCCATTTTGGTCGCCGAATGCTGTGCCGAAGATTCTCTGTCCATAATCTTAGAGATATGCGCGGAGGTTATTTAAACATGGCTGGGAGGTTTGGTGAGAACACGCCACTGCCTAGAATATTTATTCTGGGCATGTAATGCATGGGTCGACCCAGAGTGATTGCGAATTTGCTGGCAGTGTGTGACTGACACTGTGGAGTGGTTTCAACCTAAAATGTTGGTTGGTCAGTTGTTGAGTGAAAGCTTCTATTGCATTAGAAATATTGATCGCTCAAAGTAATCGGAGTAAACTCTTTCCTTGTTATTCAATTCTACTCAGAATGACACCATGGAAATTAAAATATATAAATATTTTCTCCTCTGGAGAAAATTGACTTGTCACACAATTTCAAAATTTATTTATTTATTTCTGATATTTCACCAGGACAGCCGGATTCACGATAGTTTCGTGTCTAATGATATAATATCTACCAACATCAAACAAAAAATTGTTTAAACTAACATAGGATTAACAAAATTAACAAAAAAAACCAATTAAAGTAGCCGTACAGAAAGAAAATAAATAGGTCATGGTCGGTGGAATGCCAAGAGGGACAGTGATGAATGTTGGATATTTTATTTACAACTTCAGTTAAGTACGAGGGGGCAATACCCTCAAAATTAATGTGAAAATCATTGCTGGATGGACATCCATCTCAGCGTTCCAAAATTTCACGAAGAGGGGAGTCGTATCGTCTGTCCAATAATTATTCTTCCAGCACATTTTTGCACTGTTTCAAGTTTTCTGTGTGCTTTATGTATTGCTCCGACATTTTGAATGATCGCAAAGGGACATAAGGTGTGATTTGTCATACCTAGCTCTTTCTGTATTAATACTTCCACTTTTCTACTTCTTGCTTATTCCATTTTAATTTTTTCATTGATGATAATTTCAATCATTTCATTTTGCTGGCTCTTTATAATGGCTCATCATTTACTTACGCGTTGATGCCTGTAATTCTATCAAGCTTACTTTTAGACCCTATGATCATCAGCTCTGTTTCGTCATAGTTCGTAACCAGGCAATTTGCATTTAGCCACTGTCGAGATCTCAACAAGTGCATGCGACAGGTTTTGTTCTAAGTCTGTACTAGTTTTACCGGTAACTGTCACTGTAGTTTTTTTCAGGAAACATGTCCACGATACTTGTGATGACCGATGATGGCATAAAATTCACATAAATCGAAATAACAGTGGGTCACTTAAAAGTGGGTATTCAAGTTTAGTATAAAACAAAAAAAACTGATTCAAAAGATGAAGACGTACTGCGATCGAACCTAATTTATTCAGGAGCTAAAGGCATATTCAGAGTATAATTCTGGTGCAAGATACACCAAGATAACCATTTCATACCTTATGATACTCTTAAATACCCATTCTTGAACTGGGCGTTCATAACTCCAAACCCCCTGAAAGGCAATTATGAGCTATGAATAGATCTATAATTATTATGGCAACAACAGTTATTCAAGCAAGAACAGCTAGAGTCAATAAACCTTTGTCCTGCTTCATTTCACTACAGCTTTCCTCGCTATTTCTACAGCCAACGCACATACATGCAATGCATGACTCGGTACACTCTTACATTGTTCGCTTTACTTGCACTTTCCCAGCTTTGCCTTGAGTTTAGGTTTAATGTGAAGTGTCAACAAATTTACTCACCTGTCTCCGTGCCCACTGAAGTGCATGCACCTTGAGCAACCACTGGACATTTTTTTTTTCATGAGATAACACTGTGCCTTAAGAGGAAATTTCTATGCTTCAGAGAAAACTATAAGCAAGCTCAAACTTATAGCTGTTTATCAAAAAAGTTGCTGAAAACCTGGCTTTATCAATACTATAGCAAG